>NW_027362762.1:944508976-945108976 GCF_046119375.1 Phyllobates terribilis
AAATGGAGGTCAGTCAGTGCGAAAAATTGTGCAAACTTTGAAAGTGTCCCCATGAAACTGGCTCACATGAGGACCGCCCCAGGAAAGGAAGACCGAGAGTCACCTCTGCTTCTGAGGATAAGTTTATCCGAGTCACCAGCCTCAGAAATCGCAGGTTAACAGCAGCTCAGATTAGAGACCAGGTCAATGCCACACAGAGTTCTAGCAGCAGACACATCTCTTCAACAACTGTTAAGAGGAGACTTTGTGCAGCAGGCCTTCATGGTAAAATAGCTGCTAGGAAACCACTGCTAAGGACAGGCAACAAGCAGAAGAGACTTGTTTGGGCTAAAGAACAAAAGGAATGGACATTAGACTAGTGGAAATCTGTGCTTTGGTTTGATGAGTCCAAATTTGAGATCTTTGGTTCCTACCACCGTGTCTTTGTGCGACGCAGAAAAGGTGAACGGATGGACTCTACATGCCTGGTTCCCACCGTGAAGCATGGAGGAGGAGGTGTGATGGTGTGGGGGGGCTTTGCTGGTGACACTGTTGGGGATTTATTCAAAATTGAAAGCATACTGAACCAGCATGGCTACCACAGCATCGTGCAGCGGCATGCTATTCCATCCGGTTTGCGTTTAGTTGGACCATCATTTATTTTTCAACAGGACAATGACCCTAAACACACCTCCAGGCTGTGTAAGGGCTATTTGACCAAGACCGAGAGTGATGGGGGGCTACGCCAGATGACCTGGCCTCCACAGTCACCAGACCTGAACCCAATCGAGATGGTTTGGGGTGAGCTGGACCGCAGAGTGAAGGCAAAAGGGCCAACAAGTGCTACGCATCTCTGGGAACTCCTTCAAGATTGTTGGAAGACCATTTCCGGTGACTACCTCTTGAAGCTCATCAAGAGAATGCCAAGAGTGTGCAAAGCAGTCATCAAAGCAAAAGGTGGCTACTTTGAAGAACCTAGAATATAAGACATATTTTCAGTTGTTTCACACTTTTTTGTTAAGTATATAATTCCACATGTGGTAATTCATAGTTTTGATGCCTTCAGTGTGAATGTACAATTTTCATAGTCATGAAAATACAGAAAAATCTTTAAATGAGAAGGTGTGTCCAAACTTTTGGTCTGTACAGTACATATATATACACACACACACACACACACATACATATATACACACACACATACATATATACACACACACATACATACATACACACATACATATATACACACACACATACATATATACACACACACATACATACATACACACATACATATATACACACACACATACACACACATACATACACACACATACATATATACACACACACATACATATATACACACACACATACACACACATACATATATACACACACACATACATATGTACACACACACATACATACATACACACATACATATATACACACACACATACATATATACACACACACATACATACATACACACACACATACATATATACATACACACATACATACATACACACATACATATATACACACACACATACATACACACACACACACATACATACACACACATACATATATACACACACACATACATATATACACACACACATACATACATACACACATACATATATACACACACACATACATATATACATACACACACATACATACATACACACACATACATACACACACACACACATACATACACACACACACACATATATACGCACACACATACATATATACACACACATACATACATATACATACACACACACACATACATATATACACACACACATACACACACATACATACACACACAGACTCACCATCCCCCGGCTCCATTCTTCCTGCCTGCTCTGACTTCTTCGTTGCAGCAGTGCAGGCCGGGCGCGTGACGTCACAGCTAGGAGACACGGCCGCGCACAGGGCCGTGTCTCCTAGCAGTGACGCGGCCGGGCCAGCACAGGGAAGTTAACTGCTGCAGTGCTGGCCCGGCTGATGAAGAAGTAGCAGCGGCCGCTGCTGGGAGAGCGGTCCGGGCCCCCCCCCCCCCGCCACTGCTACTGATATGTGCCGCGGCGGCCCGCACATATAATGAGGGCAATCCGGCATTAGACACCCCGCCCGGAGCCGCGGGCCCCCTGCAGGCTCGGGGCCCCGGGCGGTCGCCCGGATTGCCCTCATTATAATCCGCCTATGCTCTCATGTGCCCGTTGTTTGCACCCATAAAATCTTAGTTTTATTTCGGCTGAGGTGCGGGTGTCAAACGTGTCTTTCAGCCAGGCTAGTATCTCTCTGACAGTCCTCTTCCTCCCAGGTGGCCAGGACTTTACCTCCCTTTGGGCTGCCCCGATTAATTGGGCCACCAGGATGCTCACTTTTTGCTCCTCTGTGAGGGGGTACACCTGGAAGAGGCTATCCAGTCTTTCTCTAAAGTCATTTAGAGTATGTGACTCCCCTGAGTACTGGGGTAGCCAGGTTGCCCCCGGGATATAGGGCATGGTGAATGGCATGACTGTTGCAGCGTTTGCGCTGGCGGTGGCTGTGGCAGTGGAGCTCCCCTCGGTGTCCGGCATCCTCCTCCCCCCTAGTGGACCGTGGCCTACCTTGCGTTGCTCTTCTTCCGTAGGCCGCGGCTCCGCAGTCGATCGTCGGGGTTGAGGACCTGGCGTCGCGCTCCGATGACGTCAGCGTCGCTCTTCCTCCCTTCCAGGACCTTGCGCAGCGTCACTGTGTGGGGCGGAGCTTCGGATCCCGCGCGCTTTCGGCATCCACGCCCCTCTTCTTTCTGCTCGGCGTCCCGAAGATGGCGTCCGATGGCGGGAAGTAGCTGCGGATGGCGGGAAGAAGGCAGAAGACGGCGGGAAACGGTCCAAGATGGCGTCTGATGGCGGGAATCGGCTCCGGATGGCGGGAAACGACTCCGGATGGTGGGAAACTTCACCACAGGTAAGTTCAAAAGTCTTTTTCAGGCACGCAGTACCCGGCGGTTGCGGGCACGAAATCCTGCCGACTACGCCAAAGTTGACGCGCCCCCTGGGCCTGTACTGTACTGCTGTGCAGGGGGAATACCCGGAGCCGGATCGCTGGGGGTTGTAGTTCTCCGTGGCGGTGACCCGGTCCGTGCCCAGGGTGGTCAAACCAGTGGCAGTCTAAATGTTGTAATAAGTGTCCGACTACGCCACCCGTGGATTGCGGTCAGTGGGGACCGCCGCTGCGCTGCCGACCGCTGAGGCTGATGTTGGTTGCGCAGCCGAGTATGGGATAACTCCCCACGGGAGGAGTATTTCCTTAGGGCAGCTAGTGTGGATAATGATGGGAGTGATGGTGTGAGCGTCCCAGTACTAATGGTGCTGGTGCGGCAAGGAATCAGAGAAACGTGTGGTGCAGTTCAGGGTCTTTACTGATGGTACAAGGCAGACCCTCCCGGGAGTACTGGCTAGTATAAGGGGCCTGGTCAGTCTGCGAGCAAGCAGGAGTTCCCCTGGCCAGGTGGAGTTGTAGGCCTCCCCGTTAATCTGCACTCTTCCTGGCTACCTTGCTGTCAGCGGTTACAAGTAGCCCACGTCCCTGAGTATACCGTGTGGTGCTCACCCGTATGGCTGGTGACTTGGGGCCTTCTGTTAGCCTCCGCTCCTGGATGGCGGCGCTGGTCCCTTCTTTGTGACTGAGCCTCCGGGCTTCTATGGCCAGAGGACCTGGAATCCCCTGCCGGCTGGTTTCTGCTGCTGGGTGTATATCAGTCCCCACAGCCTCGGACTCCTGTGTCCGGTTTTAGTGTCTTTGTCCAGGGCGAGCTTTGCTCAGCTCCAGCCCCTGGTTTTCAGCTACTGCTCCTACAGAGCTCCTGATCTCACTTTCCCGGTGTCTGGAACTTCACTGTCCACTCTGCCTGTTCTGCAGGCTCCGTCTCTGTCTGGAGCTTCACTCCCTAATCCCGCCCCAGACCCAGTTTATAAGGGCAGATTCCTCCCCTCCCAGGTCTGGGTGGGCCGTGTTGCATGTTTAGGGCCCCTGACCAGAGAAACCTCCCACTTGCTCTCAGACATAATATCTCTATTACTGCGGCAACTAGACCCCTGGGGTGCCGCAGTGGCACCCCTGCGGGGGATTACCACAGGATCCATAGGTGCAGGGGGAGATGTACACTTGGGCACACACAACACCTTCCACCCCAGGTCTGAGGGGAGGAGTCAGTTTCCAGGGAGACAGCAAAGCGGCAGTTAGTCTAGAGGCGGGTGAAGGAGGAGAGACAGAGCTGTTGGCCGGGGACCAGTTAAGCCCTGAACTAGGAAACTGGACTGAGTTGTGCAGTGCCCTAGGGAGAGGGACGGAGGCTAGAAGGAGAAAGAAAGAGATAAAACGATTATCCCTTTAGCTCACCCGGACACTGGAGTCCGAGATTGCTATTAATTCAGGAATAGCATAGAAAACCCAGACAGATCAGGAGGATCTACTCTCCCTGAAGAAGAAGGGGAAAAAGTTGCCAAACTTGACCAAGTATAGGACCAGGGGCCCAGAAAGAGAATTGGTAGCCCCAAGGAAAGGTCCTCATTGTCAGTTGTGGAGAAGGACCCCAAAGAAAGTAAAAGGTGGCAGGTTCAGCTTAAGGCAGGACTGATCCCAAACAACGCACACATTGTTAGAGGAGGCCTCACAAATCTCCAGAGTGAATATCTCTACCTGCACCGAACACCTGGTTACCCTCCTGAACTGTACCTGTTACCGGACATCAGTAAAAGAAAGGTACTGAAACAAAGACTTAATGTGTGTGTGTGTGTGCCTACTTTGACATTACTGCCTATAGCGTTCGTACAAGGCGTATGCCGATCACCTCAGCAACCATACACAGCGCTGGTGACCGATTTTACCAGTTACCACAGGAGGCGTCAGGAAACAATACTCCCATCATCCTCACCCCCATCCCTTTACTGACGGTCCAGGGCATGGAACCGGGAACCGGGAACCGACCAACCGTGATCCCCACAGAAGTAACCCATCCATCCCCTGTCGACCGAATGAGTTTGGCGTCACGAACAGGATACCGGGCCCGGTAGAACCGGGTACTGTGTGTTTGTATACTGTAAAACGGGCCGTCATTACTGCGTCATAGAGAAATTAAACTGCGTCACAGAGCGGAGAGAGTCGCGGGGGCGCGGCTAAAGGAGCGCGAGGATAGCCCCGCCGTTTTTTTTTTTAGAGTCACCGGTTACAGAAGGAGTTAATCGTAGCGGCTGGAAACGGTTAAATAGGGGGGCACCGTCATGAGTGAAACAGATGATGTCCGAGACCTTGAGGGAGGGGATGCCCAAGACACAGCAGCAGTCGGTTCCTCAGCTGGTGAAGGAGCCGCAGCATCTGGAGCGATGGCCCCGATAATGCCAATTGCCTTGCCGTATGTACCGGGGGCCAAATGGTTACCGACTTATGAAGGTAAACCCGGTACCTTAGCTGCTTTCAAACGTAAAATGTGTGCGGTGCTGGACATGTATGCGATGACAGGAAAGCAGCGAGCCTCCGTTGTGCAGGGACAATTAATAGGTGCAGCGGAGCTAGAAGCTGAGACTTGGAGCGATGCTGATGGAGACTCTATAGAAAATGTGTTTGATAAGCTTAAAGCTGCTTTTGAAAAACGCACACAGTCTGCACTAAGGATGCTATTCTACCAATGCAAGCAGAGACCGCAAGATACCATCAGAGACTTTGCCCTACATTTACAAGTGGCACTCCGGTCCATAAAACAGGTAGATCCAGCAAGTGTGCAAGATGAAGATAAATTGCTTGCAGAACAGTGTAGCGTCGGCGTCCCTGCCTCCTGCTAGGCAGGGACGCTGTTCCCCTCACCTCTCTGCTCCGTGCCCGGCGGCTTCCTCCCGCTCTGCTTGCAGCGCCCGCTCTCCCCCGGTCACTGTGCTTAGGGCGCGCGCGCGCTCCCCCTCTCTTAAAGGGGCCGCGCGCGCCGCCGTAAGGAGTCCCCGGCCAATGGCCGGAGGATCCCTCCATATATAAGGCACCTCCTCCAAAATGGAGGTGCCCGAGCAATGTTGTTGCACTGTTCACTACTCTGCTTCAGCCCTCAGGTCCCGTATCCAGTTACCTGCCAGTTACCTGCCAGTTTCCTGCCAGTTTGCTGTCTGATTCCTGCCTGTTATCCGCTTACCTGCTTGCTTGCCTGAGGTCCGACGGTCTGCCTTCCAACACCTGTCAGTCTGTCTATGGACCAGCTTGCCCGCTCACCTGGGAGCGCTCACCTGCTACCTGTCTGCTAGTCTACCTGAAGGCTCCGCCGTCACGTGCTGTGACCACCTGCCAGTCCAGAGACTCTTGCCCGCTCACCTGGGAGCGCTCACCTGCTACCTGTCTGCTAGCCTACCTGGAGGCTCCGCCGTCACGTGCTGTGACCACCTGCCAGTCCAGAGACTCTTGCCCGCTCACCTGGGAGCGCTCACCTGCTACCTGTCTGCTAGCCTACCTGGAGGCTCCACCTTCACGTGCTGTGACCACCTGCCTGTCCAGAGACTCTTGCCCGCTCACCTGGGAGCGCTCATCTACTACCTGCCTGTTAGCCTACCTGGAGGCTCCGCCGTTACGTGCTGTGACCACCTGCCAGTCCAGAGACTCTTGCCCGCTCACCTGGGAGCGCTCATCTGCTACCTGTCTGTTAGTCTACCTGGAGGCTCCGCCGTCACATGCTGTGACCACCTGCTTATCCAGAGACTCTCGCCAGCTCACCTGGGAGCACTCATCTGCCATCTGCCTGCTAGCCTACCTGGAGGCTCAGCCGTCACAGGTAGTACCTACCCTTTACCCAGAGACTGTCCCGGACACTTGCCGTGACCTCCTGCCCGTTTACCCTGAGACTGTCCCGGTCACCTGCTGTGACTGCCTGCCTGTCTTCCCTGGTCGCCACCCGCTTCCTTACAAGGACCGCCCCCTTGTATAAGTTGCTCAGTGGTTCCGCCTCCCAGACCCGTTACAAACAGTTTATGAATGGGTTGAGATCAGACTTTCACCGTTAGCAGGTGCACATGTGGGTCCTAGATCATCCAGATGTGGATTTTAATACCTTAAAGGACCGTGCTATAACTGTACTATGAGACCCATTACCTGCAAAACCTGCAATTCCATCCTGGCAGGTTAATACCTCTCACATGAACTTAGAGCCTACCCCTAAAAACTCTCTGTAGAAGCGGTAGGGCAAGCTATCGCAGCCGAATCTGCTGATGACCTACGTAATCAGGTGTTACAATTAACCAAAAACATGGACTACGTGTTAAAACTCTTGCAAGCCAGACCGGAGGCACAACCACCAAGCAAAATCCAGTTAGCTGAATCCCCTGAGGATGTTCCGTGGACGAGGAGAAAGCTCATGTCGCCCGTGCAGGGGACCAACGAACTATTCCGACGCAGAGCCATGTCGCCCGTGGAGGAGATCAACATGTTGCCCGTGCAGGGGACCAACGCACTATTCCGACACAGAGCCATGTCGCCCGTGGAGGAGATCAACAAGTCGCCCGTTCAGGGGACCAACGCACCATTCCGACGCAGAGCCACTGACCACACGGATTCTTCAGGACAACCCGTTTGCCTTCGTTGCAACAAACCGGGCCACTTTGCAAGAAGATGTCGTTTAAACCCGAGATTCCTGGGTCCCAGGGCCAACCCCCAGGAATAAAACGGCAGGGCCCATTTGACTGGCGTAGTTGGTATGTGGGAGGCCGCCCGTACCTCAACATTACGCTAGAAGGAATTCCCACATCGGCCCTATTGGACACTTGGTCACAAGTCACCACTATCCCACATATCCTTTACAAGCAATTTTGGTCTGATGCTGATCTTAGCCACCCAGACTCTAGTCTTGTCATTTTAGCAGCTAATGGTCAACCACTGAATCAGGTGGGGTTTAGAGAAGTGACAATAAAGCTGGGGAGGGTGGAGTTGAGAGACCAAGGGTTATGTGTGGTAGAAGATGACCCCAATATCAAATGTCCTTACATGGTGCCTGGTACTAATGTGATTGAAAACTGCCTTGAAGAAGTGATGTTTTTACTCCAACAGATTACAGAGACTGCTGGCATTGGGCGGAGGAGAGTCCTTCAAAGAGAAATCCGTGCCTTAATTCACAAGCAACAGGTAAATCTGTCTGGTGGGGAGATTGGCAGTGCGCGGGTAACAGACCCATTTCCCATTGTATTACCACCAAACAGTGAAATGATGATATGGTGTCGAGCAGCTATGGGTATCAGAATAAAGGAATACCAGGCAATAGTAGAACCGGTATATTCAGAGCATAGACCTACACTGCTGACAGCTAGAGGGGTGGTGGATGTACGCAGGGGAAGAGTACCAATCCGTGTGTTGAATTGTGGTGAGGAAGAAGTGAAACTACCCCGGTATGCTACTGTAGCAAAGCTGTACACTGTCAGTAATAACAACATATAGACACTAGAGCCCTTGCCCCCGTCAAATCAGGCGGAGGATAACAACCCCAAGGGACAGCTGGAGGAGTGGAGTCAGCAGTTGCACATAGGGACTGATGCCACTCCCGACCACCAGAAGCAAGGAGTTTACCGGGTAGTACAAGAGTTTAGCCAAGTATTCAGTAAGCATCCATTAGATTTTGGGAGAATAAAAGGGGTACGCCATCACATACCCACAGGAGATCATCCTCCGATTAAAGTGAGACATAGACCCATCCCACCAAACCACTACCAGTGTGCTAAAGAGATGCTGCAGGACATGAAGGAGGCCGGGGTTATAAGAGATAGCTGTAGTCCCTGGGCAGTCCCCTTAGTCTTAGTCAGAAAGAAGGATGGCACTATGAGGATGTGTGTGGATTACAGGGAGGTCAATAAAATCACTCACAAAGATGCTTACCCGTTACCCCGGATAGAGGAGTCTCTTGCTGCATTAAAGACTGCTAAGTATTTCTCCACATTAGATCTCACTACTGGGTATTGGCAGGTCTCCGTTGCAGAAAAAGACCGGGAGAAAACAGCATTCACAACACCAATGGGCCTATGCGAATTCAATAGCATGCCATTTGGGCTATGCACCGGGGACGTTTCAGAGACTCATGGAGTGCTGCCTGGGACACCGGAATTTTGAGACGGTACTTTTATACCTGGATGACGTCATAGTGTATTCCAAAACCTATGAAGAACATCTGGATCACTTGGTGGAGGTATTTACAGCTCTAACAAAGTATGGAATGAAACTCAAACCATCTAAATGTTACCTGCTGAAGCCAAAAGTCCAATACCTAGAGCATGTGGTCAGCGCGGATGGCGTAGCGCCAGATCCGGAAAAAGTGACAGCGATCCAGGACTGGCAAAGGCCGACCACCGTCAGAGAGGTACGTCAGTTCTTAGGTTTGGTTGGGTATTACAGAAGATTTATTAAGGGCTACACGAAGATGGCAGCGCCCCTACAAGATCTTCTGGTAGGCCAAGCTAAGAAGAGAAGGTCTTCAGAGCCGCCGTTGGAATGGGGAAAGAAACAAGAAGACTCCTTCCAACAAATGAAACAGGCCCTGACCGGTGAGGAAATCTTGGCGTACCCAGATTATAACCTACCATTTGTCCTCTACACAGATGCAAGTAATGTAGGCCTGGGAGCAGTACTGTCCCAAATACAAGAAGGCAAGGAAAGAGTAATTGCCTATGCCAGTAGAAGACTTCGACCACCGTGAGGAACCCGGAACATTACAGCTCTTTTAAGTTGGAGTTCCTGGCCTTGGTCTGGGCAGTCACAGAGAGGTTCAAGCATTACTTAGCCGCTTCAAAATTTACCATCTTTACGGACAATAATCCACTAACACACTTGGATACTGCAAAGCTTGGTGCATTGGAGCAGCGCTGGATGGCCCGGCTATCGAACTACGACTTTACCATCAAGTACCGAACAGGCCGTGGAAATGCAAATGCTGATGCCCTCTCCAGAAACCCTCAAGTACATTTGCAAGGGCTTGAAGAAGAAACAGATGACTTGGAGGAGATAGAACTTCCAGCTTTCCATAAAAGTAGAAAATGGAAAATGACAGAAACCCATATCTACCTGAACCGTCAGGATGTTGCACTAAACCCGCTGCCTCATTATGGATGGAAAGAAACCCAAGACAGCGATCCGGCAGTGAGTCTAGTGAAGAGGCTGGTAACCCAACCGGATTCCAAAATTGAGAAGAATGCTCCCCCAGAGGCCCAATACCTGTGGAAAGAAAGAAGCAGGTTATTTATCTATAAAAAACAATTGTGCAGACGGTATATCAATCCAAGGACACATGAAATGGTATGGCAAGTTGTGGTTCCAAAGAGACGTCCAAATGGTATTGGAAATGTACCATAATGGAGCAGGACACTTTGGATGGAGAAAACTGGAAATACTGTTACGTGAGAGGTTTTATTGGATTGGCATGAGGTCTTCCATAGAAAAATGGTGTAAAAATTGTGGCCCATGCTCATTAAGAAGAGGAGATCGTAACAACCAGAAAGCACCACTCCAGCCTATCATAACCAAACAGCCCTTGGAACTAGTAGCCTTGGATCATGTCAAACTCACACCCAGTAGATCAGGCTATACTTATGCTCTTACCATGGTGGACCACTATTCCAGATTCCTAGTGGTAGCTCCTGTGAAGGACTTGACAGCTCAGACAGCAGCAAGAACCTTTCAAGCTTATTTCTGCAGGCCACATGGATATCCAGAACAGGTATTGACAGATCAGGGTCCTGCCTTTGAAGCGGAAATATTTCAAGAGTTCTGTAGCTTGTATGGATGCAAGAAAATTCGTACCACGCCTTACCATCCCCAAACTAACGGAATGTGCGAAAAAATGAATCACGTGGTGATAGAATTGCTGAAGACTCTGCCCTTGGAAGACAGAAACAGATGGCCAGAGAAATTACCAGATCTTATTGACATCTATAACAACATCCCAGCAAGTTCAACTAATTGCACCCCGGCATACTTGATGACAGCGAGACCAGGAAAATTCCCAGTGGACTTTGAAATGGGCATTGTAGTTCCTGAGGAAGACCCCTCAAGTGCAGATTGGGATACTAGAAGAACAGAACAATACAAGAAAATACAGGAGTGTGTTGAGAAAAGTCTAGCAAAATCCAGAGAAAGACAAGAAACCAATTTCAATAAAAATGCACAAGGAATCCCGTTAACCCCCGGAGAATTGGTTTTGAAAAGGAAAAAGAGACTTCATAAGCTAGATAATCAATGGGAAGAAGAACCATACACTGTATTACCATCCAATTTAACAACCAGAAAACCTGTCTAATCAGCAAGGATAACGGAAAAACAACAGCAACAGTGTCCCGAGACCACTTAAAGAAGTGTCCTCAACCCTTACAACAAAAAGAATATATGCCTTGTCCCATACCAGAAGAAGAGAGGCCAAGGACAATTAAGACAATCTTAGGAGAGTTACCCGCAGATTGGCCCCAAATAGAAGGAGCATATTTAATTCCCATATTGACATTACCACAACCAGTAGAAGGATCAAGAGCAGAAGAACCACCTGCTGCAGCCAAGCTAGGGAATCCTGCAATTGGTGTACCTGCCATTCCCACTAGGGGAGTGGGAAGACACTCCGGCATACCTGTGCTATGTAGACCAACACATGAGTCAGTAAGTAGTGTTTGCTCCACACCAGGCTTACGCACCAGTGGGATACCAGTTTTACGGAGGTCATCACGCATTAATTTTGGACACCCACCACTCAGATACAGGGAGTAAACCATAACAAAAGGGAAATGTAAATAGGTTCAAAAATGTAAATATGTAGTTAAAGTCAGTATATAGAAGGGTGACGAGTAGACCAAAACAGGTTACACCAGGTACACAACATAAAAAAAAGGGTGAATAGAGTTGGAGTAAGAAGCTGTCTAGGGAGAGCAAAATCTTGGCCAATAGGTGACCCCAGGGCCAAAGAGCCTACAGTGCTTATGACCGGGAGAGGCCCCTGCAGTACCTAGGACCCTTGCGCCGAGGCACACGTAGTAAATGTTTTGTTGTGTATTGTGAATTATTAAGTCTATTTGAATCTTTAAACCTAAAGAGACTTTACCTGTTTGGACATCTGAAACTGTTTGAAAATTTTTAAGAATGGACTGAAGCCACAGGACTGGTGGTGGCAAAAACACTTTCCCTTTAACAACCTGCAGCAGATCGGCTAGCGTTGTATGGACTGGTTATCCATCTGTCCCATTATCCCTGGTTTTTGTAAATTTTATTTTTGAGACTCTGTTCAAATTACAAATATAAATGTTAATGTTATGTTATCTTTGTTAAAAAAAAAAAAATGTTTCAGTCCCGGAGGACTGAAGTTAACTAGGGGGGAATGTGGCACCCCTGCGGGGGATTACCACAGGATCCATAGGTGCAGGGGGAGATGTACACTTGGGCACACACAACACCTTCCACCCCAGGTCTGAGGGGAGGAGTCAGTTTCCAGGGAGACAGCAAAGCGGCAGTTAGTCTTGTGAGGGATGAAGGAGGAGAGACAGAGAGCAGTTGGCTGAGGACCAGTGAAGCCCTGAACTAGGAAACAGGTCTGTGTTGTGAAAGCGCCCTAGAGAGAGGGACGGAGGCTAGAAGGAGAGAGAAAGAGATAAAACTATTATCCCTTTAGCTCACCTGGACACCGGAGTCCGAGATTGCTATTAATTCAGGAATAGCATAGAAAACCCGGACAGATCAGGAGGATCTACTCTCCCTGAAGAAGAAGGGGAAAGAGTTGCCAAACTTGACCAAGTATAGGACCAGGGGTCCAGAAAGAGAATTGGTAGCCCCAAGGAAAGGTCCTCATTGTCAGTTGTGGAGAAGGACCCCAAAGAAAGTAAAAGGTGGCAGGTTCAGCTTAAGGCAGGACTGATCCCAAACAACGCACACATTGTTAGAGGAGGCCTCACAAATCTCCAGAGTGAATATCTCTACCTGCACCGAAAACCTGGTTACCCTCCTGAACTGTACCTGTTACCGGACATCAGTAAAGAAAGGTACTAAAACAAAGACTTAATGTGTGTGTGTGCCTACTTTGTCATTACTGCCTATAGCGTTCGTACAAGCTGTATGCCGATCACCTCAGCAACCATACACAGCGCTGGTAACCGATTTTACCAGTTACAACAGGAGGCGTCAGGACACAATACTCTCATCATCCTCACCCCCATCCCCTTACTGACGGTCCAGGGCACGGAACCGGGAACCGACCAACCGTGATCCCCACAGAAGTAACCCATCCATCCCGGTATCCGAGTACCCCTACCCCTGTCGACCGACTCATGTTATTACTATTTGATGTCTTATATGGAGTAGATATGTTGAAGATATATGTCCCACGATTCTATGGTCACACGTATATTATTCCTTAATGTATTCCACAGTATAATACTTGCTCTGTCATTTTGCCTTGTGGGATATTGATTTATTCATTTGTTTCAGCTTCTTCGTTATTATGTTAATCAGTATACATTTTATTGATTATAAGAATGTAAACATTTCGGTGGTTTTCCAATTATCATGATATTAGCTTATCTAGCATTAATACTATGCTTCTCTCTGTTTATTTTTATGATCTTGCATCAGTTGATCTGAAGCCCCTGATGAAAACCCCGGTGGGGTTGAAACGTTGGGCAATCATTTATTGGAGAATCATTAAAATAATTTTTTGGAATTGATACTATTGACTCTTTGTATCTATTTGTGAGGGCCGGAACCTTTTTCTACCTATCGACCAGTCAGGGAGACACTATTACAGTTTTTTTACGGCAAAAATATGCCAAAAGCAGGATAATACAGAGATTTGACCCGTGGAACTGCAAAACCACAGTTATAGTTATGTGGCGTACACCAGACTCTTTTAAACAGATATATTGGTGTCTGACCAGTCAAGGAGACACTATTACAGTTTTTTTTATGGCAAAAAATACCAAAAGCAGGATAATACAGAGATTTGAACCATGGAACTGCAAAACCACAGTTCTATTTTTCTGGCCTACACCAGAATCTTTCAAACAGATATATTGGTGTCTGAACAGTCACAGACACACTCAATTTTTTTTTGGGGGGGGGGATACCAAAAGGTTAATAAAACGCGTATTTGTACAGTCTGACTGAGGGAAAAAAAAATACAGGATTTAGATGAAAAAAATATATAATTTTTCCTGGCCCCTGAGACCGGGGGATAAGTCTAGCAATTTGACCAACGGGAGCACACAGGACTGTAATGCAGCGTTTGCTGGTATAACCACTGCGTCTCCTATACAGCCTGCCTGCCTGGTATCTGGGATGGATATTAGTCCTGAGAAGGACTGTTTGTTTGATTTGGCAGGCTTTACAGACCCTACACTAACTATTTTGCAGTATAAATCTCTCCCTAGCTCAGCAGCGCTGTCCCTACACTGGCTGATCCGGAGCGACTGTGTCCAAGATGGCGGCGCCCGGTTTTAAATACTCGAGGTGACGCTGTGCGGCCAGCCAATCACTGTAATGCCCACAAACAACATGGCTGCAGCATTACAGTGACTGGCTGGCAATCCCTGCATGTTCATTGGCTCTGTAAAGAGCGCCAAACATGCAGGGCGGAGACCCAAGTTCCCGCCCGAGTAACCCGGAAATGCTCGGTGCTCGCCGAGCATCCCGAGTAGCGTGATGCTCGGGCGAGTACCGAGCAGTGTCGAGCATGCTCGCTCATCACTAAACCTTATATTTTTACAAGATATTTTTCTTGGTGTCATTGTGTTACATATCCACCCAACACAAACAAACACACTGTCACCGATGATATTTGATGTTGTAAATTTTTAGATAGTTCCTTTGATAACGTATGTATGAAAATAAAAAGCAACCATATGAACAAATAACCAAGGTCTTTTATTATGCAGGCAACACGTCATCCTCTTATTGTTGCAAGAACATCAATAAATATATTTTACAATGATAATTATGCTCATTATTTATAAATTCACATAATCACCCTGACTCGACAATGATTCTTCTGTGGGGTTTTATGTGCTTCCCCATTCAGGGCTGAAGGAGTGTGTGTCAGTTTGGCCGGTAGATGTTTGGGGGTGGAGTGAGGGAGTTTGGCCATGTGTGTGTAAGGTTGGATGTGTCACAGATGTATCTGTAGGACGATGTTCTTGTGACAAAGATGCCGAAAAACGTGTTTGTTCTGTGGTTTGTTTGTGATGTCTTGGGGCTGCGTATTGGTGAGTTGGCACACCAGGTTGTGGGTAATTTTGTGTTGATGTAATGTGGCTGACATATGTTTGAGATGGATTAGTTTGTTGTGATCTTGCCAGAGGATTGTGATGGCCAAATTGTTGGGACACAGGTGTTTGTTGCCTCGCAGGCATAGTGTAGGGCTGAGGCTCACAAAATGTTGGCCCTCCAGTATCCCCCACAATCATGAGGGTAGACAAATGTGGATATGTCTCCTCCATATATCTGTGACCTAGTTTCCTGGTACATACCTGCACGCAGCCTCCGATCCTCACAAGATCTCCAGCTCTACTCCCCTCTTATCTCCTCTCCCCACAATCACATACAAGATTTCTCCCGTGCATCCCCCCTACTCTGGAACTCTCTACCCAACCATTTCTGACTCTCGCCTACTGTTGAAACCTTCAAAAGGCACCTGAAGACCCACCTCTTCCGACAAGCCTACAACCTGCAGTAACCCTCGCTCCACCACACGCTGCACGACCAGCTCTACCCTCAACTACTGTATCCTCACCCATCCCTTGTAGACTGTGAGCCCACATGGGCAGGGTCCTCTCCTCTCCTGTACCAGTCGCTGTCACATTTTTGTTCAAGATTATTGTAAAAAAAAATAAGTTAAAAAAAAAAAAATAATAATAATATATGTAAAAATTCTAATCTCTTTTTCTCAATTAAAAATAAAAATATTCTAATTTCTTTTTCTACAAATAAACATATGTGGTATGGCTGCATCTGTGGAAGTCTGATCTAACAAAATAAAAAATGAATTAAGCAAACAGTATCATTTTTTTTTTTTCAGCCACCACAACACTGCCAAAAAGAAGCAAATGCCTTATCTATCAATAAGAACTTGCACTTACCATGTAAAACACAAGCCCTCACTCAGCTCCAAATAAAAATGTTACAGGACCTGGAAAATACGGCAAGCAAAATTTTTTATTTGCGAATTTCCACATTTTTTTCACCACCAAATTAAAGAACTAAATAAAGCGATACAAATTTGGTATCACTGTACTCGTACTGACCTGGAGAATCATATCGCCAGTGTCCGGTGTAATTACTAAATACAAGGAGCTATTGACACAAAACTGTCTGAATATCTCTGTAATCCAACCCCAATGACACCGTGCACTACATATTACCTAAAGCACATAAGACAATAGTAACATAGTAACATAGTTTTTAAGGTTGAAGGAAGACTAAGTCCATCTAGTTCAACCCATAGCCTAACATGTTGATCCAGAGGAAGGCAAAAAAAAAACATGTGGCAAACACTAAGCTCCACATTGGGGAAAAAAATTCCTTCCTGACTCCAGACGACAATCAGACTAGTTCCCTGGATCAACGCCCTATCAAGGAATCTAGTATTTATAACCTGTAATATTATACTTCTTACATTTTATTAGTGAATCCCTCATTACAACATCATGCGGCAGAGAGTTCCATAGTCTCACTGCTCTTACAGTAAAGAATCCGCGTCTGTGATTATGATTAAACCTTCTTTCCTCCAGACGTAGAAGATGCCCCCTTGTCCCCGTCTCAGGCCTCAGAGTAAAGGTCTTTGTACTGTCCCCTCATATAATTGTACATAGTAATAAGATCACCCCTAAGCCTTCATTTTTCCACAGTAAATAACCCCAAGTGTAATAACGTGTCTTGGTATTGCAGACCTCCCAGTCCTCTAATAACCTTGGTCGCTCTTCTCTGCACCCGCTCTAGTTCAGCTATGTCTTTCTTATACACCGGAGACCAGAACTGTACACAGTATTCTAAGTGTGGTCGCACTAATGACTTGTACAGATGTAAAATTATGTTCTCCTCATGAGCATCTATGCCTCTTTTAATGCATCCCATTATTTTATTTGCCTTTTCTGCAGCTGCCTGACACTGACCACCAAACGTGAGCTTGTCGTCCACCAATACACCCAGGTCTTTTTCAGTGACAGTTTTGCCCAGTGTTTTACAATTAAGCATATAATTATACATTTTATTTCCTCTGCCCAAGTGCATTACCTTACATTTATCCCCATTAAAGCTCATTTGCCATTTATCAGCCCAAGCTTCTAGTTTACATGGATCCTCCTGTAATATAAAATTGTCCTCCTCTGTATTGATTACCCTGCAGAGTTTAGTGTCATCTGCAAATATTGAAATATTACCCTGTATGCCCCCTACAAGGTCAGTAATAAATATGTTAAAAAGAAGGGGGCCCAATACTGACCCCTGTGGTACCCCACTGTTAACTGAGACCCAGTCTGAGTGTTTTCCATTAATAACCACCCTTTGTTTCCTATTACTGAGCCAATTCTTAACCCACTTACATATATTTTCCCCTATCCCCATTGTTCTCATTTTATGTATCAACCTTTTGTGTGGAACTGTATCAAAAGCTTTTGAAAAGTCCATATACACAACATCCACTGCATTTCCTTGGTCCAGTCTGTAACTTACATCTCCATAAAAACTGATCAGATTAGTTTGACAGGAACGGTCCCTTGTAAACCCATGTTGATATTGGGTCATGAGGTTATTCTTCTTCAGATACTCTAGTATAGCATCTCTTAGGAAACCCTCCAGGATTTTACCCACAGTAGAGGTTAAGCTTACCGGCCTATAATTTCCAAGTTCAGTTTTTGTCCCCTTTTTGAATATTGCACCACATTTGCTATACGCCAGTCCTGTGGTACAGACCCTGTTATTATGGAATCTTTAAAGATTAAAAATAATGGTCTATCTATGACGTTACTTAATTCCTGCAGTACTCGCGGGTGTATCCCACCCGGGCCTGGGGATTTGTCAACTTTAGTGATTTTTAGACGCCGCCGTACTTCCTGCTGGGTTAAGCAAGTGACATTTACTGGAGAATTTTTGTTATCACTAATCATGTTTTCTGTCATGCGATTTTCTTGTGTAAATACGGTTGAAAAAAAATCATTTAGCATATTGGCTTTTTCCTCATCCTCATCCACCATTTCACCCAGACTATTTTTAAGGGGGCCAACACTATCATTTTTTAGTTTTTTACTATTTATGTAGTTAAATAATATTTTGGGATTATTTTTACTTTCTCTGGCAATAAGTCTCTCTGCCTCAATCTTTGCTGCCTTGATTTGGTTTTTACAGAATTTATTTAATTTTCTGTATTAATTTAATGCCTCATCACTACCTGCTTGCTCTAGTACTCTTAAAGCTTTGTGCCCACGATGAGTTTTTTAAGCGTTTCCGCAGCGGCAAAAATGCTGCAGAAACGCTTAAAAAACGCTTGGTAGAAGGCCTGCCATGTTCCCCAATGATAATCCGCATGTGCTGTGCACATGCTGCGGAAATTTCCGCTGCGGATTATCATTGTGGAAAAAAACGCAGCACTACCAATTATCCCCACCATGTCATAATTATTTTCCAACAAAATTCATTCTAATTCCTCCATTTTGTTGGTGAGGCGTCTGGCATTAGTGTACATGCATTTTATGTATCTCCCTGTACCTCTATTCCTTCTTACTATATTGACTGTTCTAACCCCACCCACAATTTCTTTATTTGTGCCCAGGTCACTATCTACACTATCTTCCCCACCTACAAAATGAATACTCTCCCCCCAATCCCTAGTTTAAACACTCCTCCAACCTTCTAGCCATTTTCTCCCCCAGCACAGCTGCACCCTCCCCATTGAGGTGCAGCCCGTCCCTAGCATAGAGTCTGTAGCCAACCGAGAAGTCGGCCCAGTTCTCCAGGAACCAAATCCCTCCTTCCTACACCAGTTCTTGAGCCACTTATTTATCGACCTAATCTCCCGTTGCCTCGTGGCACGGCACGTGGTACAGGTAGTATTTCCGAGAATACCACCTTGGAGGTCCTTGCTTTAAGCTTGCAGCCTAATTCCCTGAAATCATCTTTAAGGACCTTCCACCTACCTCTAACTTTGTCATTTGTGCCAATGTGCACCATAACCGCTGGGTCCTCACCAGCCCCTCCAATAATCTGTCAACCCGATCAGCGATGTGCCGGACTCGAGCGCCAGGTAGGCAGCACACTGTTCGACGATCCCTGTCTTTGTGACAAATTGCCCTATCTGTTCCCCTAAGAATTGAGTCCCCCATTACCAGCACCTGCCTGGCCTGCCCTGCTCTCCTATTTCCCACCTTACTGGAGCTGACACTCTTCTGGCTTTCAGATGACATGCCTTGCTGCAGCAGTGCTACCCCTGTACCGACACCCCCCTCATCTGCCAACTTTGCAAACTTATTGGGGTGTGCCAGATCAGGACTAGCCTCCCTGGCACTCTTCCCTCTACCCCCCCCTTCTAACTGTCACCCAGCTAGCGGCCTCACTGTCCTGCAGCTCCCTACTACCACCCTCCCCACATCAACCCCAGTGAGCTGCTGCTCAGTGAGCAGCAGACTCCTTTCCATATTGTCAATGGATCTCATTGTTGCCAGATGCTCATCTAGATCCAGTACCTGGGCTTCCAAAAGCACAACGTGCACACATCTCGCACAGCAGTGTGACGCCCAGCTGCGCTTGCTATCACAGATCCTAGAAGAGTGCATTGATGGATTCCTCCACAAGAGGCCCCCATAAACATTCACACATCTCCACCTTCCACCTCAGACCAGCAGAGGGAGCCCGTTAGGGATATAAATAGGGAAGGTGGAGCCAGGCAGTTCAGTTCCTCTGAAGAGTTCTTGCAGTGGAGAAGCCTGAGAGATGTCAGTTAGCAGAGGAGCTCAGTCTAGTTTAGAGAACTCGGCTAATAGTTCAGTAGTGGAGCATGAGGCTCCTGCTAGCTAGATTCAGGGAGCTCAGTTAGAGCTTAAGGTGTGTCGGCGCCATAAGATCGGTGAAGCGTGGCAAGCTGCCGTTAGTGTGTATAGCCTAGTGGGGGCCCGAGTAGGCCGAAGGCGAGTGGAAAGTTAGTAGCAGTGGGGGCAGAGGAGCTTAACCAGCTCACCCCGAAGCATCTACCGGACACCGGTTCCGAGCTTACAGGGATCTCTACGACCCAGTAAGGTGCAACCGGAATCCCTGGAGAACTACAGGTCCCAGGTTCACCAGAGAGCTGATACATAACAGAGCCAGGAGACCCGTAAGCAGGGAGCGTGCACTCCAAGAAAAGGCCCTACCACAACGTCAGCCGGTGCAGGACAGAGATAAAGTTAGGCCTAGCTCCAGGCAGGTCAGAAACTTACTACGCAGAGGCTAGAAACAGGAGGCCCTACACCCGCTCATTGGGGAGGATCCTGATATGCACCCTTCACCCTACAGTGCTCCGGGATGTGCCTGATTTTCCACCAGTAAAGGTACTGAAGTGACTACTGTGTCCGTCGCTGTTCTTGCTCTGACCCGGCTGGGTCTCGCCTGTCCTGCAATCCCCTTTCCGTACGCTGCCCTGAGGCCTAGCTCCACCTCTGGGGAGCTATACCATCGAGCTGCCTTATTACCCGCCTCAGTGGACTGCGCAGCACTGGAGATTCTCACCAGAAGCCACAGGTGGCGTCACGAACTTTCATAAAACTAATAAACAATCCACTTTTTAAAGCTGACCCCAGGGTACGGGCCCGGGAGCCGACCACCACGACATCCCCAAGGCAAAGGCCCGGGTACCGAGTCGTCCCCATTCCCCTGGCCGAGTCAGCAGTATGCAGCAGTATGCAGCCACGACCGGCTGTTCAAGGATTGCATACATGTGGCAAGATGTACACTGGATAGTATTGTCAATAATGGAGCTCATTTCCTAATGGGGATTGCACTAGACAGAAATGTTAAGTAAAAAGAAATGCAAAGAATTACTAAAATACAGACAGCAATTCAGTCCAAATTCCTCCCTTCCAAACTCCCTGAATCCAAGTGACTGAACTACAAGTCACACACTTACTTCAGTTTGCACTTACGTACGCTCCGGTCACACTCAGCTCATTCACACTCGCTAAGGAAGAAGATTTAAAGAGGTTTTTTTTGTTTTTATTCCCCTTTTGCAGCAATGCACCCCACAGCTCAATGCACTACCAAAGGACTGGAATGGTTGAGACAATTTTTGTTTTTGCCTTTTTTTTTTCCCCTCCTCTTCTTCCAAGAGCCATAACTTATTTATTTTTCCATCTACATAGCTCTATGACAGCTTATTTTTTTTGCAGGACAAGTTGTAGTTTTGAATGACACCATTCAACATTCATTCATTGTACTGAAAAATAGGAACAAAAATTCCAAGTGCTTTGAAATTGTGGAAATAGGTCAAATCTGCCATGTGTTTTTGTGTTTAGTTTTTATGTCGTACATTCTATGGTAAAAGTTACTCTGAATCATGATTCTCCAGTTCAGTACAATTACGGTGATATCAAACTTGTCTAGATTTTTTTTTTATTTAAGTAGAGAAAAAAAATCCAGAAATTTGTAAAATAAAATTTTTGGATTTGTGTGGCCGTTTTCCGAGACCTGTAACATTTTTGTTTTTCCATCGATTGAGCTGAGTGGGAGCTTGTTTTTTGCGTGATGAGCTGACGGTTTTAGTGATACCATTTTTGATTATATACACATGGTCAAAATTGTTGGTACCCCTCGTTTGATGAAAGAAAAACCCACAATGGTCACAGAAATAACTTGAATCTGACAAAAGTAATAATAAATTAAAAATATATGAAAATGAACAAATGAAAGTCAGACATTGCTTTTCTGCTTCCACAGAATTTAAAAAAAAATTAACCTCATGAAATCGGCCTGGACAGAAATGATGGTTCTTCTTAACTTAATATTTTGTTGAACAACCTTTTGAAGCAATCACTGCAATCAAACGATTCCTGTAACTGTCAATGAGACTTCTGCACCTCTCGACAGGTATTTTGGCCATTCCTCATGAGCAAACTGCTCCAGTTGTCTCGTGTGTGAAGGTTGCCTTTTCCAGACGGGATGTTTCAGCTCTTTCCAAAGATGCTCAATAGGATTTAGGTCAGGGCTCATAGAAGCCACTTCAGAATAGTACAGTGTTTTCCTCTTAGTCATTCTTGGGTGTTTTTAGCTGTGTATTTTGGGTCATTATCCTGTTGCAAGACTCATGATCTGCGACTGAGACCAAGCTTTCTGACACTGGGCAGCACATTTCTATCTAGAATCCCTTGATAGTCTTGAGATTTCATTGTACCCTGCACAGATTCAAGACACCCTGTGCCAGGTGCAGCAAAGCAGCCCCAGAACATAACAGAGCCTCCACCATGTTTCACAGTAGGGACAGTGTTCTTTTCTTGATATGCTTGATTTTTCCGTCTGTGAACATAGAGCTGATGTGCCTTGCCAAAAACTTCCATTTTTGTCTCCTCTGTCCATAGGACATTCTCCCAGAAGCTTTGTGGCTTGTCAACATGTAGTTTAGCAAATTCCAGTCTGGCTTTTTTATGTTTTTTTTTACAACAATGGTGTTCTCCTTGGTCGTCTCCCATAAAGTCCACTTTGGATCAAACAACGACGAATGGTGCGATCTGACACTGATGCTCCTTGAGCTTGAAGTTCACCTTTAATCTTTTTAGAAGTGTTCCTGGGCTCTTTTGTTACCATTCGCATTATCCGTCTCTTTGATTTGTCATCAATTTTCCTCCTGTGGCCACATACAGGGAGGTTGGCTACAGTCCCATGGATCATAAATTTCTGAATAATATGTGCAACTGTAGTCACAGGAACATCAAGCTGCTTGGAGATGGTCTTATAACCTTTGCCTTTAACATGCTTGTCTATAATTTTCTTTCTAATCTCCTGAGACAACTCTTTCCTTTGCTTCCTGTGGTCCATGTTGAGTGTGGTACACACCATGTCACCAAACAGCACAGTGAGTATCTGTAGCCCTATATACAGGCCCACTGACTGATTACAAGATTGTAGACACCTGTGATGCTAATTAGTGGACACAACTTGATTTAACATGTCCCTTTTGTCACAATATTTTCTGGGGTACCATCATTTCTGTTCAGGCCTATTTCATGAGTTACATTTTTTAAAAAAATCTGTGGAAGCAGGGTGGAAAAGCAATGTCTGACTTTCATTTGTTCATTTTCATAGATTTTTAATTTATTATTACTTTTGTCAGATTCAAGTTATTTTTGTGACCATTGTGGGTTTTTCTTTCATTAAAAGAGGGGTGCCAACAATTTTGACCACGTGTGTATGTAGTTTTTATGTTGTTTTATTGTTTTTAGGGAGGAGTAGTTCCAAAAAAGACACATTTCTGGTGATTTGATTTTCTTTCTCGCCTTGGCGTTTACAGATTGGGTTAACTAATTTTATATCTTGATAGATCGGATATGTGTATTTTAGATATTTTTTTTATTTTTATATTTTCAATGGGGCAAAAGGGGGATGATTTGAACTTTTACATTTTTTCTTTTTTACAATTTTTCTTAGGGTCATTGAACCAGCGATTATCTGATTGCTTATACTATATACTGCAATACCATTGAATTGCAGTATATAGTGTAAATTTTGATCGTCTTAGAACTTGAGCATATAAATAAGCTACAGAGGAGCACCAAGATGGCAGTGACGGGGGCCTTCAGTAGGGCCATAGTTCCCTTTATTAATACATTGGTGCCCTGCATTCGTGTCATAGGGTGCCAAAGGAAGCATCTTTATTTTCTATTTATTTCACATATTGAGCCTCTCGCAAGGGTATAAAAGACCTTTGGGGGGGCATTTAAATGCGGTACTTATTTTTTTAAATCTGATTTCCCCTGTAACTAGAGCTGCTTTATTAGCCCCAGTAACAGAAAATTCTGCTTCTACTATAACTACCCTTTAAGATTGATGTAATTCTTTCATCTCCTTTTACAGACATTACCGACCCGCTGAACATTGTAAGAGATAAAGAAATAAGTCATTTTATATTTCATGGTTTATTTCATTTTGTTGGAACTTATACCATTATAATTTATAAGTCCATAATAAATATAGTGTCATAAACAAACCATTAAATCAAAAAATGACACCCCTTAACCACAAACCTGGTGGGGTAATCAAAAGCATGACCACTTCAATAGTATTAAAAATGTATTTTTATTAGATTATAATATTAACAAATATTAAAAGACAAGGTACCTCAGTTGTGAGGGACGAACTCCTGCAATACCCTTTAATAATTGTGGCTAGAGAGATCAAATTATAGCTCTAAATGTCATAGGTACAAATCTGGTAGCTATAAATGGGCATAACAATGCATATATTCCTGAATATAATAATAATAATCTTTATTTATATAGCGCCAACATATTCCGCAGCGCTTTACAATTCAGAGATTCATATACAACAGTCATAAGTAACAGCTAAAGATAATACAATAATTAAAGCAAAAATAATGACGACCCTGCTCGTAACAAGCTTACAATCTACAATGAGATGGGGGTGACACAAAGTACAGGGACTTATTTACAATGATGGCCCAGCCATCTTAAGGGGATGAGGGATAGATAAAGGCTGCATGAGTGCGTCACCAGCTAGTATTTGTAGTGCTTTTGGGTGCGGTGGAGTTTGGTGGAGATTTATGTTTGGAGAAATAATGAATGGGCTGTAAAAATATAAAAGGGCTTCGATTAGGGAACATGAAAGGCCGCCCTAAACAGATGTGTTTTTAGGGAGCGCCTAAAACTGTGTAAGTTGTGATTCATCCTAATTTCTTGGGGTAGAGCATTCCAAAGAATAGGTGCAGCTCGGGAGAAGTCTTGGAGCAGGGAGTGGGAAGTACGGATTAGTGCGGATGTTAGTCGAAAGTCGCTTGCGGAGGGTAGAGAACAGTAGGCTGAAAAATAGAAATGAGGGAAGAGATGTAGGGGAGTGCCGAACTGTGGAGAGCTTTGTGGGTGAGAACAAGCAATTTAAATTGGATCCTATAATCTATGGGCAGCCAGTGCAATGACTGGTATAGAGCGGAAGCGTCTGAGTAACGATTAGCCAGACAGATGACCCTGGCTGTTGCATTAAGGATGGACTGGAGGGGGGAAAGTCGAGTGAGGGGAGGCCAATTAATGGAGAGTTACAGTAGTCAAGGTGGGAGTGGATCAGAGCAACAGTGAGGGTTTTTGTTGTTTCCAAGGTGAGAAAGGGGCGGATTCTAGAGATGTTCTTCAGGTGCAAGTGACAAGAACGGACAAGAGATTGTATATGGGAGGTGAAGGAAGATTGGTGTCAAACACAATGTCCAGACAATGCGCCTGCTGGCTTGGCGTTATTGTGGTGCCATGCACGGAGAGGGAGATGTCAGATTTAGGGAGGTGAGCAGATGGCGGGAGCAGAAGAAGTTCAGTTTTAGACAGGTTGAGTTTCATATAGAGAGCGGACATGATGTTAGAAACTGCGGCCAGACAGTCACTGGTGTTCTGTAGTACAGTGGGGGTGAGGTCAGGGGATGAGGTGTATCGTTGTGTGTCATCAGCATAAAGATGGTACTGAAAGCCAAATTTGCTGATGGTCTGTCCAATTGGGGCTGTGTAGAGAGAGAAGAGAAGAGGGCCAATGACTGAACCCTGAGGAACCCCAATAGTGGGAGGAAGGGGGGAAGAAGTGGAGCCAGCGAACGATACACTGAAAGAGCGGTCAGATAGGTAGGAGGAGAAACAGGAGAGAGCAGTGTCCTTTATACTGATTGAGTGGAGCATAGAGAGTAGGAGGTGGTGGTCAACGGTGTCGAAAGCTGCAGAGAGGTCAAGAAGAATGAGCAGAGAGTAGTCACCATTACGTTTTACTGTCAGCAGGTCACTGGTTACTTTGATGGGTGAAGATTCTGTAGAATGTAGGGGGAGATAGCCAGACTGTGATGGGTCTAGAAGAGAGTGAATGGAGAGGTAACGGGTAAGGCGGGAGTAGACCAGGCGCTCCAAGAGTTTGGAGATGAATGGGAGACTGGAGACTGGTTTATAGTTGTTTGTGCAGGAAGGGTCAAGAGAGGGCATTTTTAATAATGGAGTACTGTTTTTCCGGACCATAAGACGCACTTCCCCCCCCCCAAATTTTGTGGAAAAAGGGGCTTGCGTCTTATGGTCCAAATGTAATGTTTTTGTGATGTGGGGGGCGGCTGGGGCTGTGGCAGCGGAGACGGCGGGGGCTGCGGCAGCGGCTATGGCTGCGGAGGGTGCTGTGGCAGCTGGGGCGGCGATGGAGCAGTGTTACCCAGTGTGCACCGCCATGAATTCACTATGGCCGTGCTAGACATCAGGAGGTGGGCGGTCTCCCGTCCAGATTGCATGCTGCAGTGATGTTACTAAGAGGCAGGACTTGGGATGACTGCGTGCTGTGCTGTTCTATGTTGCCCCGACCCTGACTTTAGTAACGTCACTGCAGCGCACGATCTGGACGGGAAACCGCCCACCTCATGATGTCTAGCGCGGCCATAGTGAATTCATGGCGGCGCCCACTGGGTAACATGTGGCGCCCCTGAGGGTTCAGTCGCCACAGAGGTACTGCGCCTCACCCAGAGGTGTTGTGCGGCCCTTCTCTCAGGTAAGGAGGAAGTGCTGCCCGGAACCCCAACACCTGCATCCAACACTACACTGCTCCAGGCCGGCTGGAAGGGCAAGTCGCAATGTATGTTTCCTGCTGAGCCCTGTAACTGGCTGGAGTGAGGGGAACCAAAGGTAGGGGGAACCAGTAGTGGGTGTGGGTGGAGGAAGTAGTTAGAGGGAGCACCATCCCAATAGATATATATAGGGAAGCCATCTTAGGGTGGCAGGATCAGTCGGTAGAAGAGAGCAGTTCAGAAGAACAGCTCGGGACAGTTCAGAAGAACAGTCCGGGAGCAGAGTCTCATTAGGAGCTCTGCTCCACAAGTTAGGGCCTAGTGTAAGAGGCCCAGGAGGGGAGCAGGGAGTAGGCTCCGTTCTAAGAAGGGATCCTAGGGGGTACGGCGAGTGCAGGATGGCACCCGTACTCCCCGAATCTGTCAGAAGACAGAGGGATCGTATGCCGCATTCTAATCCCCGTGAGGGTCAAGCAAGTCTGTGAACTCCGACGGACAGGAGGACTTCAGAGCACCCGAGCAGGATTGAGAGTGGGCAGCGCAGGGCAGGAGGGAGAAAGACCCAGTGTGAAGTCGGTCTAGATAGGAAGACGAGAACGTGGGGTTCTGCCAGGTACTTCCAAACTGCCTGAGGAGGAACTGAGCCCCTGCCTGGTGAACGCAGCGTGACGAGGGTGGTTAGCACCAGTACTGTGCACCAGTGGAACGGCCATAAGAACTGTGAGTAAAGACTCGGATGACTGCACCGTGCTGCTGACGCGCCCCCTGGGCCTGTGCTGGGGAACCCGGAACCGGGCCTGTTGTAGGATGCTGGGGGTTGTAGTCTCAGTGTGGCGGCGACCCGGTCCGTGGCTCAGGGTGGTCAAACCAGTGGCAGTCTTAGGGTATAACAATGTCCCACTACGCCACCCGTGGATTGCGGTCAGTGGGGACCGCCGCTGCGCTGCAGACCGCTGAGGCTGATGTTGTTTGCGCAGCCGAGTATGGGATAACTCCCCACGGGAGAAGTATTGCCTCAGGGCAGCTAATGTGAGAGATGATGGGAGTGATGGTGTGAGGGTCCCAGTGCTAATGGTGCTGGTGCGGCAAGGAATCACAGAGACGTGTGGTGCAGTTCAGGGTCTTTACTGATGGTATAAGGCAGACCCTCCCGGGAGTACTGGCTAGTATAAGGGGCCTGGTCAGTCTGCGAGCAAGCAGGAGTTCCCCTGGCCAGGTGGAGTTGTAGGCCTCCCCGTTTATCTGCACTCTTCCTGGCTACCTTGCTGTCAGCGGTTACAAGTAGCCCACGTCCCTGAGTATACCGTGTGGTGCTCACCCGTATGGCTGGTGACTTGGGGCCTTCTGTTAGCCTCCGCTCCTGGATGGCGGCGCTGGTCCCTTCTTTGTGACTGAGCCTCCGGGCTTCTATGGCCAGAGGACCTGGAATCCCCTGCCGGCTGGTTTCTGCTGCTGGGTATATATCAGTCCCCACAGCCTCGGACTCCTGTGTCCGGTTTTAGTAGCTTCAGCCAGGGCGAGCTATATCTCTGCTCACAGCCCCTGGTCTTCAGCTGCTGCTCCTACAGAGCTCCTGATGTCTCTTTCCCTGTGTCTGGAACTGTCCTAATCCCGCCCCAGACCCAGTTTATAAGGGCAGATTCCTCCCCTCCCAGGTCTGGGCGGGCCGTGTTGCATGCTTAGGGCTCCTGACCAGAGAAACCTCCCACTTGCTCTCAGACATAATATCTCTATTACTGTGGCAACCAGACCCCTGGGGTGCCACATTCCCCCCTAGTAAATTTTAGTACTCCGGGACTAAACACATTTTTAAAGAAACATAATAACAGGGTATAAACAATAATACGATAACATATTTACAAGAAGCTTTAGTTCTTTAAAGGTCACGGCGTGTCCGCAATCGGGTGTCCATGTCACCCAAGGTGAAACTTTAATCGAAGTAGGGGACCTGTCCAAAGCAAACCCCTTGCGTTGGCCTTGGGCGTGGCTGCAAGGGTAGACTAACTACTTTGGGCCGCAAGGAGGCCACGCCAGACAGGTTTTCTCTTCCGCGGCCGTCTTCGCAAGAGGCACCAAGGTGCAACTATCTACAAAACTGTTCCGGTTATCCAGCGTCCATAACCTGTTAGTCCAAATAAATCTGCAGGGTAACTGAGAAACATAATTAGTAACAGGCAACAACAAAAACCATAAACAGTTAACAGATAAATTCACAGTGCATTAGTTATATTCTCCAGCGAGCGGGCATCTGACCTCTAGTGACTCTAGTGGACCTACGGAGCTCACTAACTGGTTCTGCACTACAGGGTGTAGGGGAGGTTGTAGGTAAGCTGGGCAGCTGTCTGCGCACTCTTTGGCTCACTAGGGGCACGGCAGGCTCACTACTAGCAGAGGGTTGATCCTCCTGTACTGCTGGTGTGGACTCTTCTGCCTCTTGGGCAGGCTGCTCTTCCAGCTCTACCGGTTCCTCTGTAGGCACTTGCGGGGCTGGCTGGAGAAAGGTGAGGACGGGTACCACGACAGCGCCGTTTACTTGTGTCCAAGACCGGGGGAAGTCTCCGAGTACGGTACTGATCATTTCTTCCCTTTCCTCTGCGGGTTGAGGGTTTTCTTGATCTTCTTCAGGGCTTTGCAGCTGCTCGGGCCACTTCTTCAGGTGGTCTCTGGAGACAATGGCTGTGGTTTCTCCTCCATCCTTACTGATTACGCAGATTTTTGGGTTCTCATGGCTTGATGGCAGTAAGGTGTACGGGTCCTTCTCCCACTGGTGGTCCAACTTGTGGAGCCGCCTCTTCCTCTTCAAGACCTGCTCTCCAGGTACCAGGGGAACAGCGGGAGCATACTGGTTATAAGCCTTCTCTTGCCTTTCTCTAGCTTGAGACAGACTTTGCTCGACGCTCTCCTGTACTTTCCGATACTGCTGCTGCCGTTCTGTATCCCAGTCTGCCTCTGGCGAGGTGTCCTCAGGTGTCAGGACTCCCATATCCAGGTCAATAGGCAGCTTACCAGGTCTTGCTCTCATTAGGTAAGCCGGGGTACAGTTGGTGGAACCTACAGGGATGTGGTTATACAGGTCCACCAGATCGGGCAGTTTCTCAGGCCACAGACTGCGTTCTTCCAGGGGCAATGTTTTTAGTAGATCTATCACCACCTGGTTCATCTTCTCGCAGAGTCCATTGGTTTGAGGGTGATAGGGCGTTGTTCTTATCTTCTTGCAGCCATACAGGTTGCAGAACTCCTGGAAGACCTCCGCTTCGAAGGCTGGTCCTTGGTCTGTCAACACTTGGTCCGGGTACCCGTGTGGATGGCAGAAGTGCTGCTGGAAGGCTCTAGCTGCTGTTTGAGCCGTTAAGTCCTTGACCGGGACCACCACCAGGAACCGGGAGTAATGATCTACGATTGTGAGGGCGTAGACATACCCAGATCTGCTTGGAGCCAGTTTCACATGGTCCAGGGCTACCAGTTCCAGTGGCTGTCTGGTGATGATGGGCTGCAGGGGAGTCTTCTGGCTGGCACGGTCTTTTCTTCTCAGGTGGCAAGGGCCACAGTCTCTGCACCACCTCTTGATGGCTCCTCTCATGCCTACCCAGTAGAACCGTTCACGCAACAAGAACTCCAGCTTCTTCCTTCCGAAATGCCCTGCTCCGTTGTGGTATGCCTCCAGAACCATAGCCGCGTCTCGTGTTGGGACCACTACCTGCCAGGTCAACTCATGTGTTCGAGAGTTAACCATTCTCCGGCACAGCTTCTCCCTGTAGAGGAACAGCTTACTTTTCTCCTTCCACAGTTGCTTGGTCTCCTCTGGAGCATCTGGGTCAAGACGGGCATCGCCCTGGGTCAGCATTTCCTTCACCAAACAGACTGCGGGATCACTGTCTTGCGTCTCCGCCCAGTTGTAGTGGGGCAAGGGATTGAACGTCACGGAGCGCCTGTCCTTCACACGGTGGGAATACAGGGTAATCCCATGACGGTGGAACGCAGGGAGCTCAACTTCTTCCAGATCTTCTGGATCTTCCCCTACGTCCGGTAAGTTCGGCATTCTAGACAGGGCATCCGCGTTGGCATTTGAGCGTCCTGCCCGGTATTTGATGGTGAATTCAAAGTTGGACAGGCGGGCCATCCATCTCTGTTCCAGGGCACTGAGCCTTGTAGCGTCCAGGTGTGTCAACGGGTTGTTATCCGTGTACACAGTGAATTTGGAGGAGGCAAGGTAATGCTTGAAACGTTCGGTCACTGCCCACACTACTGCCAGGAACTCCAGCTTGAATGAGCTATAATTCTCAGGGTTCCTCTCCGTGGGCCGTAGCTTCCGGCTGGCGTAAGCGATTACCCGTTCTTTCCCTTGCTGGATCTGGGACAGTACGGCTCCTAGCCCGATGTTGCTTGCGTCCGTGTGGAGGATAAAGGGCTGGCTGTAGTCTGGATATGCCAGGATTTCATCCCCCGTGAGGGCCATCTTCAGCTGGCAGAAGGACTCCTCTTCCAGCTTTTCCCACCTGAAGGGCGGCTTCTGGTTTTTGGCTTTCCGAGATTGACCTATCAGGAGGTCCTGCATAGGGGCTGCCATTTTGGTGAAACCGGGAATGAATCTTCGGTAGTAGCCTACCAACCCGAGGAACTGCCGCACTTCCTTTATGCTGGAGGGTCTTGGCCAGTCCTTAATCACGGTGATCTTATCAGGGTCGGGAGCCACTCCGTCAGCACTTACCACGTGTCCCAGGTACTGCACCTTTGGTTTCAGGAGGTGACACTTGGAAGGTTTCACCTTTAGGCCGTAGTTTGCCACAGCTTCAAACACTTCTGCCAGGTGTTTCAGGTGGTCCTCGTAGGTCTTGGAATAGACGATGACATCGTCCAGGTATAACAGGACCGTCTCGAAGTTCCGGTGTTCCAGACAGCATTCCATCAACCGTTGGAAGGTTCCTGGTGCGTTGCAGAGCCCGAACGGCATACAGTTAAATTCGCTGAGACCCATCGGGGTGGTGAATGCGGTCTTCTCCCGGTCCGCCTCTGCTACAGGAACCTGCCAGTACCCGCTAGTGAGATCCAAAGTAGAGAAGAAGTTAGCAGATTTTAATGCAGCTAAGGACTCTTCTATCCTTGGTAATGGGTACGCATCTTTGTGTGTGATACGGTTGACCTTCCTGTAGTCTACACACATTCTCATGGTGTTGTCTTTCTTTTTCACTAAGACTAGTGGAGCTGCCCAGGGGCTACAGCTGTCCCTGATTACCCCAGCCTCCTTCATGTCTCTAAGCATCACCTTGGCGTGTTGGTAGTGTGCCGGGGGTACAGGTCGGTATCTCTCCTTTATGGGAGGATGGTCTCCCGTGGGGATGTGGTGTTCTACCCCCTTTACTCGCCCGAAGTCTAGCGGGTGTTTACTAAACACTCTCTCGTACTCTTGAACCACCCGATAGACTCCCTGTTTCTGGTGTGAGGGAGTGGAGTCAGTACCCAAATGCAGTTGCTGACACCAGTCCTCCATTGGTTTCTTAGAGCCGTTACCTTCCTCTGGTTGAGATGGAGGCAAGGGTTCCACGGCCTGTACAGAATTCTGGTTTATGGTGAACAATTTGGCTAGCGTGGCATACCGGGGCAGGTATACTTCTCTCTCCCCGATATTGATGATGCGGACGGGCACCCTCCCATGGCGTACATCGAACACCCCCCGTGCTGTCAAAATGGTGGGCCTACTGTCTGAGTAGACGGGTTCTACCATTGCTTGGTAGTCTCTACCTCTTAGACCAATAGCTGCCCGGCACCAAATCATCATCTCACTTTTCGGGGGCATGGCAATAGGGAACGGGTCACACATTCTCACCACCTTCTACCTATCTCACCACCAGATAGTTCCACCTGTTGCCGCTTCATCAGTGCCCGGATCTCTTTTTGGAGCACACGCTGCTGGCCGGAACTGGCGTTCTTGGCAACCTGCTGTAAAATGAGAATCACCTCTGCAAAACAATTTTCAATCACATTAGTTCCCAAGGTTATTCTAGGGTGACTCTCATGACGGTCTATGTCCACTATAATCAGTACTTGTGCCGCCAGTTCGACTTTACCGATCTTAATGGTCACCTCCTTGAATCCCACCTGCGGCACGGGCTGACCATTGCTGGCGATGATACTCAGGTCGTCATCTGGGTAGCGGGTTATGTCCGAGTCATTCCAGTACTGCTTAAAGAGCACGTACGGGATGGTGGTCACCTGTGACCCAGTGTCTAGTAGGGCACTCGTAGGAATGCCATCCAGTACCACAGGCAAGATTGGACGCCCCCCTACGTATTTATCATGCCAGTTTGATGGGCCTGATGATCTTATGCCTGGGGGTTGGCCCTCTACCCCAGGTTGTGCCCGTTTAAATGACAGTACCTTGCCACATGTCTGGGTTGATTGCAGCGGCGGCAGATGGGTCGTCCGTCCTCGTTGTATCTGTCACTGGGTCTTCCTCTGGCCGGTGGGGTCCTCCTCAGTCGGCGCCACGGGACGTCCTCCGGTCCGGATGCCAGCTGGATCTTTCCTGGAGTAGAGACCTGTAAAGACTGCACAGTTCTGGTTAGCGCGGCAACGCTCTTAGTCAGCTCTTGGACCTGATGGTGCAGGTCTGTAGCCGGGTCATTGTTCAAAGCCTGCGCATCAGCTCCCACAGGCCCTGCAGACAAGGGCGCCGTCTCCTGGTGGTAAGTGATAGCAGGGCGCCTGTGGGTCACAGCGCCACCTGGTGCCGGTTCTCGGAGCACCCGGATGGCTCTGTCCTTGAACTGTGCAAAGTCCAGGTCAGGGTTCTGTAAGGCCATTGCCCGCAACTGGGTTCGGTGGGCATTGCACAGTAAACCCTCAATAAATTGTTCAGTCAACAGCTTATCTTCATTTTCCACGCTGTCAGGGTCTGCCTGCTTAATGGCTCTCAGGGCCTCTTGTAGGTTTAGAGCATAGTCTCTTATACTCTCATGTACCCGCTGTTTACACCCGTAAAATCTGAGCATTATTTCGGCTGAGGTGCGGGTATCAAATGTGTCTTTCAGCCGGGCTAGTATTTCTCTGACAGTCCTCTTCCTGCCAGGTGGCCAGGACTTTACCTCCCTTTGGGCTGCCCCGATTAATTGGGCCACCAGGATGCTCACTTTTTGCTCTTCTGTGAGGGGGTACACCTGGAAGAGGCTATCCAGTCTTTCTCTAAAGTCATTTAGAGTATGTGACTCCCCTGAGTACTGGGGTAGCCAGGTTGCCCCCGGGATATAGGGCATGGTGAAGGGCATGACCGCAGCACCGGTTGCGCTGGCGGTGGCTGTGGCAGTGGAGCTCCCCTCGGTATCCGGCATCCTCCTCCCCACTAGTGGACCGTGGCCTACGGTCTTCTTCCGTAGGCCGCGGCTCCGCAGTCGATCGTCGGGGTCGAGGACCTGGCGTCGCGCTCCGATGACGTCAGCGTCGCTCTTCCTCCCTTCCAGGACCTTGCGCAGCGTCACTGTGTGGGGCGGAGCGAGGGGCGGAGCTTCGGATCTCGCGCGCTTTCGGCGTCCACGCCCCTCTTCTTCCTGTGCGGCGTCCCGAAGATGGTGTCCGAAGACGGGAAGCAGCTGCGGATGGCGGGAAGAAGGCAGAAGATGGCGGGAAACGGTCCAAGATGGCGTCTGATGGCGGGAATCGGCTCCGGATGGCGGGAAACGACTCCGGACGGCGGGAAACTTCACCACAGGTAAGTTCAATAGTCTTTTTCAGGCACACAGTACCCGGTGGTTGCGGGCACGAAATCCTGCCGACTACGCCAAAGTTGACGCGCCCCCTGGGCCTGTGCTGGGGAACCCGGAACCGGGCCTGTTGTAGGATGCTGGGGGTTGTAGTCTCAGTGTGGCGGTGACCCGGTCCGTGGCTCAGGGTGGTCAAACCAGTGGCAGTCTTAGGGTATAACAATGTCCGACTACGCCACCCGTGGATTGCGGTCAGTGGGGACCGCCGCTGCGCTGCAGACCGCTGAGGCTGATGTTGTTTGCGCAGCCGAGTATGGGATAACTCCCCACGGGAGAAGTATTGCCTCAGGGCAGCTAATGTGAGAGATGATGGGAGTGATGGTGTGAGGGTCCCAGTGCTAATGGTGCTGGTGCGGCAAGGAATCACAGAGACGTGTGGTGCAGTTCAGGGTCTTTACTGATGGTATAAGGCAGACCCTCCCGGGAGTACTGGCTAGTATAAGGGGCCTGGTCAGTCTGCGAGCAAGCAGGAGTTTCCCTGGCAAGGTGGAGTTGTAGGCCTCCCCGTTTATCTGCACTCTTCCTGGCTACCTTGCTATCAGCGGTTACAAGTAGCCCACGTCCCTGAGTATACCGTGTGGTGCTCACCCGTATGGCTGGTGACTTGGGGCCTTCTGTTAGCCTCCGCTCCTGGATGGCGGCGCTGGTCCCTTCTTTGTGACTGAGCCTCCGGGCTTCTATGGCCAGAGGACCTGGAATCCCCTGCCGACTGGTTTCTGCTGCTGGGTATATATCAGTCCCCACAGCCTCGGACTCCTGTGTCCGGTTTTAGTAGTTTCAGCCAGGGCGAGCTATATCTCTGCTCACAGCCCCTGGTCTTCAGCTGCTGCTCCTACAGAGCTCCTGATGTCTCTTTCCCTGTGTCTGGAACTGTCCTAATCCCGCCCCAGACCCAGTTTATAAGGGCAGATTCCTCCCCTCCCAGGTCTGGGCGGGCCGTGTTGCATGCTTAGGGCTCCTGACCAGAGAAACCTCCCACTTGCTCTCAGACATAATATCTCTATTACTGTGGCAACCAGACCCCTGGGGTGCCACACTGCCTCTGTCCATTCTTTGGTCTGCGCCATCTCTCCCCCTGCACTACAACGCCCAGCACAACCACCATCTACCTACACTGCCCTGGAGCTAGCTCTCCCTGTGGAGAGCCACACCATCCCTGCTGCCGTAACACCAGCTCCAGAGGACTGCTCCGCAGCGGCGGCTCCCTTTAGCCGCATTCCACAGGTGGCGTCACGAACAATCCCCAAAATCCCATATAAAAATATCCCCTTTTGCACTGACCGCCCGGGGTCATGGACCGGGCCAGCCACCGTGATATCCCCCAACCGGCATTCCGAGGCCCAGCTGCCGAGTACCCCATGGCCCTGGGGGTGCGTCAAACACTGCTCCATCGCCGCCCCAGCTGCCACAGCCCCCTCCGCAGCCACAGCCCCGTCCACAGCCCCTGCTGCAGCTACAGCCCCCTCCGCAGCCACAGCCCCCTCCACAGCCACAGCCTCCTCCGCAGCCACAGCCCCCGCCGCAGCCACAGCCCCCTCCGCAGCCCCAGCCGCCTCCACTGCCATAGCCCCCAGCCAGTGTGACCATGTTCCCTGCCTATCCAGAATGAGAGGCAAGCATTTTAAGATAGAAGTAAAGTATTATGTGAAAAAGCACATGTCATTAAACACTGTACCACTCCTGTGGTGAACTATAACTCCCAGCATGACATAAGAGCTGAAGGACATGCTGGGAGCTATAGTTCCCAGGGCGAACACATGACATAAATGTGGGGAACTATAACTCTCAGCATGCCATAGGAGCTTTTCCCCCCCTATTTTCCACCTCTAAAACTTGTGTGCGTCTTATGGTCCGGTATGTCTTATGGTCCGAAAAATACGGTAATGATGGAGTGTTTGAAGGAGGAGGGGAAGATACCAGAAGAGAAGGAGAGGTTGAAGATTTTAGGTAGGTGAGTAGTGACGACTGGAAAGAAAGACTGGAGTAGATGTGACGGAATGGGGTCAGTGGTGCATGTAGTCGGATGAGAAGAAGAGAAGAGCCTGGAGACTTCTTCTTCTGTGACTGGGTCAAATGTGGAGAGTGATCCAGAGGAGATGTGGGGAGGGATGGGAGTCACAGCACTTGGTGGCTGGGAGCCTATTTCCTGACGGATGTTCTCTATTTTCGCTGTGAAGTAGGAGGCCAAGTCCTTAGCACAAATGTCCGTGATAGGGACCTGCGCTTTAGGACTGAGGAGGAAGTGAAAGGTGTGAATATCAACTCATATGGCAGAAACAGAAAGGATAAAATATCCAACAGCTAAATAAAGGCCCGAAATAACATGTACACTGCTCAAAAAAATAAAGGGAACACTGAAATATCACATCCTAGATCTGAGTGAATGAAATCTTCTCATTGAATACTTTGTTCTGTACAAAGTTGAATGTGCTGACAACAAAATCACACAAAAATCATCAATGTAAATTAAATTTATTAACCAATGGAGGCCTGGATTTGGAGTCACCCCCAAAATTAAAGTGGAAAAACACACTACAGGCTGATCCAACTTTGATGTAATGTCCTTAAAACAAGTCAAAATGAGTCTCAGTATTGTGTGTGGCCTCCACGTGCCTGTATGACCTCCCTACAACGCCTGGGCATGCTCCTGATGAGGCTCAGTATTGTGTGTGGCCTCCACGTGCCTGTATGACCTCCCTACAACGCCTGGGCATGCTCCTGATGAGGCTGAGTATTGTGTGTGGCCTCCACGTGCCTGTATGACCTCCCTACAATGCCTGGGCATTCTCCTGATGAGGTTGCGGATGGTCTCCAGTGGGATCTCCTCCCAGACCGGGACTAAAGCATCCGCCAACTCCTGGACAGTCTGTGGTGCAAAGTGATATTGGTGGATGGAGCGAGACATGATGTCCCAGATGTGCTCAATCGGATTCAGGTCTGGGGAACGAGTGGGCCAGTCCATAGCTTCAATGCCTTCATCTTGCAGGAACTGCTGACACACTCCAGCCACATGAGGTCTGGCATTGTCCTGCATTAAGAGGAACCCAGGGGCGACCAGGATATGGTCTTACAAGGGGTCTGAGGATCTCATCTCGGTACCTAATGGCAGTCAGGCTACCTCTGGCGAGCACATGGAGGGCTGTGCGGCCCTCCAAAGAAATGCCACCCCACACCATTACTGACCCACTGCCAAACTGGTCATGCTGAAGGATGTTGCAGGCAGCAGATTGCTCTCCACGCCGTCTCCAGACTCTGTCACATCTGTCACATGTGCTCAGTGTGAACCTGCTTTCATCTGTGAAGAGCACAGGACGCCAGTGGCGACTTTTCCAATCTTGGTGTTCTGTGGCAAATGCCAAGCATCCTGCACGGTGTTGGGCTGTGAGCACAACCCCATCTGTGGACGTCAGGCCCTCATACCACCCTCATGGAGTCGGTTTCTAACAGTTTGTGCGGACACATGCACATTTGTGGCTGCTGGAGGTCATTTTGCAGGGCTCTGGCAGTGCTCCTGCTGTTCCTCCTTGCACAAAGGCGGAGGTAGCGGTCCTGCTGCTGGGTTGTTGCCCTCCTACGGCCCCCTCTACATCTCCTGGTGTACTGGCCTGTCTCCTGGTAGTTCCTCCAGCATCTCGACACTACCCTGACAGACACAGCAAACCTTCTTACCACAGCTCGCATTGATGTGTCATCCTGGATGAGCTGCACTACCTGAGCAACTTCTGTGGGTTGTAGAGTCCGTCTCATGCTACTGACGTGCCCAGGGGATGGGGACGACTCGGCGCCCGGGCCTTGCTGCTTGGCTCTGGGGGATGTCGCGGTGGTCGGCTCCCGGGCCCGTACCCTGGGGTCACTCTTAAAAGAAGGGGGGAAGTTGTATAGGATAGGGATGTTCGCGACGCCACCTGTGGTGTTTGGTGAGGATCACCAGTGCTGCGACAGTCCTCTGAGGCTGGTGTTTAGGCAGCTTAGTTGGTGCGGCTCCCCACAGGTGGAGCCGGTTCTTAGGGCAGCGTAAGTGTAGGGATGCAGGACGGAGGGGACCCAGTCGGGTCAGAGGAAGAACAGGATCGCACACGGAAGTTCACTTCAGTTCCTTTACTGGTGGTGTTTCTGGCACGGTCCAGGGTACTTCAAGGTGAAGGCTGCATATCAAGACTCTCCCCAGTGAGCGGGTGTGGGGCCTCCTGTTCCTTGCCTTTTTCTTGATAAGTTTCTGACCAGCCTGGAGCTAGGCCTAGCTTGGTCTCTGTATTGCACCTGCTGACCTGGTGGTAGGGCCTTCTGTTTGGAGATCACACTCCCTGGTCTCTTGGGCCTCCGTGACTCCTGGCCCTGGTATAACAGTCAGCTTCTGGTGAACCTGGGACGTATAGTTCTCCAGGGGTTGCTTACTCCACTCTCCTTCGGCCACGCTCGGGACCCTCACTAGGTTTCACACGGGCAGTAGGCCTCGCTACTCTTCACCGCTCTCTGAGCGTCGGCACGCTCCTGGCTCACTAATCTGAGCTCACTGAGTCTGAACTCTCTCTAAAGGAACTGGTTGAGCTCCACTGCAGACTGACCTCTCTCAGGCTCATCTTCTGCAGGAACTGGAACTCACTCTGTCCCCTGAGGAAACTGGTCTCTAGACTGAACTTCTCTTAGACTGCCTGCCTAACTCCACCCTCCAGTATATATATCCCTATCCGGGCTCCCTCTGGTGGTCTGAGGTGGTAGGGTGGAGGTGTGTGAATGCTATGAGGGCCTCTTGTGGAGAAGTCCATCCATGCACCCCTCTGGGATCTGTGGCACCAATGCGCAGCAGGGTGCCACACTACCACGAGTGTGAAAGCACAACCAACATTCAAAAGTGACCAAAACATCAGCCAGAAAGCATTGGTACTGAGATGTGGTCTGTGGTCCCCACCTGCGGAAACACTCCAACAGCATGTGAAATTGATTGTCAATCAGTGTTGCTTCCTAAGTGGACAGTTTGATTTCACAGAAGTTTGATTTAATTGGAGTTATATTCTGTTGTTCAAGTGTTCCCTTTATTTTTTTGATCAGTGTATAAATCACCAGTAACAACCTTCCATATAGTAAGGTAACAGCGTCTACAATACTGTGAGATCCAAGAAGTCCAAAAGTAAAAGTGCACAGTGCAATCAATTCATTATCTGGAATACCAGTGTATCTCTAAATCAGAGGAAATTAGTACAACCAGTGGAGGCTGGATCCATGATTTATAATGAAGTACAGTACTCTACAGGGCCGGCTCCAGGTTTTTGTGGGCCCCAGGCAAAAGAGTCTCAGTGGTCCCTTTAACACATACTACGATTCATGATGCACAGATACCGCAGAAGAAAAAAAATATATATATATAGTACAATGCCAAAGATTTCACTTCTTACATTACATGAGTGATATCTATTGTTAATTCTACAATAGCTCAGAAACCAGCGAATCCTCACAGCGCACAGTGCAGACCGGAAAGTATAGTCCTCCATACAGTATTATGGGCACCACATAGTCCTCTATACTGTATTATGGGCCCCATATAATGCTCCATACATAATACTGGCCCCCATATAACGCTCCATATAGGATACTTGCCCACTTATTACGCTCCATACAGGATATTGGCCCCCATATAATGCCCCATGCAGGCTGTGCCCCCCCACATAATGCCACATGCAGGCTGTCCCTCTCCCACACACACAATGCCCCATTCAGGATGTCGCTTCTCCCCCATATACCCATATAATTCCCTATGCAGGATGTCACTTCCTCCCCATGTAATGCCCCATGCAGGATGTCACTTCCCCCCTCATATAATGCCCCATGCTGGATGTCACTCCCCACCCCCATATAACGCCCCATGCAGGATGTCACTTCCCCCTCATATAATGTCTCATGCAGGATGTCACTCCCCCCCCATATAATGCCCCATGCAGGATGTCACTCCCCCCATATAATGCCCCATGCAGGATATCACTCCCCCCATATAATGCCCCATGCAGGATATCATTTCCCCCCATATAATGCCCCATGCAGGATATCATTCCCCCCCATATAATGCCCCATGCAGGATGTCACTCCCCCCCATATAATGCCGCATGCAGGATGTCACCCACCATATAATGCCCCATGCAGGATGTCACCCCCCCATATAATTCCCAATGCAGGACGTCACTCCCCCCCATATAATGCCCCATGCAGGATGTCATTCCCCCCATAAAATGCCCCATGCAGGATGTCACCCCCCATATAATGCCCCATGCAGGATGTCACTCCCCCCCATATAATATCCCATGCAGGATGTCGCTTCCCCCCATATACCCATATAATGCCCCATGCAGGATGTCACTCCCCCCCATATAATGCCCCATGCAGGATGTCACTTCCCCCCTCATATAATGCCCCATGCAGGATGTCACTCCCCCCATATAATGTCCCATGCAGGATGTCACTCCCCCCATATAATGCCCCATACAGGATGTCATTCCCCCCCTCATATAATGCCCCATGCAGGATGTCACTTCCCCCTCATATAATGTCCCATCCAGGATGTCACTTCCCCCCATATAATGCCCCATACAGGATGTCATTCCCCCCATATACTGTCCCATGCAGGATGTCACTTCCCCCCCATATAATGCCCCATGCAGGATGTCACTTCCCCCCTCATATAATGCCCCATGCTGGATGTCACTCCCCACCCCCATATAACGCCCCATGCAGGATGTCACTTCCCCCTCATATAATGTCTCATGCAGGATGTCACTCCCCCCCATATAATGCCCCATGCAAGATGTCACCCCCCCCATATAATGCCCCATGCAGGATATCATTCCCCCCCATAAAATGCCCCATGCAGGATATCATTCCCCCCCATATAATGCCCCATGCAGGATGTCACTCCCCCCCATATAATGTCGCATGCAGGATGTCACCCACCATATAATGCCCCATGCAGGATGTCACCCCCCCATATAATTCCCAATGCAGGACGTCACTCCCCCCCATATAATGCCCCATGCAGGATGTTATTCCCCCCATAAAATTCCCCATGCAGGATGTCACCCCCCATATAATGCCCCATGCAGGATGTCACTCCCCCCCATATAATGTCCCATGCAGGATGTCGCTTCCCCCCCATATACCCATATAATGCCCCATGCAGGATGTCACTTCCCCCTCATATAATGCCCCATGCAGGATGTCACTCCCCCATATAATGCCCCATGCAGGATGTCACTTCCCCCTCATGTAATGTCCCATGCAGGATGTCACTCCCCCCATATAATGCCCCATACAGGATGTCATTCCCCCCCATATACTGTCCCATGCAGGATGTCACTTCCCCCCCATATAATGCCCCATGCAGGATGTCACTTCCCCCCATATAATGCCCCATGCAGGATGTCACTTCCCCCCCATATAATGCCCCATGCAGGATGTCACTTCCCCCCATATAATGCCCCATGCAGGATGTCATCCCCCCCCCATATAATTCCCCATGCAGGATGTCACTTCCCCCCATATAATGCCCCATGCAGGATGTCACTTCCCCCCTCCATATAATGCCCCATGCAGGATGTCACTTCTCCCCCATATAATGCCCCATGCAGGATGTCACTTCTCTCCCATATAATGCCCCATGCAGGATGTCACTACCCCCCCATATAATGCCCCATGCAGGATGTCATCATCCCCCCCCTCTAATCATATAATTTCCCATGCATCCATACATAAAGAAAAAAAAAATCAAATACTCAATTCACTTCTCCTCACCTGCTGCCGCTGCTCCGGACTCCATACCCTCGCTGGCATCTTCCCGCTCTGCGCTGTGACGGCTCAAGAGAGGGTGCGGTGGAAAGACATCACCGCACCCTCTGACCTGAGATGTCACAGTCAGAGGACGCGGAAGAGACTGGAGCTACTGTGGTGGCACAAGGAGAGGTAAGTATTGTGCCGCCGGCTGCCGGGGCCCTGAGCAAGGAGGGAGGGTGGGCGGTGGCATCGGCACCGCACCGCTCATTGGTCCCATAGCACACAGGGGAGCCCGACGGTGAGTGGGCCTCCCCGCCTGCTCAGGGCCTCGGCACTTCCTCGGGTGCGCAGTGTTATAACCCTCCTGTTTGTTTTTTCCATCTTTTGTTTTGCGGTCACGTGACCATCTGCCTTTATATTCCAGCTCCGCCCTTTTGGCTGTGCTGGACTTCAGTGTTGTTTGACTGTTTTGCTAGCCAGGTGCTTCTGTGAATATCTCTGTCAGTTCGCTTTGTCCTTCTGGGACCTTTAGTACTTTTTTGTCAGTTTATCTTTTAGTGTTCTGCAACAACTTTCTCTGTTCAGGAGGTGTCCCATTTTTGTTCCAGTCCTTAGTTCTTTTAGGGACCTCTTCCCTTTATGCATTAGGTCTTCGTTCAGACTAGCCGAGGACTAAGGCGGGTCTGTTCGCAAGGAACAGGCAGCCCGCTACATCGTAGGGATTCCCTTACTGTAGGGACAGCTTTCCCTCTTATTTCCTTAGTACATGTTGCAGATCATAACAGTAAGTCCAGCCCAAAAAACTAAAAGGAAAGAAATTCAGGGATCAGTATGACTTCCGTCCAGGATTTGGCTCAACGCTTGCAGGGATTGTCTCTGGAGGTGGCCGAGCTCCAGCAACACGTGAGTAGCTGTTCTGGAGCGCATTTTGTGGAACCCAAGGTAGGACTGCCTGATGTTTTTTTATGGTAAACAGCAAGATTTTTTTTCCTTTAAAAATGCTTATTTGTTATATTTTCGCTTGAGACCAAGGTCCTCTGTGAATGAATCACAGCGCATTGGTTTTATTATGTCACTTTTGCGCAATGAACCACAGGGGTGGGCCTTTTCTCTCCAACCTAATGATCCATGCTTAAGGTCGGTAGAAGATTTTTTTTCTGCTATGGGTCTATTATATGACGATCCTGATCAAATCTCATCTGCTGTGGCAGAACTCAAGCGTTTGAATCAGGGGTCAGATGATGTTGAAAATTATTGCAAACACTTTAGAAGGTGGGCTTCAGAAGTCAAATGGAATGATCCTGCTCTGAAATGTCTATTTCTTGCTGGTATGAGTGAAAGGGTTAAGGATTTGCTAATTGCTTTCCCCGCACCTGAGACTCTGCAGGATGTCGTGCAATTAGCTGTTTGGGTGGATATGAGGCTGAGATCTAGGCAGAATGAGGTAAAGACTCCTGTAATGCCAGGTCCTAGTCCCCAGAAAATCTGCTCAGATGGCAGAGAACCGATGGAGGTTGGGGCGATGTCGCTCCGCTCTCAGGAAAGAGACCGGAGGTTCGCCGAGGGATTGTGTCTTTATTGTGGTAAAGCTGACCATTTGATTTAGTATTGTGAGCTTCGTTTAAGTAAAGAAAAAAAAAAGGTCAGGTACGCCCGTATAGCTTGTTTACGCTCAGCAGGAGTATTTCTTTCTGGGAGTACTACTCTGCAGGGAGATTTGATTGAATTTCAGGTATTTGTGGATTGTGGTTCAACACTTAATGTGATTGATGAAGGGTTTTTGGAAAAACTTAAATTGAAATCCAAACCTTTGTCATCACCTATTGCAATTGATAACACTCCCTTGAAATGTATTACTCACAAGGTTGCTGCATTTCCCCTCTCTATCAATGGCATTCACCAATAAATTTTGCACTTGGTTGTATTAAATAATTTACCCTCTCCGGTTGTTCTATGATTGCCTTGGTTAAAACTGCACAATCCTTTGCTGGACTGGTCTACTAATATGATAAAGTCTTGAAGTCCGAAGTGCTATGATAAATGTTGTAATGGTTGCATTGCGGCTGTGGAAAAAGGGGAATTACCTGTACCTATTCAAGATTTTTGGAGGGTTTTTTTGGAGGAGGAGTCGCAAGTTTTACCTCCTCATAGGGATTATGATTGCGCCATTGAGTTTTTTCCGGGTGCTACTCTTCCCAAGAGTCGCTTGTTTAATATGACTATCCCTGAAAGAAAGGCCTTGGAGGAATACATACAGACTAGCCTGGCTGCTGGTCACATTAGACCTTCTAAGTCGCCTGTGGCAGTTGGATTCTTCTTTGTTAAAAAAAAGGACGGGGGTTTACTTCCATGTCTGGATTTTCGTGAAATTAATAAGATTACCGTACGCAATTCCTACCCAATTCCTGACTTGTTTAACCAGTTAGTGGGGGCCAAGTGGTTCTCTAAGATTGATCTCCGGGGGGCATACAATTTGTTACGAGTGAAGGAGCGTGATAAATGGAAAACTGCATTTAACACTCCGGTAGGTCATTTTGAGAATCTGGTGATGCCTTTTGGTCTTACCAATGCACCTGCATTTTTTCACAACCTTATTAATGACATCTTGAGACCTTTGATTGGTAAAAATGTGGTTGTGTATTTAGATGACATTTTGATTTATTCACCAGATCTAGAGTCCCATTGACAGAGTGTAAGTGAAATTTTGCAGTTATTGAGTGATAATTCACTCTTTGCTAAGCTGGAGAAATGTGAGTTCACTGTGCAGAAAATTAGTTTTTTGTTCTACATTGTCTCCAGCGAGGGCTTTGAGATGGACCCGGTGAAGGTTCAGGCTGGGCAGGAATGGCCTAGGCCTATTGGCTTGAAATCTATACAGAGATTTTTGGGTTTTGCCAATTATTTCAGGAAATTCATTAAGAATTTTCCTGTAATTGTTAAACTTCTAACCGATCTCACCAGGAAAGGTGCGAATACGGCCCAGTGGACTACTGAGGCCATTGAAGCGTTTAAGTATCTCAAAAAGAGGTTCAGTTCTGCCCCTATCCTTATGCAGCCTGCTGAGACCAAGCCTTTTTTGGTCGAGGTCGATGCTTCATCTCTGGGGGTCGAAGCAGTTTTGTCTCAGGAGAAGAAGGGTGGAGTACATCCTTGGGCCTTCTTTTCGAAAAGTTTTCGGAAACCGAACTGAATTGTGATGTTGGAAATCGGGAGTTGCGTTTGAATATTGGCATCATTTTTTGGAAGGCGCTAGATTTCTTATTCAGGTTTTCACAGATCATAAGAATTTGATCTATCTGGATGCTACCAAGCACTTGAATGCCCGTCAAGCTAGGTGGGCACTTTTTTTTTCTCAGTTTCATTTTTCTGTTACCTATATCCCTGGTACTAAGAATGTTAAAGCCGATGCTTTATCTCGCAGCTTCTCTCCTACGGTCGGTGCCGAGGAGGAGGAGAGCATTTTACAGTAAGGAGTTGTGGTGGCGGCATTGGACTCCGATTTGGAGAATGGGATTCTGAAAGCTCAAGATGATGCTCCATCTAACACTCCCCGTGGGAGATTGTTCGTGCCTAGAGCCTTTAGGAGAGATTTGTTTGTGGAGTGTCATGAGTCTCGGTTGGAAGGTCATCCAGGAATTTCTGAAACTAAGAGACTTATCAGTTGCAGTTTTAGGTGGCCTCGATGGCAGAAAGAGGTCATCAAGTGGGTGTGACGCGCCCCTGGGCCTGTGTCGCGCTGCGTTGCGCACGCGGGAGCTTACCCGGAGCCGGATCTCTTGAGGGTTGTAGTCTCGTGGCGGTGATCCGGTCCGTGTCCAGGGAGTCAGACTAAGTGGCGCTGTATTAGCGGTAGATGTTGGACGACTACGCCACCCGTTGAGTACAGCTAAGGAGCTGCTGCTGCAGGGCAGACCGCTGAGGCCGGTGGTAGGATTGTGCAGCGTGATAGTATAACCCCCAACGGGAGGGGTATGGCCTCAGGGCAGCCGACGTGGATGATGGGGGTAGCAGGAACCACTCGGAGACGGTACGGTGTAGTTCAGGGTCTTTACTGGTGACAAAGATAGACCCTCCCGGAGTACTGGCTAGCGATTGGGGCCTGGTCAGTCCTTGAGCAGATGGGATCTCCCCTGGCCAGGCGGAGTTGTAGGCCTCCCAAACTAACGATACTCTTCCGGCTACCTTGCTAGAGGCAGGTATAAGTAGCCCACGTCCCTGAGTGTACCGTGTGGTGCTCACCCGTATGGCCGGTGACTCGGGGCCTTCTAGTAGCTTCCGCTCCACGACGGCGGTGCTGGTCCCACGCGTGTGACCGTGCCTTCGGGTTTCTGGGCCAGAGGACCTGCAATCCCCTGCCGGTCGGTTTCTGCTGCTGGATAGGAGTTAGTCCCCACAGCCTCGGACTCCGGGTCCGGTGATAACTTCTCAGTCAGGGCGAGCTCTGCAGCTGCCAGCCCCTGACTCCTTGTAGCACTGCTCCCACAGAGCTCCTGATGTTCTTTTCCTATATCTGCTTCTCTGTCTCTACTTCTTCTCTACTCACTAACCCTGCCTCAGCCCTAGGTTTATATAGGGGAAGTTCTTCCCCTCCCAGGACTGGGCAGGAGGTGTGGCATGCACAGGATCCCTGACCAAGAGACCTCCCACCTGCTCTCAGACATAACATTGCTTGTTACTGTGGAAACCAGACCCCTGGGGTGCCACATTCCCCCCTAGTGAAATTTAGTACTCCGGGACTAAACATATTTTTAGAAAAACATAACAAGGTATAAACAATAATAATACAATAAGAAAAACACATAAAGATGGTTACGGCGTGTCCGCAACCGGGTGCAGTCTTTGAAGAAAACAAAGGTGTCCATTTCACCAAAATAGGGAGACGTAACCAGGTAGGGGTCTGTCCTGCCCCGAGTCCTTAACAGTCTTTTAGTCCATTCCTGGGTTACGCTCCAACCAATTGTACAAGGATTCCCGGTAAATCCACCAAGGACTCCTAAAAATAACTAGAAACACATAATTATTTACAAGTAACAGACAGGTGACCACAAATAAAACAATTTAAACACTTCAAATCCTCCAACGTGCGGGTAACTGGCCTCTAGTGGCCCTAGTGGACCTACGGAGCTGACTGTCTGGCCCTGAACTACAGGGTGTAGGAGCTATCAAGGATAAACTGGGCAGCTGTCTACGGGCTCTTTGGCTCACTAGGGGTATGGCAGGCTCACTATGAGCAGAGGGTTGATCCTCCTGTTCTGCTTGTGTGGAGTCTGCTGCCTCCTGGACCGGCTGCTCTTCCAGCTCTACCTGTTGCTCCGTAGGCACTTGGGATGCTGGTTGGAGGAACGTGAGGACGGGTACCACAACTGCACCATTGACTTGAGTCCAGGATCGAGGGAAGTCTCCGAGCACAGTACTAACCATATCTTCCCTTTCCTCTACGGGTCGAGGGTCTTCTTGCTCTCCTTCTGGGTTCCGTAGCTGTTCGGGACACTTCTTCAGGTGATCCCGGGATACAATGGCTGTGGTTTCCCCTCCGTCTTTACTGATGGTACAAACCTTTGGGTTGTCGTGGCTTGAGGGCAGTACGGTGTACGGGTCCTTCTCCCACTTGTCGTCCAACTTGTGGAGCCGTCTCTTCCTCTTCAAGACCTGCTCTCCGGGTACCAGGGGAACAGCGGGAGCATACTGGTTGTAATTTTTCTCTTGTCTTTCCCTAGCGAGACAGAGACTTCGCTCCACGCTCTCTTGTACTTTCCCGTACTGCTGCTGCCTCTCTGTGTCCCAGTCTGTTTCCGGTGAAGTGTCCTCGGGTGTCAGGACTCCCATTTCCAGGTCAACAGGTAACTTACCAGGTCTCGCCCTCATTAGGTAAGCCGGGGTACAGTTGGTGGAACCTACCGGGATGTGGTTGTATAGGTCCACCAGATCGGGCAGCTTCTCAGGCCACAGACTGCGTTCTTCCAGGGGCAACGTTTTCAGGAGATCCATTACCACCTGGTTCATTTTCTCACAAAGTCCATTAGTTTGCGGATGATAGGGTGTCGTCCTTATCTTCCGGCAGCCATACAGATTGCAGAATTCTTGGAAGATCTCCGCTTCAAAGGCAGGTCCCTGGTCCGTCAGCACTTGGTCCGGGTATCCGTGCGGACGGCAGAAGTGCTGCTGGAAGGCTCTAGCTGCTGTTTGAGCCGTTAAGTCCTTAACGGGGACGACAACCAAGAACCGGGAGTAATGATCCACAATGGTTAACGCGTAGACGTAGCCACTTCTGCTTGGGGTCAGTTTTACATGATCCAAGGCTACCAGTTCCAACGGCTGCCGGGTGACGATGGACTGCAGGGGAGTCTTCTGGCTGGCACGGTCCTTCCTTCTTAGGTTGCACGGGCCACAGTCTCTGCACCACCTCTCGATGGTTCCCCTCATGCCTACCCAGTGGAACCGCCCACGCAGCAGGAACTCCAGCTTCTTCCATCCGAAGTGTCCAGCCCCGTCGTGGTATGCTTCCATCACCATGGCTGCGTCTCTCCGTGGCACCACTACTTGCCAGATTAGTTCATGCGTCCGGGAGTTAACCATTCTGCGGCACAACTTCCCCTTGTAAAGGAACAGTCGACTCTTCTCAGCCCACAGTTGCTTGGCTTCCTCCGGAGCGTCTGGGTCAAGGCGAGCCTCTGGCCGAGTCAGCATCTCCTTCACCAGCCGGACGGCAGGGTCACTGTCTTGCGTTTCCTCCCAGTTGTAGTGAGGCAAGGGGTTAAACGTAGCGGCTTGCTTACTCCTTACCCGATGGGAATACTGGATAGTCCCATGACGGTGGAACGCGGGGAGTTTGACTTCTTCCAGTCCCTCTGGATCTTCTCCTTCGTCCGGTAGGTTTGGCATCCTGGACAGGGCGTCCGCATTGGTATTGGAGCGTCCTGCCCGGTATTTGATTGTGAACTCGTAGTTGGACAGACGGGCCATCCATCTCTGCTCTAGGGCACCGAGTCTTGCCGTGTCCAGGTGTGTCAACGGGTTGTTATCCGTGTACACGGTGAACCGGGAAGAAGCGAGGTAGTGCTTAAAGCGTTCGGTGACTGCCCACACCACTGCCAGGAACTCTAGCTTAAATGAGCTGTAATTCTCAGGGTTTCTTTCGGTGGGTCGCAGTTTTCGGCTAGCGTAAGCGATTACTCGTTCTTTCCCCTGCTGGATCTGGGACAGTACGGCTCCTAGCCCGATGTTACTTGCGTCGGTGTAGAGGATAAAGGGCTGGCTGTAATCAGGGTACGCCAGGATTTCATCCCCCGTGAGGGCCATCTTCAGCTGGCGGAAGGACTCTTCTTCTAACTTCTCCCATTTGAAGGGCGGCTTCTGGTTCTTGGCCTTCCGGGACTGGCCTATCAGGAGGTCCTGCATAGGAGCTGCCTTTTTGGTGAAACCGGGGATGAATCTGCGGTAATAGCCTACCAACCCGAGGAACTGCCGCACTTCCTTTACACTGGAGGGACTTGGCCATTCCTTAATTGCGGTGATCTTATCAGGGTCAGGAGCCACTCCATCAGCGCTCACCACGTGTCCCAGGTACTGCACCTTTGGTTTCAGGAGGTGACACTTGGAGGGTTTCACCTTTAGGCCGTAGCTTGCCAGAGCTTCGAACACTTCCGCCAGGTGTTTCAGGTGGTCCTCATACGTCTTGGAATATACGATGACATCGTCCAGGTACAGCAGGACCGTCTCGAAGTTTCTGTGGCCCAGACAGCACTCCATTAATCGTTGGAAGGTTCCTGGTGCGTTGCAGAGTCCGAACGGCATGCAGGTAAACTCGCTAAGTCCCATCGGGGTGGTGAATGCGGTCTTTTCCCGGTCCGCCTCTGCTACAGGAACCTGCCAGTACCCACTAGTGAGATCCAAGGTAGAGAAGAAATTAGCAGATCTTAAAGCAGCCAAAGACTCCTCTATCCTTGGTAAGGGGTACGCATCCTTGTGTGTGATACGGTTGATTCTCCGGTAATCTACACACATCCTCATGGTGTTGTCTTTCTTTTTGACTAAGACTAGTGGAGCTGCCCAGGGGCTACAGCTATCCCTGATCACCCCAGCCTCCTTCATGTCTCTAAGCATCCCCTTGGTGTGTTGGTAGTGTGCAGGGGGTACGGGTCGATACCTCTCTTTTATGGGAGGATGGTCTCCCGTGGGGATGTGGTGTTCTACCCCCTTGACTCGCCCGAAGTCTAACGGGTGTTTACTAAACACTCTCTCGTACTCTTGAACCACCCGATAGACTCCCTGTTTCTGGTGTGAGGGAGTGGAGTCAGTACCCAAATGTAGTTGCTGACACCAGTCCTCCATTGTTTTCTGAGAGCCGTTACCTTCCTCCGGGGAAGATGGAGGCAAGGGTTCTACGGACTGTATGGAATCTTGATTGATGGTATACAATTTGGCTAGCGTGGCATACCGGGGCAGGTACACTTCCCTCTTCTCGATATTTATTATGCGAACGGGCACCCTCCCATGGCGTACATTGACCACCCCCCGTGCTGTGAAAATGGTGGGCCTACTGTCTGAGTAAACTGGTTCTACCATTGCCTGGTAATCTCTACCTCTCAGACCAATAGCTGCCCGGCACCAAATCATCATTTCACTTTTCGGGGGCATGGCAATAGGGAAAGGGTCACACATTCGCACGCTACCAATCTCACCACCGGAGAGTTCTAGCTGTTGCTGTCGCATCAGTGCCCGGATCTCTTTCTGGAGCACTCGCTGCTGGCCGGAGCTGGCGTTCTTGGCAACCTGCTGTAAAAGGAAAATCACCTCTGCAAGACAATTTTCAATTACATTAGTTCCTAGAGTTATCTTTGGGTGACTCTCGTGTTTGTCAATGTCTACAATGATCAGTCCCTGTGCTGCCAGTTCGACTCTACCGATCTTAATGGTCACCTGTCACGGGTGTGTTGCCACGAAGATCGTCACGAGTACACAGCCTGACTTCTCGCAGCTGACTTGTTGGTGCTTTGTGTTTTCTCGGCAGTGTAGGAGTTAATTCTCTCTCTCTCTGGGCTAGCTGAGGTCCAGCCTCGCCCAGCTGCAATCAATGCTTCTTTAGTGAGACTCCTTTATATTCCTGCAGGTCTGTTTGGGAGGTGTCGGTGAAAGCTTTTCATTCAGACTTACAGAGCGGATCGTGGTGTTTGGAGTTGCTGAGATAAGTGTATTTGGAAGTGTGTTTTCCCTTTCCTCGCTTTATCATTTATCTCCTTTCCCGTTGGTGTTCCCTCTGTTGTAGTTGTTTAGAAGTTGTATGCAAGGTGGTTTTGGTTTTTCCCTTGTACTGTCTCGTTCGTCTAAATACTGTGTGTGGGCATATTATTTCTGGTTCCCTATTGTTGTGATCGGGGTCCTTCTCAGGACTAGATTACTTAGGTGCAGGGATCCTCAGAAGGTAGGGGTTACGCTGGCGGCCTGGACCTCTGTACCTTTAACAGTACCTCCAGGATGAGGGATTAGTCAGGGCCCCAGCTTAGGGTCAGCTTAGGCCCCCTACCTCCAGTATTCTGTGACAGTGTGACATTTTCACCGACCATCTTAGTTTTTCTCCAGCTACCATGGATCCAGTAGCCGGTCTAGCTCGGCAGTTGCAGAGTTTGTCCATGGGGCTGGCGGACGTTAGGTCCAAGGTTTTGCATCCTCTGGAGCAAGCCGGACCAGAACCTAAAGTAGCTCTCCCTGACAGGTTCACTGGGGGGCGGGACAAGTTTTTTGTTTTCCGGGAGGCATGCAAATTGTACTTTCGGCTGCGGCCTCGGTCATCGGGCAGTGAAGAACAAAGGGTGGGAATTGTCATCTCGCTCCTACAAGGGGACCCACAATCTTGGGCGTTCTCTCTTCCCCCAAGCTCCCCGGTTCTCCAGTCAGTGGATAGGTTTTTCGCTGCTCTGGGACTCGTATATGATGACCCAGATCGGATCTCCCTTGCTGAGTCTAAGTTACGTAGGATTCAGCAGGGAGATCGTCCGGCGGAGGAATTCTGTTCGGAGTTCCGTAGGTGGGCCACGGACACCCAGTGGAATGACCCGGCTCTTAGGAGCCAGTTTTGTCATGGTTTATCCGACAAATTACAGGATGTGTTGGCACAGTATGACTCTCCCGCGTCACTGGAAGCCGCTATGGCCCTTGCTATTCGCGTTGACAGACGGCTTCGGGAGAGGTGCGGGATAACTCTACCCCCTGTAATGTCTCCACCTCCTACAAGGTCCCCTCATATGGTGGTTCCCCTGGTCAGTCCGGAGGAGCCTATGCAATTAGGAGGGACATCATTTCGGGGAAGGGGACCGGTGGTGCGCCATAAGACAGGAAGGTGTTTTCTCTGCGGGAAAAAGGGACATTTTATTGGGGGGTGTCCATCCCGTCCCTTGCAGAGTAAAGAGTCGTCGAAAAAACTGTTGATCCCAGGTTGTGTGGTGGACGGCAATCTGGGAGTAGGTATTTCGTCCCTAGGTTCGTCTCAGTTTCTCGTACCGGCGGAGGTGGTGGTGGGTACGAGAACTGAGAGGATATCTGTTCTTCTGGATAGTGGGGCCGGGGCTAATATGGTTGATGCTCGGTTTGCCCGGGTTCAAGGTATGCGATTGAGTGAGTTGGCTAAACCCATCCCCATATTCTCGATCGATGCCAGACCTCTCGGTCAGGGAAGTTTTTTGCAAGCTGTGCATGGCGTAAAACTTCAAGTGGGGGCAATACATAAAGAACTGTTGTCTTGCTACGTGTTGGAGGGTCTTCCCACTCCTATAGTGTTGGGCCTTCCTTGGTTAGCTAAGCATAACCCGGTTATTAATTGGCAAACCAGAGAGATAAGCCAATGGAGTAAATTCTGTAATAAAAACTGCATGAACACGGTCATCGGTGCGGTTACTCCTTGGGTCTTACCTCCATTTCTGGCGGACTTTGAGGATGTATTCTCGGAGAATGGGTGTCAGGAACTACCTCCTCATCGCGTGTATGACTGTTCTGTAAAACTGCTCCCTGAGGCCAAGTTACCTAAAGCTAGGTTGTATAACCTTTCTGGTCCTGAGAGGCAGGCCATGAAGGATTATATTTCTGAAAGTCTGGCTAAGGGGCATATTAGACCTTCATCTTCTCCGGTGGCCGCGGGGTTCTTCTTTGTTAAGAAGAAAGATGGAGGCCTACGCCCTTGCCTGGATTTCCGTGAACTTAATCGGATTACGGTCCGAGATCCGTATCCGCTCCCACTTATTCCCGATCTCTTTAATCAGATCGTGGGCGCCAAATGGTTCTCTAAGTTGGATCTCAGGGGGGCGTACAATCTGATTAGGATGAAGGAGGGGGATGAGTGGAAGACGGCTTTTAACACTCCGGAGGGGCATTATGAGAACCTTGTCATGCCATTCGGTCTGACTAATGCCCCGGCGGTGTTTCAACACTTTGTTAATGATATTTTTCGCCACCTGGTGGGACAGTTTGTTGTCATATATCTGGATGATATCTTAATTTACTCGCCGGATCTGGTGTCTCATCAGGAGCACGTTAGACAGGTGTTACAGATCTTGCGGGATAATAAACTGTATGCCAAGTGGGAAAAGTGTGTGTTCGCCGTACAGGAACTCCAGTTTTTAGGCTTCCTGGTTTCAGCGTCCGGTTTTCGTATGGACCCTGGGAAAGTGCGGGCAGTTCTTGAGTGGGATCGGCCGGAGAATCTTAAGGCACTACAACGTTTCCTGGGGTTTGCTAACTATTACCGGAAGTTCATTCGTAATTTCTCGTCCATGGTTAAGCCTCTCACAGACATGACTAAAAAGGGGACGGATTTTTCTAGGTGGTCTGACAAGGCTTGTCAAGCATTCTCCTCCTTGAAAAAATGTTTTGCCTCGGCACCCATACTCATTCAACCTGATGCGTCTCAGCCATTCTTTGTAGAGGTAGACGCTTCCGAGGTAGGGGTGGGAGCAGTATTGTCACAGGGTTCGTCCCCTGGTAAGTGGCATCCGTGCGCTTTTTTCTCTAAAAAATTGTCGTCCGCTGAGAGGAATTACGATGTCGGCAATAGGGAACTCTTGGCCATTAAGTTAGCTTTTGAGGAGTGGCGCCATTTTTTGGAGGGGGCAGTTCATCCGGTCACCGTCATCACCGATCACAAGAACCTGCTATATCTGGAGTCCGCTAAACGTCTGAATCCCAGACAAGCTAGGTGGTCATTGTTTTTTACCAGGTTTAATTTCGTCGTTACATATCGTCCTGGGTCTAAAAATGTAAAGGCGGATGCCTTATCTCGTAGTTTCCCTGGGGCCGGGAATACGGACGACCCGATTCCTATTCTTCAGGAGGGGGTGGTGGTTTCGGCAGTATGCTCTGAGCTGGAGGAGGAGATATTGGAGGCTCAGGGAGACGCCCCTGTTGGACCTCCGGGGAGACTGTTCGTTCCAGATCAGTTGCGACAAAAGGTGATCGAGGCACACCATAACTCAGTTTTTGCAGGACACCCGGGGAGTAAAGCAACTGTGGATCTCCTCTCGCGTCGGTTTTGGTGGCCTAACTTACATAAAGAGGTGGTAACTTTTGTCGCGTCCTGTGGGGTTTGTGCGCGCTCTAAGACCTCACATACCCGTCCGTCTGGGGCCCTCTTACCTTTGAAGATCCCGGAGCGTCCTTGGACTCATCTGTCTATGGACTTTATTACTGACCTCCCTCCGTCTTCGGGTAAAACGGTCATACTCGTTGTAGTGGACAGATTCAGCAAGATGGCACATTTTATCGCTCTTCCGGCTCTCCCTAATGCTAAAACTCTTGCGCAGGTGTTCATTGGGGAGATTGTGAGGCTTCACGGGGTACCCTCCGAGGTGGTGTCTGATCGGGGGTCTCAGTTTGTGTCCAAGTTCTGGAAGGCGTTTTGTGCACGGCGGGGGATGCATTTGTCATTCTCGTCGGCTTTTCATCCTCAGACCAATGGTCAGACGGAACGTATGAACCAGAGCTTGGAGACATATCTTCGGTGTTTTGTGTCAGAGAACCAGGAGGACTGGGCTTCTTTCCTACCTCTGGCAGAGTTTGCTCTCAATAATAGGCGGAGCGAGTCCACTGGTAAGTCCCCGTTTTTTGGGGCATATGGTTTTCACCCCCAGTTTTGTACTTTCAGTAGGGGGGGCTCTTCGGGGGTTCCGGAGGAGGAACGATTTTCCTCATCTCTCGCTTCAGTATGGAGAGGGGTGCTGAAGAATCTGAATACTATGGGGAACCGATACAAACGTATGGCTGATAGGAGGAGAGTGTCTGGTCCGGACCTAAGTGTGAACGATCAGGTATGGTTGTCTACCAGGAATATTAAACTTAAGGTTCCCTCCTGGAAACTGGGTCCCAGGTTCATCGGGCCGTACAGAATCAGTTCTGTTATTAATCCGGTGGCATTCCGTCTTGACCTCCCCCCTACGTTTAAAATTCACAACGTGTTTCACAGATCATTGCTTAAGAGGTATGTGGCGCCGGTGGTACCGTCACCTTTACCTCCCCCTCCTGTGGTTGTCAATGGTAACTTGGAGTTTCAGGTATCGAGGGTCATTGATTCACGCTTTAATCGCCGGTCCCTTCAGTACTTGGTTCATTGGAAGGGGTATGGTCCTGAGGAGAGGATGTGGGTTCCTGCGTCGGATATTAACGCAGACCGATTAGTTCGGGCCTTCCACACGACTCACCCGGATAAACCTGGCCCTGAGGGTCCAGAGGCCCCTCGTAGAAGGGGGGGTACTGTCACGGGTGTGTTGCCACGAAGATCGTCACGAGTACACAGCCTGACTTCTCGCAGCTGACTTGTTGGTGCTTTGTGTTTTCTCGGCAGTGTAGGAGTTAATTCTCTCTCTCTCTGGGCTAGCTGAGGTCCAGCCTCGCCCAGCTGCAATCAATGCTTCTTTAGTGAGACTCCTTTATATTCCTGCAGGTCTGTTTGGGAGGTGTCGGTGAAAGCTTTTCATTCAGACTTACAGAGCGGATCGTGGTGTTTGGAGTTGCTGAGATAAGTGTATTTGGAAGTGTGTTTTCCCTTTCCTCGCTTTATCATTTATCTCCTTTCCCGTTGGTGTTCCCTCTGTTGTAGTTGTTTAGAAGTTGTATGCAAGGTGGTTTTGGTTTTTCCCTTGTACTGTCTCGTTCGTCTAAATACTGTGTGTGGGCATATTATTTCTGGTTCCCTATTGTTGTGATCGGGGTCCTTCTCAGGACTAGATTACTTAGGTGCAGGGATCCTCAGAAGGTAGGGGTTACGCTGGCGGCCTGGACCTCTGTACCTTTAACAGTACCTCCAGGATGAGGGATTAGTCAGGGCCCCAGCTTAGGGTCAGCTTAGGCCCCCTACCTCCAGTATTCTGTGACAGTGTGACATCACCTCTTTAAATCCAATCTGTGGCACGGGCTGACCATTGCTGGCGATGATACTCAAGTCGTCGTCAGGGTAGCGGGTGATATCCGAGTCATTCCAGTACTGCTTGAAGAGCACGTACGGGATGGTGGTGACCTGTGACCCGGTGTCCAGTAGGGCACTCATAGGAATGCCATCCAGTACCACGGGTAAGACTGGACGTCCTCCCACATATTTGTCGCGCCAGTTCGATGGGCCTGGTGATCTTTTTCCTGGGGGTTGGCCCTCTACCCCAGGTTGTGCCAGTTTAAAGGACAGTACCTTGCCATATGTCCGGGTTGATTGCAGCGGCGGCAGATGGGTCGTCCGTCCTCGTTGTATCGGTCGCTGGGTCTTCCTCTGGCCGGTGGGGTCCTCCTTGGTCGACGCCACGGGATGTCCTCCGGTCCGGATGCCAGCTGGATCTTCCCTGGAGTGGAAACCTGTAAAGACTGCACAGTTCGGGTTAGCGCAGCAACGCTTTTAGCTAGCTCTTGGACCTGATGGTGCAGGTCTGGAGCGGGGTCATTGTTCAAAGCCTGCGCATCAGCTCCCACAGGCCCTGCCGACAAGGGCGCCGCCTCCTGGTGGTAAGTGGTAGTGGGGCGTCTGTGGGTCACAACGCCACCTGGTGCTGGTTCTCGGAGCACCCGGATGGCTCTGTCCTTGAACTGTGCAAATCCCAGATGAGGGTCCTGTAAGGCCATTGCCCGCAACTGGGTTCGGTGACCACTGCAATATAGTCCCTCTATAAATTGTTCGGTCAACAGCCTGTCCTCGTTTCCCACGCCGTCAGGGTCGGTCTGCTTAATGGCTCTCAGGGCCTCTTGTAGGTTCAGGGCATAGTCCCTTATACTCTCATGTGCCCGCTGTTTGCACCCGTAGAATCTAAGCTTGATCTCGGCTGAGGTGCGGGTATCAAAGGTGTCCCTCAGCCGGGTTAGTATCCCTGCGACAGTCCTCCCCCCAGGTGGCCAGGACTTTACCTCCCTTTGGGCTGCCCCGGTTAATTGGGCCACCAGGATGCTCACTTTTTGCTCTTCTGTGAGGGGGTACACCTGGAAGAGGCTATCCAGCTTTTCTCTAAAGTCATGCAGGGTATGTGACTCCCCTGAGTACTGGGGTAGCCAGGCTGCCCCCGGGATATAGGGCATGGTGAAAGGCATGACCGCAACAGCGGTGGCGCTGGCGGGGGTTGAAGCGGTGAAGCTCTCCTCCGTATCCGACATCCTTCTCCCCCCTAGTGGACCGTGGCCTACCTTGCGATGATCCTTTTCCGTAGGCCGCGGCTCCGCAGTGAATCGTCAGGGTTGAGGACCTTCCGTCGCGCTCCTGTGACGTCGGCGTCTGCTGGGCTCCTTCCAGGACCTTACGCAACGTCTGGACGTGAGGCGGGGCTTCAGTTCTCGCGCGCTTTTGGAGTCCACGCCCCTCTTCTTCCCGCGCGGCGTCTTCAAGATGGCGTCCAACGGCGGGAAAACTCCACGGATGGCGGGAAGAAGGCTGAAGATGGCGCCGGATGGCGGGAATCTTCACCACTGGTAAGTTTGAACAGTCTTTTTCAGGCACGCAGTACCCGGTGGTTGCGGGCACGAAATCCTGCCGACTACGCCAAAAGTTGACGCGCCCCTGGGCCTGTGTCGTGCTGCGTTGCGCACGCGGGAGCTTACCCGGAGCCGGATCTCTTGAGGGTTGTAGTCTCGTGGCGGTGATCCAGTCCGTGCCCAGGGAGTCAGACTAAGTGGCGCTGTATTAGCGGTAGATGTTGGACGACTACGCCACCCGTTGAGTACAGCTAAGGAGCTGCTGCTGCAGGGCAGACCGCTGAGGCCGGTGGTAGGATTGTGCAGCGTGATAGTATAACCCCCAACGGGAGGGGTATGGCCTCAGGGCAGCCGACGTGGATGATGGGGGTAGCAGGAACCACTCGGAGACGGTACGGTGTAGTTCAGGGTCTTTACTGGTGACAAAGATAGACCCTCCCGGAGTACTGGCTAGCGATTGGGGCCTGGTCAGTCCTTGAGCAGATGGGATCTCCCCTGGCCAGGCGGAGTTGTAGGCCTCCCAAACTAACGATACTCTTCCGGCTACCTTGCTAGAGGCAGGTATAAGTAGCCCACGTCCCTGAGTGTACCGTGTGGTGCTCACCCGTATGGCCGGTGACTCGGGGCCTTCTAGTAGCTTCCGCTCCACGACGGCGGTGCTGGTCCCACGCGTGTGACCGTGCCTTCGGGTTTCTGGGCCAGAGGACCTGCAATCCCCTGCCGGTCGGTTTCTGCTGCTGGATAGGAGTTAGTCCCCACAGCCTCGGACTCCGGGTCCGGTGATAACTTCTCAGTCAGGGCGAGCTCTGCAGCTGCCAGCCCCTGACTCCTTGTAGCACTGCTCCCACAGAGCTCCTGATGTTCTTTTCCTATATCTGCTTCTCTGTCTCTACTTCTTCTCTACTCACTAACCCTGCCTCAGCCCTAGGTTTATATAGGGGAAGTTCTTCCCCTCCCAGGACTGGGCAGGAGGTGTGGCATGCACAGGATCCCTGACCAAGAGACCTCCCACCTGCTCTCAGACATAACATTGCTTGTTACTGTGGAAACCAGACCCCTGGGGTGCCACAGGTGCGTCAATGTACTGTGTGTGCTAGGTCAAAGGCTTCACATACCCCTGCTGCGGGGTTGCTTTGCCCTCTGGAGGTTCCTAGTGCGCCTTGGACGCATCTCACAATGGATTTTATTACTGATCTGCCTGTGTCCGAGGGTTTTACTGTCATCTCTGGTGGTCATGGACCGTTTTAGTAAGATGTGTCATTTGGTTCCATTCATTAATTTGCCCTGCGCCAAGACACTCGCTAAGGCGTTTGTTAAGGAGATTGTTAAGCTTCATGGCGTTCCCACGGATATTGTTTCTGATAGAGGACCTCAGTTTGTGGCTCGCTTTTGGCGTGCTTTTTGTGATGGGTTGGGAGTCCATTTGTCATTTTCGTCTGGGTAACATCCTGAGTCTAATGGACAGACTGAAAGAAAAAACCAGGATGTAGAACAGTTTTTGCGTTGTTTTGTGGCGGACAATCAAGAGGTGTGGTCTGAGTTTCAGCCTTTCACAGAATTTGCTCTTAACAATCATACATCCTCCTCTGCTGGGTGTTCTTCTTTTTTTTGCTGTACTGGGAGACATCCGTCTTTTGGTTCATTCTCCAAATTGGGGTTGGCGGTGCCGGAGGAGGAGAATTTTTCCGGTGATTTGGAGAGAGTTTGGACTAAAGTACATTGCAACCTTCAAGAGGCTAACTAGAAGTCCAAGAAGTATTTTGACAGGAAACGTAAGGAGGTTTTGTTTTCTGTGGGTAACATGGTTTGGTTGTCCTCAAGGAACATGCGGTTTAGGATTCCCTCTAAAAAACTGGGTCCTAAGTTTGTGGGTCCATTTAAAGTGCTTCAGGTTGTTAACCCGTCTGCTGTTAGGTTGGATGTCCCTACTTCCTGGAAGATTAATCCTGTGTTTCATGTTTCCTTGTTGAAAAAAGCTGATGAATCTGATAGGGATGCCACTGTCACAGTTCCTCCTGTGGTGGAAGACGGCGAATATGAAATTTCTCGTATCTTGAATTCTAGATGGCATAGAGGGAGATTACAGTATCTCGTCTCCTGGAAGGGTTTCGGTCCCGAAGATAATTCCTGGGTAAGGGCGGATGATGTCTCTGCTCCTAGGCTTGTTAGAGCTTTCCACAAGAGGTTTCCAGATAGGCCTGGGCCTGGAGGATCCGGAGGATCCTCATAAAAGAGGGGGTACTGTTAGAATCCTCCTGTCTAGTCGCCGGCCGCGACCAATCAGCATTATTGGCGCCAAATTTAAACACCGCTTTGCTGATTGGTCGCGGTCGCCGGCCGCGACCAATCAGCATTATTGGCGCCAAATGTAAACAACGCTCTCCTGATTGGTCGCCGGCCGCGACCAATCAGCATTATTGGTGCCAAATTTCAACACCGCGTTGCTAATTGGTCGCGGTCGCCGGCCGCGACCAATCAGCATTATTGGCGCCAAATTTAAACACCGCTTTGCTGATTGGTCGCGGTCGCCGGCCGCGACCAATCAGCATTATTGGCGCCAAATGTAAACAACGCTCTCCTGATTGGTCACCGGCCGCGACCAATCAGCATTATTGGCGCCAAATTTAAACACCGCTTTGCTAATTGGTCGCGGTCGCCGGCCGCGACCAATCAGCACTATTGGCACCAAATTTAAACACCGCTCTACTGATTGGTCGCGGTCGCCGGCCGCGACCAATCAGCGATATTGGCACCAAATTTAAACACCCCTCTGCTGATTGGTCGCGGTCGCCAGCTGCGACCAATCAGCGATATTGGCGCCAAATTTAAACATCCCTCTGCTGATTGGTCGCAGTTGCCGGCCGCGACCAATCAGCGATATTGGTGCCAAATTTAAACACCCCTCTGCTTATTGGTCGCGACCGCCGGCCGCGACCAATCAGCATTATTGGCGCCAAATGTAAACAACGCTCTCCTGATTGATCGCCGGCCCCAACCAATCAGCATTATTGGCGTCAAATTTAAACACCGCTTTGCTAATTGGTCACGGTCGCCAGCCGCGACCAATCTGCGATATTGGCGCCAAATTTAAACACCGCTCTGCTGATTGGTCGCGACCGCCGGCCGCGACCAATCAGCGATATTGGCGGGAAATTTAAACACCGTTTTGCTGATTGGTCGCGGTCGCGACTAATCAGCGATTTTAGGGCCAAATTTAAACAAGCTCTCTGGTCCTCACTAACACAGTTCGCTGATTGGTCACAGCCGCCACCCGCGACCAATCACCGATATTGCCGCCAAATTTAAACACGTTTTGCTGATTGGTCGCGATTGCCAGCCGCGATCAATCAGCGATTTTGGCGCCAAATTTAAACAACGCTCTGCTGATTGCGCCCGGTTGGCCACATACATATTCTAGAATACCCGATGCGTTAGAATCGGGCCATCATCTAGTAAAATATAATGCACTCCCCATGGTCCTCCATACAATATAATGCTCTTCAAATGGTCCTCCATAGAATATAATGCATTCACCATGGACCTTCATGCAGTATCATGCACCCCCATGGTCGTTCTCCATACAGTATAATGCACGCCTATGGTCCTCCATACAGTATAATGCAGACCTGATGGTCCTCCATACAATATAATGCAGTCCCCATGGTCCTCCATATAGTATAGTGCGCTCCCATGGTTCTCCATAGAATATAATGTGTGTCACCCCAGGCCTGGATGCCACAAACTTGTAAGGCTGTGTCTAAGAGCAGGAGGGAGGTTCTCTGGTCATGGACCATTTGCATGCCGCACCTCCTGTCCCAGGCCAGTAGGGGAAGCAGGCTTCCCCTATAAAAACTGGTACTGAGGGCAGGGTTAGGGAGACCAGGACCCACTTCTGAAATATCCAGAAGGGTTCCCAGAAGAGAGGGACAGGTCAGCTGCAGCGGAGGAGTCCGGGAGGCAAAGTAGGAGCAGAAAGCCAGGGACAGAGGCGACGAGAGCCGGTCCTGGCAGAGAGAGACTACATACCGGACACTGGGGTCCGAGGCTGTCAGGGTTGCAAGCCCTGCAGCAGAAAACCAACCCGCAACGGATTTCAGGTCCCTTGGCCAAAAAGCCTGGAGGTTCCGCCACCCAGAGGGATCGGTACAGCACGGAGAAGCTACAGGTACCTAAGGCCCGAGTCGCAAGCCATACAGGCGTAGTACACGGCAAGCTCAGGGACGTGGGCTATCGTACCACTAAAGGAGGAGATAGTCAGCAAGGGCAGAGAGAGAACGGTAGGCCTACCCACTCACCCTGACCAGCGGAGCTCGCCCGAATGCCCTCAGACACCCAGGTCCATTCCTACCCTGTACTCCTGGTGGGTCTATGATAAGATCAGTAAAGACCCTGGACTGCATTACTGGACTCTGTGTGGTTACTGCTGCGCCTGCACCATCACCCCCAGCATCCTATCACACTGCCCTGAGGCTACACTCCTCCCGTGGGGAGTTGTACTATTCCCTGCTGCATCCTCAACACCAGCCTCAGCGGTCAGCCTTGCAGTGGCGGTCCTCCCTGACCGCAATCCACGGGTGGCGTAGTCGGACATTACCTAAAACACATCATTGGCTACCACTGGTCTGACCACCCTGAGCCACGGGACCGGGTCGCCACTACTACTCCCAGCATTGCCCTGAAGTCTGGTCCCGAGTGCCCCACGGCCCAAAGGGCGAGTCAAATGCACTCGCCATGGTCCTCCATACAGTATAATGCACTCCAATGGTCCTCCATAGAATATAATGCACTCACCATGGTCCTTCATACAGTATCCTGCACTCACCATGGTCCTCCATACAGTATACTGCACTCACCATGGTCCTCCACACAATATAATGCACTCCCCGTGATCCTCCATACAGTATAATGTACCCCCATGGTTCTACATACCGTATAATGCATGATCTTGCATACAATGTAATGCACCCCCCATGGTCCTCCACACAATATAATGCACCCCCATAGTCCTCTACACAATATAATGCACTCCCCATACTGTATTATGGCCACCGGTCACTGCTGTAAAAAAATAAATCAGTACTCACCTCTCCTGGTTCTACCCGATGCTGCAGTCTCCTCAGCGTGCGGTGTGAAGCCGGACATCTCAGAGCAACGGGCGCCCAGTAACGACGTCACCTTGCCTGATTGATAGCTCTTCAGTGACCCTCCTCCCTGCTGCTGAGTCTCTGCTCACCTTGCCTGATTGATAGTTCCTCAGTGTCCCCCCTCCCTGCTGCTCAGTCTCTGCTTTCCTTGCTTGATTAATAGCTCTTCAGTAACCCTTCTCCATGCTGCTGCTGCTGAGTCTCTGCCCACCTTGCTTAACAGTTCCCCAGTGACCTTCCTCCCTGCTGCTGCTCAGTCTCTGCCCACATTGCCTGACTAACAGCTGCTCAGTGACCCTCCTTTCTGCTGCTGCTGAGTCTCCACCTACCTCCACCATGAAATTTGCTGGAGGAACCCGAAGATTTAGAATGCATATATGCCACCACAGGGTTTCATCTGGCACTGATATGGAGCATCTATCAAAATGAATGAAGAAGTTAACCAGCACAGGATTTTGGACCTTATATATTACTAGAGGGTGGCCCGATTTTAACGCATTGGGTATTCTAGAATATGTATGCGGCCGACCGGGCGCAATCAGCAGAGCGTTGTTTAAATTTGGCGCCAAAATTGATCGCTGATTGATCGTGGCCGGCAACCGCGACCAATCAGCAAAACGGTGTTTAAATTTGGCGGCAATATCGGTGATTAGTCGCGGGTGGCGGCCGTGACCAATCAGCGAACTGTGTTAGTGAGGACCGGAGAGCTTGTTTAAATTTGGCGATAAAATCGACCAATCAGCAGAGCGTTGTTTAAATTTGGCGGCAATCTCGCTGATTGGTCTCGGCTGGCCGGCGGCCGGGACCAATGAGCAGAGCGTTGTTTAAATTTAGCGCCAAAATCGCTGATTGGTAGCGATCGGCGGCGGCCACCGCGACCAATCAGCACAGCGGTGTATACATTTGGCGCCAATCTCGCTGATTGGTCGCGGCCGGCCACCGCGACCAATCAGCAGAGCGGCGTTTAGATTTGCCGCCCATCTCGCTGATTGGTCACGGCCGGCCACCGCGATCAATCAGCAGAGCGGCGTTTAAATTTGCCACCGATCTCGCTGATTGGTCGCGGCCGGCCACCGCGACCAATCAGCGTCGTATTAGTGTGGGCCCGGGAGCGGCGCTGCTTGTGCGACTCCGTATTAGCGAGGACCGGGGAGCTGCGCTGCCTGTGTGGCTCCTTCTGCTGCGAGAAGCCGGGAGATGAGCGGCTGCTCGCAGCAGAAGCATCCCGACCGGCGGCGCCGCTCCCTGGTCCTCCGTTCACACTTGCTGTCGGGAGATCAGCGGGCCAAGCCGCTGATCTTCCGACGTTAGCCGCATGGAGGTCAGCGGCGCTGGTCGGGGTAGTTGTGCTGCTAGCGCCGCTCATCTCCCCGCTGCATCGCCGCTGACCTCCGTCCGCCAGATGAGCCACTAACGGCCGCCATCTTTTTTCTGAAATCCCGCGGCGCTGATTGGCCGCTGCCGGACCAATAAGCGACGCGGGATTTCCAGGACAGACAGACAGACAGACAGACAGATAGACAGACAGACAGACAGACAGACGGGATAAGACAATTATATAGTAGATTTCTCATATTCATGTGCTTTATCGTATGCTCACACTATACAGTGGGTACAGAAAGTATTCAGACATTTTTACATTTTTCAATCATTGTTTCATTGCAGCCATTTGGTAAATTCTTAAAAGTTCATTTTTTTTCTCATTAAAGTACACTCTGCACCCCATCTTGACTGAAAAAAAAACAGAAATGTACCAATTTTTGCAAATTTATTAAAAAAGAAAAACTGAAATATCACATGGTCATAAGTATTCAGACCCTTTGGTCAGACACTCATATTTAAGTCACATGCTGTCTATTTCCTTGTGATCCTCCTTGAGATGGTTCTACTCCTTCACTGGAGTCCAGCTGTGGTTAAGTAAACTGATAGGACTTGATTTGGAAAGGCACACACCTGTCTATATAAGACCTCACAGCTCACAGTGCATGTCAGACCAAATGAGAATCATGACCTCAAAGGAACTGCCCAAGAAGCTCAGAGACAGAAATGTGGCAAGGCACAGATCTGGCCAAGGTTACAAAAGAATTTCTGCATTACTCAAGGTTCCTAAGAGCACAGTGGCCTCCATAATCCTTAAATGGAAGAAGTTTGGGACCACCAGAAGTCTTCCTAGACCTGGCCGTCCAGCCAAACTGAGCAATCGTGGGAGAAGAGCCTTGGTGAGAGAGGTAAAGAAGTGTGTGACTAGGACAACGCTCGTCCTTCTGTAAGCCCTACCCTGGGAGATGGGGAACTCGGAGTCGGGTCCTGTGATGTAGAGATGGGGTGCAGCCGTGGCCCGGACCCGCTCCGTGCCCAGGGTCGTCAGACTAAAACAAAAGAGATGGTACGGGCTTATCCGGGTTGAGTGGCTGATCTTGACTACGCCACCTGTGGGACCTGGTGAAGGCCACCAGCGCTGCTGCAGTCCGCTGAGGCATGGTGTTATGGCAGCCGGACAGGATGGAGGGGCTAGTAGTCTAGAAGGTCTGGTGCTGCGTAGTGCGGTGTAATGCAGAATAAAGAGTCCGGAGGCCATAGGGGTTAACTTCCAGGGTTTTTACTCACGTTGAAGAGTACAGCTGCAAGGTTTCTCCCTGCTCCTCGCGGAGTTCTGCGGTCACCAGAGACAGGAGGGTCCGACAACCTCCGAGTAAGTCCAGTGTTCAATCAGGACCCCGCACCAGAGTGTTCCTAGGCTTCAGATAGGGTCCTTTCCTGTCTGTGTGTGGGTAGATAGGCCGGGTCTCCCTCTGAACTTCTCTCAGAAAAAAAGGGTACGGGTGGCAGCTCCGCCCCTTCCGATACCCGGTGGGATCCTCAGGTCCTACCGGGCTTTCCTGACCAGGACGTGGAGTAGCAAGATCAGGTGTCGGGGGCCGGTACCCCTCTTGCAGCCGGAATCCCTCTGAATAGATCAGCATAGCGAGGACAGGTGGCGTATACCGCTTCGTCTGCATCCTCCCTGGGATCCATTTGCGGTGGAGCTACACTCTTAAGCTCCGGGTCTTCTTGGTTATGGTCCTTGACCGGGCTGAGACATACATTATCTGCAGCCTGCCCCTTGACCCAAGGCCAAGGTATGAGAGGCCGTGTCTCCGTCCTCTGCAGGTCCACACAGGATCCACGCTCAGGGAGGAGAGATCACGATAAGGAACAGTCAAAGAACCATGAGCCCAAGATGGCTGTGTCTTAAATATGAATTATTAAGTGCCACTAAAATGTGAGTCCTCTACCCTCACCCACTAAATGGTTCCCCTATCTCTTGGTTCCCCAGTCTCCCGAGTACCAGGAGGGCAGCACCTAGTGCATTCTAGCACCCTCTGGTGGGAGAAGTGTGGTGTTGGTTGTGGAGGTGGGGTCCTAACCGTCACACTGTTCTTACCTCAGAGGAGGAACACTACACTCCATTAGAGAAGTGCAGCATCCCTGTGGCGGTCGAACCCTCAGGGGCGCCACAGAAGAACCCCAAGATCACTGTGGCTGAGCTCCAGAGATGCAGTAGGGAGATGGAAGAAAGTTCCACAAAGTGAACTATCACTGCAGCCCTCCACCAGTCGGACCTTTATGGCAGAGTGGCCTGACGGAAGCCTCTCCTCAGTGCAAACAGAAAAAAAAAAACTGGCCGGCATTTCCAAAACAAGAAATAGGTGTGAACAGGTGCTTAATAGGAGCAGCTACCTCCATATACAATATTGTTTGTTAATTGTATATGGAGGTAGCTGCTCCTAGTAAGCACCTGTTCACATCTATTTCTTGTTTTGGAAGTGCCGGCCAGTTTTTTCTGTTTCTATGTATAAGCTTTGACTGTGCACTCTGCCTCTATGCCACAGGCGATTTTACTTACAGCAGGATCCTATTATCCCACACACAACCAGACATAGTCACTTAGAGAGGAGTTCACATTGATAGGGTCCTGGTATTTTTGAGAAACGTCTTACCGGGGCTACCAGGTACACATGAATTGGCCAATTTATGCGCTAACATTTCTCAAGTATTTCTATTTTTCTACAGCAGTAATGCTATTCAAATTTCATATATTTCATGTTCGCATACTTAGCGTTACAGTGTGCTGCTTTGTTTGTTAATTCTCCTCAGTGCAAGACATATGAAATCCCACATAAAGTTTGCTCAAAAACACATAAAGGACTCCCAGACTATGAGAAATAAGATTCTCTGGTCTGATTAGACGAAGATAGAACTTTTTGGTGATACTTCTAAGCGGTATGTGTGGAGAAAACCTGGCACTGCTCATTACCTGCCCAATATAATCCCAACAGTGAAACATGGTGGTGGCAGCATCATGCTATAGGGGTGTTTTTCAGCTGCATGGACCGGATGACTGGTTGCAATTGAAGGAAACATGAATGCGGCCAAGTACAGAGATAGCCTGGATGAAAACCTCTTCCAGAGTGCTCTGGACCTCAGACTTGGCCGCAGGTTCACCTTCCAACAAGACAATGACCCTAAGCACACAGCTAAAATAACAAAGGAGTGGCTTCAGAACAACTCTGTAACCATTATTGACTGGCCCAGCCAGAACCGTGACCTAAACCCAATTGAGCATCTCTGGAGAGACCTGAAAGTGGCTGTCCACCAAAGTTCACCATCCAACCTGACGGAACTGGAGAGGATCTGCAAGGAAGAATGGCAGAGGACCCCCAAATCCAGGTGTGAAAAACTTGTTGCATCATTTCCAAGAAGACTCATGGCTGTACTAGCTCAAAAGGGGGCTTCTACTCAATACTGAGCAAAGGGTCTGAATACTTATGACCATGTGATATTTCAGTTTTTCTTTTTTAATAAAGTTGCAAAAATTTCTACATTTCTGTTTTTTTCAGTGAAGATGGGGTGCAGAGTGCACTTTAATGAGAAAAAAAATGAACTTTTAAGAATTTACCAAATGGCTGCAATGAAACAAAGAGTGAAAAATGTAAAGGGGTCTGAATACTTTCCGTACACACTGTACTATCAGCACCAGTATCAGGTTCTGAGATAATCCTAGAGGTCTAGTACTATATTAATACACCTCAGTAGGTTCTCATCTGGATAGACCAGTGCAGACCTATCTGATATTGACCAGGAAGTTTATCATAGGCATTTCTCAAGAATTCTAATGCAACTTCAGAGAATGTGATTTGGTTTCTCTCATTGCAGAGGATTCCTGTGTTTCTGGTTATACATGTGCCATAAATACTGTGGTTACAGGTAAGTCCAAGACTTTATGCAAAACTTAAAAGAGATGTCAGAATATGATCTATGGTTTAAATCAGGTTTTGTGCTAAATGTATCTTCTTATTTATTTCTTTATATTTCTTTCCCATATCCCAGTAATTATTACAAATAAAAATGAGATAGCTTGCAATTGTCACACTGGCCACCAGGGCTTTTCTACACTTTAAGTTCCTGATGTTTCCGGAAATGCACATGTACATTAGCAGCAATGAACAGACTTCGACCCTATCTTTTGTATTAAAGCATCCAATGAGCGGGTGCAAAAGTCATTGTGAAGGGGGAAGGAGCAGGGGGAACTGTGACATCACTGATTGTGATTGGTGGATGTTTAGTTCTTGCCCTTAATTTTTATGTCATTTTTATATTCTCTCTTTTTTTTGCTGATATTGGGGGAAAATATAAACCAAAATATACGGAGATTTTTAACTTTTTTGATTTTTTTTCCGTCCACAAAGGACAGCTAAAAACATTTTAAATTGCGTTCCTCTTTCCATAGAAAGTATTCTTATACATTAGACATATTTTTTGAATGAATGCAGGGCAATAAACACCAATTCAGACTGCCAGTGTCTTTTTTTAAATATTTTTAGGCTATATGCACGCAGAGTTTTTCACGGAGTTCTTGGATCAGAAACTGAGAGGAAACTAATTGGAAACTCTCCAAATCCTCCTCCATATCTCAGAGCTCCATATAAACTTGGATTTTCTGCTCAGTTTCTGCTCTGAAAACCCAGCAAAAAGACTCCATGTGCACATAGCCTTAGTTGTTTTATTTATTTATGTTTTTTTTTTCTCTTTTCTGTTTGCTTTTTTTTTTTTTTATTTTACATACTGTGCCCACTGTCACATTGGTAACTCGGACACCTTCTCAATGCCGCCCTACTCACTGCGTTCACCGCTCTGCTCCTCCCAGTGTCAGCCCATCATGCTAAACTGCCTCTTGCAGCTCTCCCAGCACTGCTGCATCTTCATGTTGGTTGAGAGTCTCCACCTGGCTATAGGGAGGCGTGGCCAGGCTCTGCAGGAATTTAACCCACTGTGTCTTGCAGAGTTTTGCTTTCCTAGCCTATATATGAGGCAGTTTCTCCCTCCACACCCACACCTCACCTTGCCTGAACTTAGGTTCCTAGTTTCAGTCTGTCTCTAGTAATCTGTCAAGAAGCATATTTGTTCTGTTTCTCCTGATACCGATCCTGATTGTTCACCTGTTTGGTCTAACCTCTCTGCTCCTAACCCTAGCTTCGTATTTTGATCTCGGACTGTCTGACCATGTCTCTGTCGTTGCCCTCGGCGCTTCGTCTTGTGCCTCTGACCCTTTAGTAAGCTGCTGCAGGTCCAGGTACTGCCCTGGAGTGGTGACTACACAAACGACCTAAGCCTATCATCACCATCAGAGGCTCTTATGAAGACCAGGTAGTCACTTAGTTAAGCCCTCTCCAGGGTAAACTGGACCAGCGGTGCAGGGGGTCCAAACCCACCGCCGTAACACCCACATGAGATCTTAAAAGACCATTTGGAAGTATTTTAACATATCAATACATTATTCTTATTGCTGATTTCCCTTGTAACTGGGGCTTATATATTACCACCTTATACGATTCCAGTTCACATTTTTCTAGTAAACTTAGGTCTTTTCAGGGGCACCATAGACGCTTTATGCAAAGATTAAGAAGGAAGTGAGCTAAGGATGTAGCACCCCGAGGGCTCGGCTGCTACAGGGGTATTGCATCTCAAACCAGAGGTGTGATATTCCACTCCCGGGTAAGGATGGAGTGTGGACCAGGACTCAGTAAGCTGCATGCACCACACACACCCCATTTCCGAGGGACAGCTCAACGGTGCTCCCACTAGACAGAAGTGCAGGCACGACAGCATCTGTTCCTGGCTGGAGTGGGGAGGGGGAGGAAAACCCAGTGGTGTAGGAGCAGATAGGGGTGGGTCTCTGGGCATAGGTAGGAGCCCATTGGTTGCAAGTCACCTGGGCTCGGGTGTTAGAAGGAGGTATAAAAGGTGGGCACCATCTTAGAACAGTGTTGAGTCAGAGGGGAAGACAGGAAGCAGAGCCCCTGCATGGGCTCTGCTCCGCAGGCAGGCCTTGTCAGGAGGCCGGAGCCTGAGAGAGAGAGAAAGGAGAAGGAACAGAAAGGACAGTAAGAAAGGAAGCAAGGAACAGGAACACAGAGAAAGGCCCAGAGACACGAGTGAAGAAGGAACCCTAAGAACCCACGAGATAATGGGTGAAGGGTTGGCAGAGCAGGGTACCGGACCCCAAATTGGTGGAGGCGACTAATCCTCAGCCAAAACCGGAGGTTGTGACCACATCTTGGTGCGACCCCTCACTACATCCACCAGGAAAGTGACGCGCCCCTGGGCCTGCTGTGTCGCGCAGCGTCTCGCGCACGGGGCTTACCCGGAACCGGATCAGATGAGGGTTGTAGTCTCCGAGTGGTGGGGACCCGGTCCGTGCCCAGGGAGTCAAACTCAGTGTGTGGCAGTCTTGATAGGTGTTATTTGAGTGTCGACTACGCCACCCGTTGATTTGCAGCTATGGAGCTGCCGCTGCAGGGCAGACCGCTGAGGCCGGTGTAGAATTGTGCAGCGTGATAGTATAACCCCCAACGGGAGGGGTATGGCCTCAGGGCAGCCGACGTGGAAGATGGGGGTAGCAGGAACCACTCAGAGACGGTGCGGTGTAATTCAGGGTCTTTACTGGTAACAACGATAGACCCTCCCGGAGTACTTGCTAGCGAACGGGGCCTGGTCAGTCCTTGAGCAGATGGGATCTCCCCTGGCCAGGCGGAGTTGTAGGCCTCCCAAACTGACTGTACTCTTCTGGCTACCTTGCTAGAAGCGGATATAAGTAGCCCACGTCCCTGAGTGTGCCGTGTGGTGCTCACCCGTATGGCCGGTGACTCGGGGCCTTCTAATGGCTTCCGCTCCACGATGGCGGTGCTGGTCCCACGCGTGTGACCTTGCCTTCGGGTTTCTGGGCCTGAGGACCTGAAATCCCCTGCCGGTCGGCTTCTGCTGCTGGGTAAGAGTTAGTCCCCACAGCCTCGGACGCCGGGTCCGGTAAGAAAGCTTCTCAGTCAGGGCGAGCTCTGCAGCTGCCAGCCCCTGACTCGTAGTAGTATTGCTCCCACTGAGCTTCTGCTGTTTCTTCCTATGACTGTTTCTTGTCTCTACTCTCCTTGACTCCTCACCCTGCCTCAGCCCCGGGTTTATATAGGGGAAGTTCTTCCCCTCCCAAGACTGGGCAGGAGGTGTGGCATGCACAGGATCCCTGACCAAAGGACCTCCCACCTGCTCTCAGACATAACATTACATTACTGTGGGAAACCAGACCCCTGGGGTGCCACATTCCCCCCTAGTGAAATTTAGTACTCCGGGACTAAACATATTTTAGAAAAACATAACAAGATATAACAACAATAATAGTACAATAAGAAGAAACACATAAAGGTGGTCACGGCATGTCCGTAACCGGGTGTAGTCTTTGAAGAAAAGCAAGGTGTCCATTTCACCAAAACAGGGAGACGTAACCAGGTAGGGGTTTGTCCTGCCCCGAGTCCTTAACAGTCTTTAGTCCGTCCTGGGTTACGCTCCAACTATGTACAAAGGATTCCCGGTAAATCCACCAAGGACTCCTACAAATAACTAGAAACACAAAATTATACACAAGCAACAATACACAGGTAAACATAAATAAAACAATTTATACACTTCAAATCCTCCAACGTGCGGGTAACTGGCCTCTAGTGGCCCTAGTGGACCTACGGAGCTGACTGTCTAGCCCTGAACTACAGGGTGTAGGAGCTGTCAAGGGTAAACTGGGCAGCTGTCTACCGGCTCTTTGGCTCACTAGGGATATGGCAGGCTCACTGCAAGCAGAGGGTTGATCCTCCTGGTCTGCGGGTGTGGGGTCCTCTGCCTCCTGGACCGGCTGTTCTTCCAGCTCTACCTGTTGCTCCGTAGGTGCTTGGGATGCTGGTTGGAGGAAGGTGAGTACGGGTACCACAACTGCACCATTGACTTGAGTCCAAGACCGAGGGAAGTCCCCGAGCACAGTACTAACCATATCTTCCCTTTCCTCTACGGGTCGATGGTCTTCTTGTTCCTCTTCAGGGTTCCTCAGTTGTTCGGGACACTTCTTCAGGTGGTCCCGGGATACAATGGCTGTGGTTTCCCCTCCGTCTTTACTGATGGTACAAACCTTCGGGTTCTCGTGGCTTGAGGGCAGTACGGTGTACGGGTCCTTCTCCCACTGGTCGTCCAACTTGTGGAGCCGTCTCTTCCTCTTCAAGACCTGCTCTCCGGGTACCAGGGGAACAGCGGGAGCATACTGGTTGTAAGTTTTCTCTTGTCTTTCCCTAGCCTGACAGAGACTTCGCTCCACGCTCTCCTGTACTCTCCGGTACTGCTGCTGCCTCTCTGTGTCCCAGTCTGCTTCTGGTGAAGTGTCCTCGGGTGTCAGGACTCCCATTTCCAGGTCAACAGGTAACTTACCAGGTCTTGCCCTCATTAGGTAAGCCGGGGTACAGTTGGTGGAACCTACCGGGATGTGGTTGTATAGGTCCACCAGATTGGGCAGCTTCTCAGGCCACAGACTGCGTTCTTCCAGGGGCAACGTTTTCAGAAGATCCATTACCACCTGGTTCATTTTCTCACAAAGTCCATTAGTTTGCGGATGATAGGGTGTCGTCCTTATCTTCCGGCAGCCATACAGAGTGCAGAATTCTTGGAAGACCTCCGCTTCAAAGGCAGGTCCCTGGTCTGTCAACACTTGGTCCGGGTACCCGTGTGGACGGCAGAAATGCTGCTGGAAGGCTCTCGCTGCTGTTCGAGCTGTTAAGTCCTTGACGGGGACGACAACCAAGAACCGGGAGTAGTGATCCACGATGGTTAGTGCGTAGACGTAGCCACTTCTGCTTGGGGTCAGTTTTACATGATCCAAGGCTACCAGTTCCAACGGCTGCCGGGTGACGATGGACTGCAGGGGAGTCTTCTGGCTGGCACGGTCCTTCCTTCTTAGGTTGCACGGGCCACAGTCTCTGCACCACTTCTCAATGGTTCCCCTCATGCCTACCCAGTGGAATCGCTCGCGCAACAGGAACTCCAGCTTCTTCCACCCGAAGTGTCCAGCTCCGTCGTGGTATGCCTCCATCACCATGGCTGCGTCTCTTCGTGGCACCACTACTTGCCAGAGTAGTTCATGCGTCCGGGAGTTAACCATTCTGCGGCACAACTTCCCCTTGTAAAGGAACAGTCGACTCCTCTCTGCCCATAGTTGTTTGGCTTCCTCCGGAGCGTCTGGTTCAAGGCAAGCCTCCGGGCGAGTCAGCATCTCCTTCACCAGTCGGACGGCAGGGTCGCTGTCTTGCGTTTCCGCCCAGTTGTAGTGAGGCAAGGGGTTCAACGTAGCAGCCTGCTTACTCCTTAACCGGTGGGAATACTGGATAGTCCCATGACGGTGGAACGCAGGGAGTTCAACTTCTTCCAGTCCCTCCGGATCTTCTCCTTCGTCCGGCAGGTTGGGCATCCTGGACAGGGCGTCCGCGTTGGTATTGGAGCGTCCGGCCCGGTATTTGATTGTGAACTCGTAGTTGGACAGACGGGCCATCCACCTCTGCTCCAGGGCACCGAGTCTTGCCGTGTCCAGGTGTGTCAACGGGTTGTTATCCGTGTACACGGTGAACCGGGAAGAAGCGAGGTAATGCATAAAGCGCTCGGTGACTGCCCATACTACGGCCAGGAACTCTAGCTTAAATGAGCTGTAATTCTCAGGGTTCCTTTCGGTGGGTCGCAGCTTTCGGCTGGCGTAGGCGATTACTCGTTCCTTCCCCTGCTGGATCTGGGACAGTACGGCTCCTAGCCCGATGTTACTGGCGTCGGTGTAGAGGATAAAGGGCTGGCTATAATCCGGGTACGCCAGGATTTCGTCCCCCGTGAGGGCCATCTTCAGCTGACGGAAGGACTCTTCTTCCAGCTCCTCCCATTTGAAGGGCGGCTTCTGGTTCTTGGCCTTCCGGGACTGGCCTATCAGGAGGTGCTGCCTTTTTGGTGAAACCGGGAATAAACCTTCGGTAGTAGCCTACCAACCCGAGGAACTGCCGCACTTCTTTTACGCTGGAGGGGCTTGGCCATTCCTTAATTGCGGTGATCTTATCAGGGTCGGGAGCCACTCCGACAGCGCTCAACACGTGTCCCAGGTACTGCACCTTTGGTTTCAGGAGGTGACACTTGGAGGGTTTCACCTTTAGGCCGTAACTCGCCAGAGCTTCAAACACTTCCGCCAGGTGTTTCAGGTGGTCCTCATACGTCTTGGAATATACGATGACATCGTCCAGGTACAACAGGACCGTCTCGAAGTTTCTGTGGCCCAGACAACACTCCATTAGTCGTTGGAAGGTTCCTGGTGCGTTGCAGAGTCCGAACGGCATGCAGGTGAACTCGCTAAGTCCCATCGGGGTGGTGAATGCGGTCTTCTCCCGGTCCGCCTCTGCTACAGGAACCTGCCAGTACCTGCTAGTGAGATCCAAGGTAGAGAAGAAGTTAGCAGATCTTAAAGCAGCCAATGACTCCTCTATCCTTGGTAAGGGGTACGCATCCTTGTGTGTGATACGGTTGATTTTCCGGTAATCTACACACATCCTCATGGTGTTGTCTTTTTTTCTGACTAAGACTAGTGGAGCTGCCCAGGGGCTACAGCTATCCCTGATCACCCCAGCCTCCTTCATGTCTCTAAGCATCCCCTTGGCGTGTTGGTAGTGTGCAGGGGGTACGGGTCGATACCTCTCTTTTATGGGAGGATGGTCTCCCGTGGGGATGTGGTGTTCTACCCCCTTGACTCGCCCGAAGTCTAACGGGTGTTTACTAAACACTCTCTCGTACTCTTGAACCACCCGATAGACTCCCTGTTTCTGATGTGAGGGAGTGGAGTTAGTACCCAAATGTAGTTGCTGACACCAGTCCTCCATTGTTTTCTTAGAACCGTTACCTTCCTCCGGGTGAGATGGAGGCAAGGGTTCCACAGATTGTATAGCATTTTGGTTAATGGTATATAATTTGGCTAGCGTGGCATACCGGGGCAGGTACACTTCCCTCTTCCCGATATTGATTATGCGAACGGGCACCCTCCCATGGCGTACATCGACCACCCCCCGTGCTGTCAAAATGGTGGGCCTACTGTCCGAGTAAACTGGTTCTACCATTGCCTGGTAATCCCTACCTCTCAGACCAATAGCTGCCCGGCACCAAATCATCATTTCACTTTTTGGGGGCATGGCAATAGGAAAAGGGTCACACATTCTTACGCTACCAATCTCACCGCCGTAGAGTTCCACCTGTTGCCGTCGCATCAGTGCCCGGATCTCTTTCTGGAGCACCCGCTGCTCGCCGGAGCTGGCGTTCTTGGCAACCTGCTGTAAAAGGAAAATCACCTCTGCAAGACAATTTTCAATTACATTAGTTCCTAGAGTTATTTTTGGGTGACTCTCATGTTTGTCAATATCTACAATGATCAGTCCCTGTGCTGCCAGTTCGACTCTACCGATTTTGATGGTCACCTCTTTAAATCCGATCTGTGGCACGGGCTGGCCATTGCTGGCGATGATACTCAAGTCGTCGTCATGGTAGCGGGTAATATCCGAGTCATTCCAGTACTGCTTAAAGAGCACGTACGGGATGGTGGTGACCTGTGACCCGGTGTCCAGTAGGGCACTCATGGGAATGCCATCCAGTACCACAGGCAAGACTGGACGTCCTCCCACATATCTGTCGCGCCAGTTCGATGGGCCTGGTGATCTTTTTCCTGGGGGTTGGCCCTCTACCCCAGGTTGTGCCCGTTTAAAGAACAGTACCTTGCCATATGTCCGGGTTGATTGCAGCGGCGGCAGATGGGTCGTCCGTCTTCGCTGTATCGGTCACTGGATCTTCCTCTGGCCGGTGGGGTCCTCCTTGGTCGACGCCACGGGATGTCCTCCGGTCCGGATGCCAGCTGGATCTTCCCTGGGGTGGAAACCTGTAAAGACTGCACAGTTCGGGTTAGCGCAGCAACGCTCTTAGCTAGCTCTTGGACCTGATGGTGTAGGTCTGGAGCCGGGTCACCGTCCAAAGCCTGCGCATCAGCTCCCACAGGCCCTGCCGACAAGGGCGCCGCCTCCTGGTGGTAAGTGGTAGTAGGGCGCCTGTGGGTCACAACGCCACCCGGTGCCGGTTCTCGGAGCACCCGAATGGCTCTGTCCTTGAACTGTGCAAAGTCCAGATGAGGATCCTGTAAGGCCATTGCCCGCAACTGGGTTCGGTGGGCATTGCAATATAGTCCCTCTATAAATTGTTCGGTCAACAGCCTGTCCTCGTTTCCTACTCCATCAGGGTCGGTCTGCTTAATGGCCCTCAGGGCCTCTTGTAGGTTTAGTGCATAGTCCCTTATACTCTCATGCGCTTGCTGCTTGCACCCGTAGAATCTAAGCTTAATCTCGGCTGAGGTGCGGGTATCAAAGGTATCCTTCAGCCGGGTTAGTATCCCTGCGACAGTCTTCCTCCCAGGTGGCCAGGATTTTACTTCCCTTTTGGCTGCCCCGGTTAGTTGGGCCACCAGGATGCTCACTTTTTGCTCTTCTGTGAGGGGGTACACCTGGAAGAGGCTATCCAGCTTTTCTCTAAAGTCATGCAGGGTATGTGACTCCCCTGAGTACTGGGGTAGCCAAGCTGCTCCCGGGATATAGGGCATGGTGAAGGGCATAACTGCAGCAGCGGTGGCGCTGGCGGGGGTTGAGGCAGTGAAGCTCTCCTCCGCATCCGACATCTTCCTCCCCCCTAGTGGACCGTGGCCTACCTTGCGATGATCCTGTTCCGTAGGCCGTGGCTCCGCAGTAGATCGTCAGGGTTGAGGACCTTCCGTCGCGCTCCGGTGACGTCGGCGTCTGCTGGGCTCCTTCCAGGACCTTACGCAACGTCCGGACGTGAGGCGGGGCTTCAGTTCTCGCGCGCTTTCGGAGTCCACGCCCCTCTTCTTCCCGCGCGGCGTCCCCAAGATGGCGTCCAATGGCGGGAAAACTCCACGGATGGCGGGAAGAAGGCCGAAGATGGCGCCGGATGGCGGGAAAACTTCGCGGATGGCGGGAAGAAGGCAGAAGATGGCGCCGGATGGCGGGAAACCTCACCACTGGTAAGTTTGAACAGTCTTTGCTTTTCAGGCACGCAGTACCCGGTGGTTGCGGGCACGAAATCCTGCCGACTACGCCAAAGTTGACGCGCCCCTGGGCCTGCTGTGTCGCGCAGCGTCTCGCGCACGGGGCTTACCCGTAACCGGATCAGATGAGGGTTGTAGTCTCCGAGTGGCGGGGACCCGGTCCGTGCCCAGGGAGTCAAACTCAGTGTGTGGCAGTCTTGATAGGTGTTATTTGAGTGTCGACTACGCCACCCGTTGATTTGCAGCTATGGAGCTGCCGCTGCAGGGCAGACCGCTGAGGCCGGTGTAGAATTGTGCAGCGTGATAGTATAACCCCCAACGGGAGGGGTATGGCCTCAGGGCAGCCGACGTGGAAGATGGGGGTAGCAGGAACCACTCAGAGACGGTGCGGTGTAATTCAGGGTCTTTACTGGTAACAACGATAGACCCTCCCGGAGTACTTGCTAGCGAACGGGGCCTGGTCAGTCCTTGAGCAGATGGGATCTCCCCTGGCCAGGCGGAGTTGTAGGCCTCCCAAACTGACTGTACTCTTCTGGCTACCTTGCTAGAAGCGGATATAAGTAGCCCACGTCCCTGAGTGTGCCGTGTGGTGCTCACCCGTATGGCCGGTGACTCGGGGCCTTCTAATGGCTTCCGCTCCACGATGGCGGTGCTGGTCCCACGCGTGTGACCTTGCCTTCGGGTTTCTGGGCCTGAGGACCTGAAATCCCCTGCCGGTCGGCTTCTGCTGCTGGGTAAGAGTTAGTCCCCACAGCCTCGGACGCCGGGTCCGGTAAGAAAGCTTCTCAGTCAGGGCGAGCTCTGCAGCTGCCAGCCCCTGACTCGTAGTAGTATTGCTCCCACTGAGCTTCTGCTGTTTCTTCCTATGACTGTTTCTTGTCTCTACTCTCCTTGACTCCTCACCCTGCCTCAGCCCCGGGTTTATATAGGGGAAGTTCTTCCCCTCCCAAGACTGGGCAGGAGGTGTGGCATGCACAGGATCCCTGACCAAAGGACCTCCCACCTGCTCTCAGACATAACATTACATTACTGTGGGAAACCAGACCCCTGGGGTGCCACAAAAGCATACCACATAGGGTCAGGGAAACCGGAGAGAGGTTTCGCCAACAGAAGACCCGAGGAAGCTGGACAAAGGTGGGTCACTGGTGGGGACGGCCAGAGAAAGGAAAGGAAGGGAGTCCTGTGCCACACTCTGGAATTGCCTGGGAGTTGGTGGAGCCCCTTGCCTGGTGGACGCAGCACGGCTTGGGCAGTCACTGCCGGTACCGAGGTGACTAGGACCAGTAAAGAACTGTGAGTAAAGCATTGGAAACTGCAACCAAACGTCTCTGTGTTTCATCGCCGCACCAGCACCATTAGTACTGGGACGCTCACACCATCACTACCATCATTCACTCTAGCTGCCCTGAGGCAATACTTCTCCCGTGGGGAGTCATCCCATTCTTGGCTGCGCATATAACATCAGCCTCAGCGGTCTGCAGCGCAGCGGCGGTCCCCACTGACCGCAATCCACAGGTGGAGTAGTCAGACAATTACAATACTAATAGACTGCCACTGGTTTGACCACCCTGAGCCACGGACCGGGTCACCGCCACACGGAGACTACAACCCCCAGCATCCTACAACAGGCCCATTTCCGGGTTTCCCAGCACAGGCCCAGGGGGCGAGTCAAGGACACCTTCCCAAATCTGTGCGTTCTGTTTGGAGACCACTTATCTGCTGAGAAATAGAGAGTGTCCACCATTTCCATGTTGGGTAAAAGTTACATCACCATCCATGGTTTTAGGTTGCCCTGCGAGAAGCTTTACAAGCTTTTGGATCTGCTTAAAATTTTACTGTTCCATAAACAGGAAGAGGTTGTTCAAATTACCTTGTATGTAGCGACAATACTATGTGGGAGGTGAAAACAGTAGTAAAATCTGAAGGTCCTGATAATAGAAGCTATATGGTGTCAGGCTTGGTTATAACTGGGCGTAGTTGGTTTACAACAAAAGCTGCGTCATGTCACCATTAGAGATGAGCGTTGTTCTACTCGAACTGTTCGCCAATCTCAAATTCGAGCTGTTTTGGGCGGTGTTCGAGCCGGTCGGCGAACACGAACAATTTGAGAAAAATTCGGCTGTTCGAGGTTATGTTCGATAACTGTTCGTGCACCAAAATCATAACTGGATTTTTTCTCAGTAATGATGAAAATTAATGTTAATACGCAGTTTGAGTGTACAGCGGGGTGGGGGGAGGGGCAGGGGATGGATCTCTGCAGGAACAATGAAGATCTCCATTTTTTTTTTCTCTTTCCCGCATTTACAGTGGGGAGGTGCAATCTGTCAGCCTATCAGCAGCGCACACACGGAGCGAAGTGCTTTTTTTCACACAAGCAAGGGCATGTGTGATTGGCAGTGTATGTCACATGTCCTTGCCCTATAAGACCAAGCCATTTTCCCCGTCGCCACCATTTTCTCACTGCTGCAGCTGCGTGTTAGACGGCACCGCTGTTGCTGTGTGCGCTATACCTTGTTAATTTCAAGCCAATTTTCGCACAAATATACAGATAGCTTGGGAGTAGGGAATAGTTGTGATTGCAGTCCTTTTAAGGACTAGGTTACAGCATTTCCTACGACTTTTATCAGGCAGGTCTGTGCTCTTACATAGATAGATTGTGGGAGTAAAGACTAATTGTAATTGGAGTCCTTTTCAGGACTAGGTTACATCAGTTCCTATCAGTTTTTGCCAGGCAGGTCTGTGCCAGTGCTGTGCAAGTTTTTTTCACAGCATTTGGCTGAATCTAGCAAAGCTAATCCTTTTTGGCCTATTGCAGAGTGTGTTAGTCAGTGGAGTAGCCTATCTGTGTTGCAAGATATACCACCTGTGTATAGAATACCAATTTTTTTACTGCACCTAGTGAAGTAAAATCTTTTGGGCATAGCATCATTCTATTAGTCCATCTATACTGACCTCCAGCAGGTTGCAAACTGAATATAATTTTTTTCTGCATCTAGCTCTGAAAAAATATTTGGGCTTCTAGCAGTGTGTGGGACTTGGTCTATTAGTCCATCTATACTGACCTCCATCAGGTTGCAAATTAAAAATAATTTTTTTCTGCATCTAGCTCTGAAAAAATATTTGGGCTTCTAGCAGTGTGTGGGACTTGGTCTATTAGTCCATCTATACTGACCTCCATCAGGTTGCAAATTAAAAATAATTTTTTTCTTCATTTATCTCTGAAAAAATATTTGGGCTTCTAGCAGCGTGTGGGACTTGTTCTATTAGTCCATCTATACTGACCTCCATCAGGTTGCAAATTAAAAATAATTTTTTTCTTCATTTAGCTCTGAAAAAATATTTGGGCTTCTAGCAGTGTGTGGGACTTGTTCTATTAGTCCTTCTATACTGACCTCCAGCAGGTTGCAAATTGAATATAATTTTTTTCTGCATCTAGCTCTGAAAAAATATTTGGGCTTCTAGCGGTGTGTGGGACTTGGTCTATTAGTCCATCTATACTGACCTCCATCAGGTTGCAAATTAAAAATAATTTTTTTCTGCATCTAGCTCTGAAAAAATATTTGGGCTTCTAGCGGTGTGTGGGACTTGGTCTATTAGTCCATCTATACTGACCTCCATCAGGTTGCAAATTAAAAATATTTTTTTTCTGCATCTAGCTCTGAAAAAATATTTGGGCTTCTAGCAGTGTGTGGGACTTGGTCTATTAGTCCATCTATACTGACCTCCATCAGGTTGCAAATTGAATAAAAAAATTTTCTGCATCTAGCTCTGAAAAAATATTTGGGCTTCTAGCGGTGTGTGGGACTTGGTCTATTAGTCCATCTATACTGACCTCCATCAGGTTGCAAATTAAAAATAATTTTTTTCTGCATCTAACCCAGCCAATAGTTTTGGCCTAATACCACAGTTTGGCCACTCAGCTCTGCTCGGTTACCATCCATTGTTTTTTTGTGCAAACAACTCCAGAGTTGTGAATTAGTTAACCACCAAAATGAGTGGAAAAAGGCCTGCTGCTGGTGGAAAGGGGAATAGGCGTGTTGGGAAGGGGAAAAAAGGTTGTGTCCGTGGGGTAGGTGCAGAAGAAAGACCATCTTCCAGCCAAACTAAAATGTCTACTTCTTTTAGCGGACAATGTGATAAGATCCCTTTCTTACGGCCACGCCAATAGCTAAAAATTCCAGATGAGGCACAAAAACAGCAGGTGCTTCAACGGATATCAAGTGCTCCTTTAAGTGGGCTCTCCTCCACATCAACTTCAACATCACAAATACTCCAGTCCTCAAAGGTGTCACCCAAATCGCACTTGCTTCCTCACAGCTCCCAAATCTCCAGCTGCCCGTCTGAGTATGAGGTAGAACAGATGGTTGAGTCTGCAGAGCTGTTTACTCATACTATAGCCTGGGAATCAGAGGTCGACTCCAGCGCTACTGTGAATCCAGACGAGGAAATGATCTGCACTGATGCCCAGAATCTTTATGAGTCGGATCCAGGACCAGACGCAGAAGGTTCTGACCATAATGTAGACCCTCATTCCCAAACTGTAACTCCTGTTGGTGGAGACAATGAGGAAGACGATGATAAGACTCAAATACCTGATTGGAGCGACAACTTTAGTTTTTTGTCAGGGCAGGAACAGGTTGGCTCTGAGGACGACGGGTGTGATAACGCACAGGGTGATGATGATGAGGTTGGAGATCCCACTTACTGTCAACCCACAGTCAGCCAAGAGATGAGGTCAGCAGAGGAGGTGGAGGAAGATGCTAGTGACGACGAGGTCAGGTTGCGCCTTCCTGGACAGAGACGTAGTACTGGAAGCACGTCAACAACTGCATCCTCAAACACAACTCTGCCTCTCACCACAAGTCGTGGTGGCTCTTCAGGTCGCATGGGTGCTAAGCCTTGCATAGCCTGGGCATTTTTTCAGATCGATAAAGATGACCCAACTCGTGTTATCTGTAACATTTGTCAGCAAAAGCTAAGTAGAGGCCAAAAAATACATAGTTTGAGTACTTCATGCATGAACCGGCACATGGACATGAAGCATAAGTTGCAGTGGGAAGCTCAGTGTGCTACAATGCGGTCTAGCCGGCCGGGCCAACCACCGTCTGCCATATCTTGTGCATCCGCGGCCTCTTCATCCTCTGTGACTGGGGGGACAGCAGTCACACCTGTTTTGGGGCGCAGACCTGCCACCTCTTTACCCGCAACAGCCAGCGTGATTGGCAGGTCATCATTTTCTTTGGAGGTGGTAACACCAGCTGGTCTTGAGCGCTGTCCGACATCGATAGCACCACCTTTGGATCAAGGCAACCTAACATGTCCGCCTGCATCTTCCTCACAGACCGGCAGTTTGCCGGGGACACCCTTATCAACCCCGTCTAAGCACAATAGCCAGCCCTCGGTCCCTCAGATGTGGACAAGTAAAAGACCATTTCCTCCTAGCCATGAGAAAGCTAAGAGGTTGAATTTCACCATCTGCAAGCTCTTGGCTACAGAAATGCTGCCTTTCCGCCTGGTGGACACAGAGGATTTTCGAGACCTTATGTCCGTCGCAGTGCCCCAGTACCAGATGCCCAGTCGGCACTACTTCTCAAAGAAAGGTGTGCCTGCGCTCCACCAGCATGTCGCACACAACATCACCGCTTCTTTGAGAAACTCTGTGTGTGACAGGGTGCATTTCACCACAGACACTTGGACGAGTAGGCATGGACAGGGGCGTTACATGTCGCTGACTGGGCACTGGGTAACTATGGTGACAGCAGGACAAGGGGCTGCTGTCCAAGTCTTGCCGTCCCCACGAGTTGTGCGTCAATCCTCTTTATGTCAAAGTTCCTCCACTGCTTCTGCCTCCTCAACCTCCTCTCGGTTTTCCACCTGCACCCAAAGCCTGTCTGGTCATGCCACAAGCTTTCTAACTGCGCAGAAGGGATCCTGCACACCTCCTTACTATGCTGGCAGTAGGGCTCAACGTCATCAGGCGGTTTTTACATTGAAATGTCTGAGAAATGTGAGTCACACAGCTGAGGAGTTGTGGTCAGCTCTGGAGAACCAATTTCATGAATGGTTGTCTCCACTGGACCTGAAACCAGGGAAGGCCGTGTGCGACAATGCTGCAAACCTGGGTGCGGCCCTTCGCCGGGGCAATGTCACACACGTGCCTTGTATGGCTCACGTGTTGAACCTGGTTGTCCAGCAATTTTTAGCCCACTATCCCAGACTAGATGGCCTTCTGCAGAGGGCACGGTCGCTGTGTGCTCACTTCCGCCGTTCGCATCCCGCAGCTCAGCGACTTACATCTCTACAGAAGTCGTTGGGCCTGCCACTTCACCGGCTAAAATGCGATGTGCCTACCCGGTGGAATTCAACTCTGCACATGTTGCAGCGACTGTGGCAGCACCGACAAGCCCTGGTGCAATACGTTCTGACGTATAGCCTGGGCCAACGAGATTCAGAGGTGGGGCAAATCACGCTGGAGGAGTGGTCTCAGATCAGGGACCTATGCACCCTTCTGCACAGTTTTGAAATGGCGACGAAGATGTTTAGTGCTGACGATGCCATTATCAGCATGACTATTCCGGTGATTTACATGCTGGAGCACATGTTAAACAGAATTCGGAGTCAGGTGGTGGCACAAGAGGAGGTGGAGGAAGTAGAGGAGGAGGAGTTGTATGCGGAAGGGCTAACATCTGCAAGGTCCAGACGGTCGGCAGCACCAGGGCGGCAGGCATGTGAGGGTGGGGGAGATGATTTTACCAGGGCGCATGGTAGCAGCCAAACTAGTGAGGAAGGTGCAGGAGCCCAGGAAGAAGTGGAGGACGAACTGATGGAAGACTCATCAGATGAGGGAGACCTTGATCACATTTCTGTTGTGCGAGGTTGGGGGGAGAGGACAGAGGAAGGAAGCATGATTGTTACCTCGCCACCAACACAACAGGGACTTGGTGCTCCTGGATGCGCAACACACATGAGTGCCTTCTTGCTGCACTACCTGCAACATGACCCTCGAATTGTGAGAATTAGAAATAATCCTGACTACTGGGTTGCCACACTGTTAGATCCCCGGTACAAAAGTAAATTTGCAGAAATTATTCCTGCCATAGAAAGGGATGCACGCATGCAGGAGTATCAGCAGAGACTGTTGCAGAATCTTACATGTGCTTTTCCACAAAATACCAGTGGTGCACGTAGTGAATCTCACAGTTCCAACTTGCCAACCGTGGTCTGTATGGAATTGTTCAATAAAGGGCCCAAAATTAAGATAACATAGATGGGAGAGGTCTCTATGAATAGGAATTCCTAAGTATTTGATACCCTGTGAGGGCCAGGCAAAGGGAAAGTTGGACTGGATGGAATCCTATATGGATTTGGGGAGGGAGACATCGAGGGCCTCAGACTTCGCTGCATTGATTTTAAAATTTTACCATGTAACAAAGTGATCTATTTCAGCCATAACAGCAGGGATGGATATATGTGATTGAGTGATATATACTAGGACATCATCAGCAAATAGAGAGCACTTGTACTCGGTGCCTCCCACCTCAATCCACCTAATATTGGGGTTATGGCGAATTGATGAGAGCAGGTGCTCCGTCACTAGGATGTATAAGAGAGGGGACAGAGGACATCCCTGCCTTGTCCCATTGGTGATTGTGAAAGGTGATGAAAATGTTCTGACGCACCCCCTGGGCCTTGGGACACCCGGAGCCGGACCCTTTTTGGTGGATGCTGGTGGTTGTAGTCTTCGTGGCGGCGATCCGGTTCCGTGGCTCAGGGCGGTCAAACCAGTGGCGGAACTATTTATGTGGTTTTGATGTTTAAATGTCCGACTACGCCACCCGTGGATTGCGGTCAGAGTGAACCGCCGCTACAGGGCAGACCGCTAAGGCTGGTGTTGTGGGTGCAGCAGAGCGTAGCATAACTCCCCACGGGAGGAGTATAGCCTCAGGGCAGTGTATGCGGAGGATGGGGGTGATGGTGCAGGGCAGCAGCAGTAACGACACGGAGTCAGTGATGCAGTTCAGGGCCTTTACTCACAGTTCTTATTATCCAGACCACGTCTGCAGGTAACGGCTGCCCACGTCGTACTGTGCTCACCAGGTGAGGGGCTCAGACAACTCCCAGATAACTTTGGAGCGCTTCACAGGACCCCCTTTGTGTGTCCTTTGTCTGGCCTTTCTTACCAACACTTCTGTCCGGCTGCCTCGGGCCTCCTCTTGGTAAACTTGGCGCCAGTTTCCCTGACCCTATGTGGTTCCTTCCTAGCGGGTGGAGCAAGGGGCTGCGCCACATAAAATGTCAGAGCCTCCGGTTTCTAGCTGAGGGTCGTTTCCTGCCTCCACTAGTTCGGGGACCGGTCTCCCCCTTTGGCCTGACCCCTCCACGCAGGTGGATTCGGGCGTGCGGTGGCGACTCGCCCGTCCGCACCCCTGGGATCCCTTCATTCCTCGTTCCTGGAGCCTTCTCCGCTCCTCTTCCTTCCTTCTCCCTCTTGCAGGCCTGGGCCTCTGTTACTAGGCCCGCCTCCGGAGCAGAGCTCATGCAGAGCCCCTGCTCCCTGCCACTTCTGCTCAGACTTCTCTGCACTGAACTAAGATGGTGCCCACCTTTTATACTCCCTTCTCAATGCACCCAGGAACTGCTTCCTCCCTGCTCCTGCACTGCAGGGTTCCCCTTCCTCAGTGTTCCCTCCCCCCACTCCAGCCAGGGACAGGGACTGTCGTGCCCATCTCAGGGGCATATTGGTCGCCCTGCCCCACGGCAATGTGGTGTAATGCATGCAGGTGTCGGGTCCTGATCCACACTCCATCCTTATCTGAGAGTGAGATATCACACCTCTGGGTGAGGTGCAATACGTCTGTAGCAACCGAGCCCTCGGTGCTACAGTTCCATTTATCTTCAGCCTAGGTGACGTATTGTGATACAGGGCCGTGATTTTGGCTATAAAAGGGTCCCCTAGACCCCTACCCCAAGCTTTTTAAGAGAATCATATATGGCGTGCCAGGAGACTCTATGGAATGCTTTCTCAGCATCCAACGAGAGTATCTACTTACAAATTTTTAACTGCATCTAGCCCAGGAAATACTTTGTGCCTAGTAGCAGTGTCTGCTAGTCAGCGGATTATCCCGGCTGTTAAGCAAGCTACACCACCTGTAGTTTGGACACTTAATTTTTTCAAAGGAAATGCTTCGGGACCACGGGATACTTAGTGAAGAGCATCAGGAGGCACCCCAAGGCATAGGGGCTGGGACTGGCACTAGGATGCCTTGCGGTGGACAGCCGAGCTCGATCCTTATAAAAGCTTTTTAACTGCAGCAGCTTTAGTGGACGCTACTGGAGCTGGAATTACGCGGCTGCTGGCATGAGACTTGCCCTCCAATAGATCCTTGTAAATGGATTTAAAGTATATTCATTCAAATTAGAGGGACAATTTAAATTAAAAAGCTTAGAGCTGCCTCCACCACAGGGGGGCTCGCTCGACCCACCAGCGGACAGGCACCAGTATTGGGAGAGGGGGGCTGGCCGTCAGGGTTCACCGCGGCTCTGGCACAAACCCGGCGACACGGAGGTGGCATGGGCAGGAGCGGACTGGCCGTCTCGGCTTCTCACTTTTTGGATTTTAGAAGGGCATGACATGCCTATATCTGTGTCTCCCCCTCCTTTTACTCCTCCACCTCTTTTCTTTTCGCATGACTATATGTACTTGTCACTTTTCCATGTGTTAGTTGTGTCTTCTGAGCAGTTTGTCAGCTTTTGGACACCTTTGAAGGTGTTTTCTATGTGTTTCTATGTGTTTTTGTTTGCCTGCCATTGGTTTTAACGGTGTTCGAAGGTGTTCGACGAACAGTTCGACGAACAGTTCGGCGAACACACGGGTGTTCGACGAACCGAACCGAACTCGAACACTACGGGGGTGGCTCAACACTAGTCACCATCAAGATTTTGGAGGGTGATTGTTCATATATAAAGCTTTGAGATATTCAAATAATTATATTTTGTTTAAATTGTTTTTCTTATAATTTAATTAACATTAACTTTGTGTTGTTTTTTTTTAACTATTTTACCTGAATATTTCATCCACTTGACCAGATCACTAAAATCTCACTAGGACTTAAAGGGAACCTGTCTTGTCAGTTGGAGAGTGTAAACCGCCCCAGGTTGTTGTTAGTGATGCAATATGTGTGCGCAGTGATGATAGGCTCCCGCGCATGCACGTGAGCCAGTCGTCACTGCGCACGCGCGTAAGCCGAATGTCACTGCGCACGCGCCGAGGCCGATCAACACTGCGCACGCGCGGGAGCCGATCTTCACTGCGCACGCACTGAGGCCGATCAACACTGCGCACGCGCGGGAGCCGATCTTCACTGCGCACGCACTGAGGCCGATCATCACTGCGCACGGGCTGAGGCTGATCATCACTGCGCACGCACTGACGCTGATCATCACTGCGCATGCGCGGGAGCCGATCTTAACTGCGCACGCGCTGAGGCCGATCATCACTGCGCACGCGCTGAGGCTGATCATCACTGCGCACGCGCTGAGGCTGATCATCACTGCGCATGCGCTGGAGCCGATCTTCACTGCGCACACGCTGAGGCTGATCATCACTGCGCATGCGCGGGAGCCGATCTTCACTGCGCACGTGCTGAGGTCGATCACGAGCACGCACTGGGGCCGATCATTACTGAGCACGCGCAGGGGCCGATCATCACTGCGCACGCGCTGAGGCCGATCACCAAGCACGCGCTGGGGCCGATCATTACTGAGCACGCGCTGGGGCCGATCATCACTGCGCACGCGCGGCCATTCAATACACATTGCGCAAGCGTGGGTCACAGCATTAGCGTGGCCACAGCAAGCCTATTAATGTGACGTCGGCGCTCACTGGGGGGCAGTTCAAATTGAGTGGGCAGGACAAGCCAGACTGAATAAGGAAAGGATCACCCCTATGACTAAACGAGCAAATAAGATATAAGTAGATAAAATGGTTTTTACAAAAGATTACAGCACCCATTTTAATGCAAAAAGCATGTTAGTGATGCATATTGCACCACTAACAACAACCTGGGGGCAGTTTACACGCTCCAACTGAAATGGCAGGTTCCCTTTAAAAAGTATTTATTCCACTACTATAATGCTCACAGTTTCTGCTAGGATCCCAAAGGTTTCAGAGGACCCCAGACCGTGGCTGCTATGGGGCTCGTGAGTTCTCCCCGCCTGTCGTCACAATTCCAGTGGTATCAGCATCCTTGAAATGCGTCTACTGGTGAATAGAATGGAGGTTCACAGGTCCAAAATCTCAATGAATGCACAGACCCCAGCAATCCGCGCTGGGTAAACGAGGGTAGGTAAATAGTGTCTATTTAATTTTTAAAGGTCAGTACTTGAGGGGCGACCATAATACTGAGTGGGGGGCTGTGGGGGTATCAAATTTAAGTGAGGATTGGAACCATTATTCGAGGTGGAGACTGTGTGAACATCATACTGAGAGGCCAGCATAACATGTGGAGGGCTGTGGGGGTCATGATACTTGGGTGAGTGGCTGTGAGGAATCATACTGACTGGGGGCCATTAAATTGAGTGGGGGCCATCATACTGACAGGCCTTCATACTCTGTGGAGGCCATGATACTGTGTGTGTGGGAACTATGGGGATATCATACTGTATCTGCGGAGGCCATGATACTGTGTGTGTGGGAACTATGGGGATATCATACTGTAGGGGTAGGCACTGTGAGGGCATCATACTATACATGTGAGGGGATGGTGGGGCGAACTTCTGTGGAGGGGATTCACTGTGGGGATATGATACACTGTGTGTATGTGTGGATGGGGGCATTTTTGGGACATCATACTCTATAATGGGCATGAAAGGGGTATTGTGGGTGAGAACGCTAGGGGTCTTAGGGGCTTCAATAGGGGCATAATTACTGCGTACATGCCACAATATATTGTCCTTCTCCCTGTTTATAAAAGTTGGGAGATATAACGTGCGTACTTCCACAAATATTTTTTTGGAGGCGAGGAGAGAACTTTAGCTATGGGGCCCTATGATTTCTTTGTATACCCCTGGACCTGGGGCATTCATTATGTGTGGAAGAAAGGTAATTGTGGCATTTACCTCCTCTTCTCACTGAAGCATTCGGTATCGTTGAGTTACAGGGGATATCCTGCAGAACAGTTTTGTGCACTTAAGTTGTCCAGGAACAACCTAGTGTTAGAACCTTGCTCTTAGGTTTTTTTTCCTTTGCTGGTCACATGACCTTGTTGGCCTATTTAATCCTGCTCCGCCCTTCTGGCTTTGCTGGACTTCATTGTATATCTACTTTCTAGCTAGCCTGTGCTCTGTGTCTTGCTCTGTTAGTTTGCTTGGTCTACTGACCTCTATGTTCTATATATTTTGTTTGTTCGTCTGTCTGCTACTATTTCTGTTAGGAGGTGTCCCATATTCCTCCCAGTCCTTAGTACTTGTAGGGATTCCTTCCCCACATCTATAGGTCTCCGTACAGACTAGCTTAGGACTTTAGCAAGTCTGATCACAGGATCAGGTTCCCTGTTACATCGTAGGGATTAAGCTGAGTTCTATCGTAGGGACAGATCTCCTCTCTTTCCTTAGCTCTGGTGGCAGAACATAACACCTAGAAGTTTTATGTGACAAGATTAACAAAGAAGTGAGCTACGGACATCTTCCTAAATCTGTGCGTTTACAGATTAAGATAGTTCATAAGAGGGTAATTTTTTGAAAACATAGACTCAAACATCACCTTTTATAACCAAAACGTTCCTCCTTTTGGTTATCCTGGTTATCTTCATGACCTCACAGGCTAATATACGCCTTGACCTATCCAGAGACCTTTATTGGTCGATCACTCATGGACAGGGTATTATTGGTCTTAAATTTCCTCCATTTATATACAATCTGTCCAACTGTTGATTTTGTGGAGCCCAAAATCTTTAGAGATGGTTTTGTAACCTTTTCCAGCTTCATGAGCATTTGTGACACCCCAGGGGTCTGGTTGCCACAGTAATAGAGATATTATGTCTGAGAGCAAGTGGGAGGTTTCTCTGGTCAGGATCCCTAAGCATGCAACACGGCCCGCCCAGACCTGGGAGGGGAGGAATCTGCCCTTTTAAACTGGGTCTGGGGCGGGATTAAGTCAGTCAGAGTGGAGCTGCAGACAGTTCCAGACACAGGGAAAGCAAGAACAGGAGCTCTGTAGGAGCAGTAGCAGAAGTCCAGGGGCTGGAGCTGAGCAGAGTTCGCCCTGGATGAAGATACTAAAGCCGGACATAGGAGTCCGAGGCTGTGGGGACTGATATACACCCAGCAGCAGAAACCAGCCGGCAGGGGATTCCAGGTCCTCTGGCCATAGAAGCCCGGAGGCTCAGTCACAGAGAAGGGACCAGCGCCGCCATCCAGGAGCGGAGGCTAACAGAAGGCCCCAAGTCACCAGCCATACGGGTGAGCACCACACGGTATACTCAGGGACGTGGGCTACTTGTAACCGCTGACAGCAAGGTAGCCAGGAAGAGTGCAGATTAACGGGGAGGCCTACAACTCCACCTGGCCAGGGGAACTCCTGCTTGCTCGCAGACTGACCAGGCCCCTTATACTAGCCAGTACTCCCGGGAGGGTCCGCCTTGTACCATCAGTAAAGACCCTGAACCGCACCTCACGTCTTTGTGATTCCTTGCCGCTCCAGCACCATTAGCACTGGGACCCTCACACCATCACTCCCATCATCATCCACATTAGCTGCCCTGAGGCAATACTCCTCCCGTGGGGAGTTATCCCATACTCGGCTGCGCAACCAACATCAGCCTCAGCGGTCGGCAGCGCAGCGGCGGTCCCCACTGACCGCAATCCACGGGTGGCGTAGTCGGACACTTATTACAACGTTTAGACTGCCACTGGTTTGACCACCCTGGGCACGGACCGGGTCACCGCCACGAAGAACTACAACCCCCAGCGATCCGGCTCCGGGTATTCCCCCTGCACAGCAGCAGCAGCACAGGCCCAGGGGGCGCGTCAACTTTGGCGTAGTCGGCAGGATTTCGTGCCCGCAACCACCGGGTACTGCGTGCCTGAAAAAGAGACTTTTATACTTACCTGTGGTGAAGTTTCCCGCCGTCCGGAGTCGTTTCCCGCCATCCGGAGCCAATTCCCGCCATCAGACGCCATCTTGGACCGTTTCCCGCCGTATTCTGCCTTCTTCCCGCCATCCGCAGCTGCTTCCCGCCTTCGGACGCCATCTTCGGGACGCCGCACGGGAAGAAGAGGGGCGTGGACGCCGAAAGCGCGCGAGATCCGAAGCTCCGCCCCACGCTCTGACGCTGCGCAAGGTCCTGGAAGGGAGGAAGAGCGACACTGACGTCATCGGAGCGCGACGCCAGGTCCTCAACCCCGACGATCGACTGCGGAGCCGCGGCCTACGGAAGAAGAGCATCGCAAGGTAGGCCACGGTCCACTAGGGGGGAGGTGGATGCCGGATACCGAGGGGAGCTCCACTGCCACAGCCACCGCCAGCGCAACCGCTGCAGCAGTCATGCCATTCACCATGCCCTATATCCCGGGGGCAACCTGGCTACCCCAGTACTCAGGGGAGTCACATACTCTAAATGACTTTAGAGAAAGACTGGATAGCCTCTTCCAGGTGTACCCCCTCACAGAAGAGCAAAAAGTGAGCATCCTGGTGGCCCAATTAATCGGGGCAGCCCAAAGGGAGGTAAAGTCCTGGCCACCTGGGAGGAAGAGGACTGTCAGAGAAGTACTAACCCGGCTGAAAGACACATTTGACACCCTCACCTCAGCCAAAATAAAACTAAGATTTTATGGGTGCAAACAGCGAGCACATGAGAGTATAAGAGACTATGCTTTAAACCTACAAGAGGCCCTGAGAGCCATTAAGCAGGCAGACCCTGACAGCGTGGGAAATGAAGATAAGCTGTTGACTGAACAATTTATTGAGGGTCTACTGTGCAATGCCCATCGAACCCAGTTGCGGGCAATGGCCTTACAGGACCCTGACCTGGACTTTGCACAGTTCAAGGACAGAGCCATCCGGGTGCTCCGAGAACCGGCACCAGGTGGCGCTGTGACCCACAGGCGCCCTGCTATCACTTACCACCAGGAGACGGCGCCCTTGTCTGCAGGGCCTGTGGGAGCTGATGCGCAGGCTTTAAACAGTGACCCGGCTACAGACCTGCACCATCAGGTCCAAGAGCTGACTAAGAGCGTTGCCGCGCTAACCAGAACTGTGCAGTCTTTACAGGTCTCTTCTCCAGGAAAGATCCAGCTGGCATCCGGACCGGAGGACGTCCCGTGGCGCCGACTGAGGAGGACCCCACCGGCCAGAGGAAGACCCAGCGACAGATACAACGAGGACGGACGACCCATCTGCCGCCGCTGCAATCAACCCGGACATGTGGCAAGGTACTGTCATTTAAACGGGCACAACCTGGGGTAGAGGGCCAACCCCCAGGCGTAAGACCATCAGGCCCATCAAACTGGCATGATAAATACGTAGGGGGACGTCCAATCTTGCCTGTGGTACTGGATGGCATTCCTATGAGTGCCCTACTAGACACCGGGTCACAGGTCACCACCACCCCTTACGTGCTCTTTAAGCAGTACTGGAATGACTCGGACATAACCCGCTACCCAGATGACGACCTGAGTATCATCGCCAGCAATGGTCAGCCCGTGCCGCAGGTGGGATTCAAAGAGGTGACCATTAAGATCGGTAAAGTCGAACTGGCGGCACAAGGACTGATAATAGTGGACATAGACCGTCATGAGAGTCACCCTAGAATAACCCTGGGAACTAATGTGATTGAAAATTGTCTTGCAGAGGTGATTCTCATTTTACAGCAGGTTGCCAAGAACACCAGTTCCGGCCAGCAGCGTGTGCTCCAAAAAGAGATCCGGGCACTGATGAAGCGGCAACAGGTGGAACTATCTGGTGGTGAGATAGGTAGCGTGAGAATGTGTGACCCGTTCCCTATTGCCATGCCCCCAAAAAGTGAGATGATGATTTGGTGCCGGGCAGCTATTGGTCTAAGAGGTAGAGACTACCAAGCAATGGTAGAACCCGTCTACTCAGACAGTAGGCCCACCATTTTGACAGCACGGGGGGTGGTCGATGTACGCCATGGGAGGGTGCCTGTTCGCATCATAAATATCGGGGAGAGAGAAGTACACCTGCCCCGGTATGCCACGCTAGCCAAATTGTTCACCATAAACCAGAATTCTGTACAGGCCGTGGAACCCTTGCCTCCATCTCAACCAGAGGAAGGTAACGGCTCTAAGAAACCAATGGAGGACTGGTGTCAGCAACTGCATTTGGGTACTGACTCCACTCCCTCACACCAGAAACAGGGAGTCTATCGGGTGGTTCGAGAGTACGAGAGAGTGTTTAGTAAACACCCGCTAGACTTCGGGCGAGTAAAGGGGGTAGAACACCACATCCCCACGGGAGACCATCCTCCCATAAAGGAGAGATACCGACCCGTACCCCCGGCACACTACCAACACGCCAAGGGGATGCTTAGAGACATGAAGGAGGCTGGGGTAATCAGGGACAGCTGTAGCCCCTGGGCAGCTCCACTAGTCTTAGTGAAAAAGAAAGACAACACCATGAGAATGTGTGTAGACTACAGGAAGGTCAACCGTATCACACACAAAGATGCGTACCCGTTACCAAGGATAGAAGAGTCCTTAGCTGCATTAAAATCTGCTAACTTCTTCTCTACTTTGGATCTCACTAGCGGGTACTGGCAGGTTCCTGTAGCAGAGGCGGACCGGGAGAAGACCGCATTCACCACCCCGATGGGTCTCAGCGAATTTAACTGTATGCCGTTCGGGCTCTGCAACGCACCAGGAACCTTCCAACGGTTGATGGAATGCTGTCTGGGACACCGGAACTTCGAGACGGTCCTGTTATATCTGGACGATGTCATCATCTATTCCAAGACCTACGAGGACCACCTGAAACACCTGGCAGAAGTGTTCGAAGCTCTGGCAAACTACGGCCTAAAGGTGAAACCCTCCAAGTGTCACCTCCTGAAACCAAAGGTGCAATACCTGGGACACGTGGTGAGTGCTGACGGAGTGGCTTCTGACCCTGATAAGATCACCGTGATTAAGGACTGGCCAAGACCCTCCAGCATAAAGGAAGTGCGGCAGTTCCTCGGGTTGGTAGGCTACTACCGAAGATTCATTCCCGGTTTCACCAAAATGGCAGCCCCTATGCAGGACCTCCTGATAGGTCAATCTCGGAAAGCCAAAAACCAGAAGCTGCCCTTCAGGTGGGAAAAGCTGGAAGAGGAGTCTTTCTGCCAGCTGAAGATGGCCCTCACGGGGGATGAAATCCTGGCATATCCAGACTACAGCCAGCCCTTTATCCTCCACACGGACGCAAGGAACATCGGGCTAGGAGCCGTACTGTCCCAGATCCAGCAAGGGAAAGAATGGGTAATCGCTTATGCCAGCCGAAAGCTATGGCCCACGGAGAGGAACCCTGAGAATTATAGCTCATTCAAGCTGGAGTTCCTGGCAGTAGTGTGGGCAGTTACCGAACGTTTCAAGCATTACCTTGCCTCCTCCAAATTCACCGTGTACACGGATAACAACCCGTTGACACACCTGGACACTGCAAGGCTCGGTGCCCTGGAACAGAGATGGATGGCCCGCCTATCCAACTTTGAATTCACCATCAAATACCGGGCAGGACGCTCAAATGCCAACGCGGATGCCCTGTCTAGAATGCCGAACTTACCGGACGTAGGGGAAGATCCAGAAGATCTGGAAGAAGTTGAGCTCCCTGCGTTCCACCGTCATGGGATTACCCTGTATTCCCACCGTGTGAAGGACAGGCGCTCCGTGACGTTCAATCCCTTGCCCCACTACAACTGGGCGGAGACGCAAGACAGTGATCCCGCAGTCCATTTGGTGAAGGAAATGCTGACCCAAGCCGATGCCTGTCTTGACCCAGACGCTCCGGAGGAGACCAAGCAACTGTGGAAGGAGAAAAGTAAGCTGTTCCTCTACAGGGAGAAGCTGTGCCGGAGAATGGTTAACTCTCGAACACATGAGTTGACCTTGCAGGTAGTGGTCCCAAGACGAGACGCGGCTATGGTTCTGGAGGCATACCACAACGGAGCAGGACACTTCGGATGGAAGAAGCTGGAGTTCTTGTTGCGTGAACGGTTCTACTGGGTAGGCATGAGAGGAGCCATCGAGAGGTGGTGCAGAGACTGTGGCCCCTGCCACCTGAGAAGAAAGGACCGTGCTAGCCAGAAGACTCCCTTGCAGCCCATCATCACCAGACAGCCACTGGAACTGGTAGCCCTGGACCATGTGAAACTGGCTCCAAGCAGATCTGGGTATGTCTACGCCCTCACAATCGTAGATCATTACTCCCGGTTCCTAGTGGTGGTCCCGGTCAAGGACTTAACGGCTCAAACAGCAGCTAGAGCCTTCCAGCAGCACTTCTGCCGTCCACACGGGTACCCGGACCAAGTGTTGACAGACCAAGGACCAGCCTTCGAAGCGGAGGTCTTCCAGGAGTTCTGCAACCTGTATGGCTGCAAGAAGATAAGAACAACGCCCTATCACCCTCAAACCAATGGACTCTGCGAGAAGATGAACCAGGTGGTGATAGATCTGCTAAAAACATTGCCCCTGGAAGAACGCAGTCTGTGGCCTGAGAAACTGCCCGATCTGGTGGACCTGTATAACCACATCCCTGTAGGTTCCACCAACTGTACCCCGGCTTACCTAATGAGAGCAAGACCTGGTAAGCTGCCTATTGACCTGGATATGGGAGTCCTGACGCCTGAGGACACCTCACCAGAGGCAGACTGGGATACAGAACGGCAGCAGCAGTATCGGAAAGTACAGGAGAGCGTCGAGCGAAGTCTGTCTCAAGCTAGAGAAAGGCAAGAGAAGGCTTATAACCAGTATGCTCCCGCTGTTCCCCTGGTACCTGGAGAGCAGGTCTTGAAGAGGAAGAGGCGGCTCAACAAGTTGGACGACCAGTGGGAGAAGGACCCGTACACCGTACTGCCATCAAGCCATGAGAACCCAAAAATCTGCGTAATCAGTAAGGATGGAGGAGAAACCACAGCCATTGTCTCCAGAGACCACCTGAAGAAGTGTCCCGAGCAGCTGCAAAGCCCTGAAGAAGATCAAGAAAACCCTCAACCCGCAGAGGAAAGGGAAGAAATGATCAGTACCGTACTCGGAGACTTCCCCCGGTCTTGGACACAAGTAAACGGCGCTGTCGTGGTACCCGTCCTCACCTTTCTCCAGCCAGCCCCACAAGTGCCTACAGAGGAACCGGTAGAGCTGGAAGAACAGCCGGCCCAAGAGGCAGAAGAGTCCACACCAGCAGTACAGGAGGATCAACCCTCTGCTATTAGTGAGCTTGCCGTGCCCCTGGTGAGCCAAAGAGTGCGCAGAAAGCTGCCCAGCTTGCCCATAACACCTCCTACACCCTGCAGTGCAGAACCAGTTAGTGAGCTGCGTAGGTCCACTAGAGTCACTAGAGGTCAGATGCCCGCTCGCTGGAGAATCTAAACCAATGCACTGTAAAGTTGACTGTTTATTGAAAAATGTTTATGGTTTATGTGTGTTGCCTGTTACTAATTATGTTTCTCAGTTACCCTGCAGATTTTTATGGACTAACAGGTTATGGACGCTGGATAACCGGAACAGTTTTGTAGATAGTTGCACCTTGGTGCCTCTTGTGAAGACGGCCGCGGAAGATAAAACCTGTCTGGTGTGGCCTACTTGCGGCCCAAAGTAGTTAGTCTACCCTTGCAGCCACGCCCAAGGACAACGCAAGGGGTTTCCTTTGGACAGGTCCCCTATTCTGTGCCAAGACTTCGCCTTGTTGGGTGACATGGACACCCCCTTTGTTTCATAAACTTCACCTTGGGTGATATGGACACCCGGTCACGGAAACGCCGTGACCTCTACAGACTAAAGCTTCTTGTAAATATGTTGTCTTGTTATTGTTATACCTTGTATTTATGTTTCTTTAAAAATGTGTTTAGTCCCGGAGTACTAAAATTTACTAGGGGAGAATGTGACACCCCAGGGGTCTGGTTGCCACAGTAATAGAGATATTATGTCTGAGAGCAAGTGGGAGGTTTCTCTGGTCAGGATCCCTAAGCATGCAACACGGTCCGCCCAGACCTGGGAGGGGAGGAATCTGCCCTTTTAAACTGGGTCTGGGGCGGGATTAAGTCAGTCAGAGTGGAGCTGCAGACAGTTTCAGACACAGGGAAAGCAAGAACAGGAGCTCTGTAGGAGCAGTAGCAGAAGTCCAGGGGCTGGAGCTGAGCAGTGTTCGCCCTGGACGAAGATACTAAAGCCGGACACAGGAGTCCGAGGCTGTGGGGACTGATATACACCCAGCAGCAGAAACCAGCCGGCAGGGGATTCCAGGTCCTCTGGCCATAGAAGCCCGGAGGCTCAGTCACAGAGAAGGGACCAGCGCCGCCATCCAGGATCGGAGGCTAACAGAAGGCCCCAAGTCACCAGCCATACGGGTGAGCACCACACGGTATACTCAGGGACGTGGGCTACTTGTAACCGCTGACAGCAAGGTAGCCAGGAAGAGTGCAGATTAACGGGGAGGCCTACAACTCCACCTGGCCAGGGGAACTCCTGCTTGCTCGCAGACTGACCAGGCCCCTTATACTAGCCAGTACTCCCGGGAGGGTCCGCCTTGTACCATCAGTAAAGACCCTGAACTGCACCACACGTCTTTGTGATTCCTTGCCGCTCCAGCACCATTAGCACTGGGACCCTCACACCATCACTCCCATCATCATCCACATTAGCTGTCCTGAGGCAATACTCCTCCCATGGAGAGTTATCCCATACTCGGCTGCGCAACCAACATCAGCCTCAGCGGTCGGCAGCGCAGCGGCGGTCCCCACTGACCGCAATCCACGGGTGGCGTAGTCGGACACTTATTACAACGTTTAGACTGCCACTGGTTTGACCACCCTGGGCACGGACCGGGTCACCGCCACGGAGAACTACAACCCCCAGCGATCCGGCTCCGGGTATTCCCCCTGCACAGCAGCAGCAGCACAGGCCCAGGGGGCGCGTCACATTGACAACTCTTCTTTTGAGGTCCTCAGAAATATCCGATGGTCAGGCCATGATTATTTATAATTTATTATTTCGCAGCCTTCGACTCAATCTCAAGCTATGGTGACTTGATGGATGAACGCTTTGTAGGAGTATCAATCTTGTGCAAGCCTAGATAGGTCCACCAGGGTCTTTTCTGCCATTATCTTGATAGTATCAAGCCATTGGGTTGTTGGTCTTCCTCTTCGCCATGTTTCTTCTAATCTTCCAACCATGATGTCCTTCTTCAATGATTGCTCTCTTTGTATGATGTGTCAAAAGTAGGCAAGTCGTGGCAAAAGAATACGCATATTTTCAGTCTTACCATAGTATTAACAACCTGTTTTAGAAATCTGTTGCATATTTTGGGCTGATTGTTGAATATCACAATAAAAGTATGCAAAAAATAACTTTTTTTTATATTTACATCAAATTTAAACTAACCTCATTAGGACCAAGTGCTGCAAATTTATGGCTCTTGATCTTGCCCTATTGTAAATGTATGGCATGTGTTTAAAGGTCCTGCTCCTGCAATCTAGTATATGCAGGTCGGATCTCCAGGTGTCAGACGAATCGGGGACCCTGGGGAGAAGACAGAGGTGGTTTATTATAGCTTCTGTTTTTTTCAGTGCACGTTATGTTGTGGAGTGAAGCATTGACACTGATTATGCTTGTGTTGGACCTGGTGATCACACGATCACCGGGAGAGCCTGATGGCGTAGCAGAGCTGCTGGATTCAAACCAATCCAGGTCAGCTGTGCCAGTAACTTCTGTCACATTAGGGAACTGTTTTCCCTTGTAACTTTGGCTGTTATGGAAACCCCAGTTACAGTAGAAAAATATGTTCCCCAGAGAATAGGAGAAATAAAAAAGTTATGGCTGCAGAAAATAGGGGAGGTAAAAAATGAAAAAATAAATAAAAAATGGACGATCATTAAAGGGTAGTATAAATAAATATCTTATATGTGCTCACAATTGCCACCAAAAGAAAGCACAACTAACCTTGTCATTCTAGAATTTAAAAATTTATGACTGTAAGTAAAGTTGAGCAAAAATATTCACAAGACCCCGGTCTAGCAGCCTTTGGTAGTCCAAAGCCCTGCGGACCTCCACCTATCTGGTGCCTGTTATGTCGCAACGATGACGTTGTGCAGGACCTACTAATCAAAAGAGGCCCCGTGGATTCCGGTTGATAGGAAGAGGTCTACAGTGCTTTGGTCCGACGGCCATGGACTACTGATATGGCCACTGGACCAGGGTCCCGCAAATCTTTTTAATTAACCGCTGTTACGGTGCTCTCTCAGTAATTGCTTGGCAGCTCTAAAAATGTCTAAAATGGACAGGGGTAGTGCAAGTCACTCCTTTTACCAGATTTCAGGGGTGGCCATGGCCTTCACCCTTTAACCCCTCTACATGGATCTGAACTTACACAGGGGCCCTTGGGATCTGGTAAATGGAGTGGCTCTTGCTAAGTCTGTCTGTGTCAGCCATTTTTAAAGCTGCCAGACGACCAGTGACAGAGCGCCATAACAATATGTAATAAAGACATAATACCTACCATGAGCATTAAAACTGTAGTTAGAGGCTACAGAAAGTAAACTAACTGTGCTCCGCCAGTGGCAAGGAATTAAACAGGACTACGGTATCGCTGTACCGCGTCACCCGTAACAAAGGTGTGCTGCACCAGCCAGTGACCGAAATGGAAACAGAGGGCATAGGTACCGGCCTGAATGTGACAACTGTAAGGAGGTGGCGAATAGAAGGTGCATTCAGTCAACATCACACAGCCCCTGCAAATGAATGCCACCATCTGCTGGTTGGATGGTTAGACTGGACAGTCAAGAACTGAAGGATGAAGAGAGTGTTCCCTGGTGCAGTTGCCAAAATGGCAAAGCACAAGGCAGTTGGTGCCACGATGTGAGAAGAGGAAAACATGTGAAAAGTGTACCGAGCTCATGGTCACCCACCGAGCAGAACTACCTGAGAGTGACTTGATACTGGTCGGTCAAGGACTGAAGCCCAGACTTTGCCAGTCAAGCACCGAAGCCCAGACTTCGCCGGTCAAGCCGAAAAGCTCCGACTTTGCAGGTCAAACACCGAAGGTCAAATACTGATCTTCAGACGAGGAGGAACACCTGTCGTGCTGGAGAGAAGTTAAGAGTGGATACTGTTACTTCAAGTACAGTACATGGGGTCCGTGCTTTAGGGAACGAAGATGGCCAGTGCCACGTGCACACTGTGTACAGAGTGACTCACATATCTAGGACTTGCGGCCTAGCGGGAAATACCGGTGACCCCCGTTACTGTAACTATCAGAGGCGCGTAGAAAGAATATGATGCTGATGGGCCTTGTCCAGAGTGTGGCGCCCGTTAAGCTGAGGCATCAAGACTAAGCATTACTTATCAACAGTTGTTTAACGGCTAGATAATAAGGACAGTGTATAAAAATAGAAAGTTGGATAAGATATTGCATTTAATTCTGTTAGGCTGAGTGCCCACAATGTGTTTTTCAAGCGTTTATGCTGCGTAATTTGCGCAGCGAAAACGCTTGTGAAACGCTTGGTAATCCTTCCCCCATGGTCCCCACTGACAATCCGCAATTTCAATGCCCATGTTGCGGAATTATCTCCAGCGTTTTTGATGCGCACAAAAATCCGCAGCATGTCCATTATTTGTGCGTTTACGCATGCGGAATTGCCTTCTCAGTGCATTAAAAAATGCAAGGCAATTCTGCGTGTCCCAAACGCTTCAAAAACGCGTGAAAAACGCGGGTCAAATTCCGCGTCCGTTTTTCCGGGCAAGGACATGCAGAAATGAAGTGGAGATTTTCTGCTTCATTTCTGCATTGTGGGCACATAGCCTTAGAGTCATTATAAACTGTATTACCCTTATTACTGTTACTCACCATATTTGCATATATACAATATATATACACTATATTGATAGATTTCCATTCTGTGTTCGACAAATAAAAAGTTTGGTTAAGTACCACTGCCTCCTCATTGCCTGTTGCATCCAAGTAACCTGTTTACACAACTGCCAACCCCCAAAAAATTATTTTGGTTTTTAAAGAGCAAAAATTAATGGATTAAGACAATCCCTCGATGAGCCCATTATGCTAATTATGTGCAGTTTGACCAGAAGTAAAGCAAAAATGTTCCAGTAGCTAATTCGATCCAAAAGGTGTAACACTTGGAGCTGTCCCCGGAGATTAGTGACGGTTCCTGACTACAGAAGTAATGACTCGTCAGTAATTACTCAGCTATGCGGACGTGACCGCAGGTAAGTGGAGAGTCAGCGCGGGGAAGTTTGGGTGTTGGAGGAACTACTATTGTTATTTACTCCATGGCATTGCAGGTTAATAAATAGAGTGTGGCGCTGTAATGCGGAAGACGCAGAACCACTAATTTTGTAATATTTTTTAAGATGCCAGGAGGGTCGAGGAACTTTTTTTTATCTACTGACACCAAGGTTTATGTCTAGATTATATGTTGGTATTATGAAATTAAAGAAAAAAAATTGGGGAAAGCTCTCCAAAATAAAAAAGTAGAGCAAATTGTGACGTGCAGAGCTATCAATGTAGTATATAATATTAGTCAGCTAGTGGCATCAACCATGTATAAAGACATTGCCGGGCCTAACGGTCTTGTGTTTCTGTGACCGATCCGATGTGTACATTGCCGCAGGGGCGGACACTGACTGCTTGGGGCCCCTGTGCAAGAAATGTGTCTGGGCCCCCCACCTTTTATGGCAACAAACCTACAGATGTATATGTGACACCCCAGGGGTCTGGTTGCCACAGTAATAGAGATATTATGTCTGAGAGCAAGTGGGAGGTTTCTCTGGTCAGGAGCCCTAAGCATGCAACACGGCCCGCCCAGACCTGGGAGGGGAGGAATCTGCCCTTATAAACTGGGTCTGGGGCGGGATTAGAGAGTCAGAGCCTGGAGAGGGAAAGGAAGAACTAGGAGCTCTGTAGGAGCAGTAGCAGAAGTCCAGGGGCTGGAGCTGAGCAGAGTTCGCCCTGGACGAAGACACTAAAACCGGACACAGGAGTCCGAGGCTGTGGGGACTGATATATACCCAGCAGCAGAAACCAACCGGCAGGGGATTCCAGGTCCTCTGGCCATAGAAGCCCGGAGGTTCAGTCACAAAGAAGGGACCAGCGCCGCCATCCAGGAGCGGAGGCTAACAGAAGGCCCCAAGTCACTAGCCATACGGGTGAGCACCACACGGTATACTCAGGGATGTGGGCTACTTGTAACCGCTGACAGCAAGGTAGCCAGGAAGAGTGCAGATAAACGAGGAGGCCTACAACTCCACCTGGCCAGGGGAACTCCTGCTTGCTCGCAGACTGACCAGGCCCCTTATACTAGCCAGTACTCCCGGGAGGGTCTGCCTTGTACCATCAGTAAAGACCCTGAACTGCACCTCACGTCTCTGTGATTCCTTGCCGCTCCAGCACGATTAGCACTGGGACCCTCACACCATCACTCCCATCATCTTCCACATTAGCTGCCCTGAGGCAATACTTCTCCCGTGGGGAGTCATCCCATACTCAGCTGCGCAAACAACATCAGCCTCAGCGGTCTGCAGCGCAGCGGCGGTCCCCACTGACCGCAATCCACGGGTGGCGTAGTCGGACACTTATTACCAACATTTAGACTGCCACTGGTTTGACCACCTTGGGCACGGACCGGGTCACCGCCACGGAGAACTACAACCCCCAGCGATCCGGCTCCGGGTATTCCCCCTGCACAGCAGCAGCACAGGCCCAGGGGGCGCGTCATATATATAGCCACACACACATATATACCTCTTACATAGCCTCCTTTATTATGTACAGTATATTGCCGTCCCTTATTACACAGTGCCCTCTCTTGTTATGTACAGCACTGTCCCTTACATATCGGATTATCTATAACCCCTGTCTTTATTACATACCGTCCTCTCTTGTTAGATATATAATGCAATGATGGCTGATGGAGCATGGGAAAGATTATTTTCTGATGGAAAAGCAGATGGACTTGTCTTCTGGTTACCGGCTGCTCCATCAACCGTCATTTTATATCTAATAAGAGAGGACTATTTAATAAAGAGAGGGCGCTGTAACTGACAAAAATAACAAGAATACGCTATGTAAGGGACAGCACTGTACATAACAGCAGAGGAAGCTATATAATAAGAGACAGCACCATATATAACTAAAGAGGATGGTACGTAATAAAGGAGGGTGTTATTCATAATAAAAGAGGAAACTATATAACTAAGGATGACGCTATACATAAAAAGTGAGTACACTATATGCTAAGAGACTGTGCTATACATAATAAGTGAGTACACTATATACTAAGGGACTGTGCTATACTTAATAAGTGAGTACACTATATACTAAGGGACTGTGCTATACATAATACGGCTACATTCCTGCATCTGTGTGCAGTGTCGATGTGCTGCCGTTTTACCGACTCATTGAGCATGTCCTATTCTAATCCTCAAAATCAGATCAGAACAGGACATTCTCTGACCCTCACAGATCTCATTCTCAGATACGTGATTTTCATGAAAGTGTGAATAGATCTATAAAACTCTATGAGTCCGTGGACCATCCGATAAAAAAATCTGGCAACACACGGATATTTCACACAAATGTGAGAATGTGGCCTAAGGGATTTTACAGATCACATTATCACTCCAAGTCACACAGCGCAGATACAGAATAATATTTACATCCAGGCACTTACCGCTGACGTCACATCTGATCAGAGCCGGTTTCTGCTGTTTCTTCTCCGTCTGGTCAGACCTTCATGTCAACATCTCCCAGCCACGACTCGTCTTGTCACGATGATCTCCAGCCTAGAAAATAACAAGGTCACATATATTGTATACATACATGTGTCTCCCCCGCACTGCGCCCCTGACTACAGATATGTACACCCCCATTAATATACTATTAGCCACTTATTAATCAAAAAATAAAGTGATAAGCAGCACTGTGCCCCCCATTAACTATAATCTCCGCCGCTCCAATAATAAAAATTATTCAGTCTCTGTGACTCTCCCCAATTAACTGTAAGGCTACGTGCACACGGAAAATATACAAGGCTTTACAGTACAAAGTGAAACCCCATCATTGCTCTCTCCCAGCACCCCCATCATTGCTCTGACCCAGCACCCCCATCATTGCTCTGTCCCAGCACCCCCATCATTGCTTTCTCCCAGCAACCCCTGTCATTGTGACGCGCCCCCTGGGCCAATGTTGTTGGGAGGATACCCGGAGCCGGATCAGATGGGGGTTGTAGTCTCCGAGTGGCTGTGACCCGGTCCGTGCCCAGGGTGTCAAGCTCAGTGTGTGGCAGTCCTTATGATGTTACTAGATGTTCTTTTGTGTCGACTACGCCACCCGTTGAATTGCGGTCAATACGGCCGCCGCTGCAGCAGGGTCCGCTGAGGCTGGTGATGTATGTGCAGCTCAGGTAGTATAACCCCCAACGGGAGGGGTATAGCCTCAGGGGGTCAGTTGCAGAGGATGGGGGTTGTGGTGGTGCAGCGAGGATGGAAATGAGACTCAGAGTCGGGCTGTGCAGTTCAGGGTTTGTTTACTTACTGCAGTTGTTCCGGTCACTCCGGCCTTGAGTGACCACCCGAGCCGTGCTGCGTCCACCAGGTCCTGGACTCGGCCAACCCCCAGGTGATTCTGGAGCGTGGTCCTGAGCTCCCTTTCTGTCCTGTCCTCTTCTCTGGCCTTCCCCACCAGGGATCCACCTATGTCCGGCTCCCTCGGGCCTCTTGGTGGTAAACCCTTGTCTCTGGGTTCCCTGACCCTATTCCTGGTCTGCCTTCCGGGTGGATTTAGTGGGTGGTCGTGGCAGATCCTGCCCACGACCTCCGGTTCCTGGCTAAGGTGTGCTGTAGCCTCTGCCAGCTTGGGATCCGGTACCCTGTTGCCAACTCTTCACCCTCTGGTCTAATTTGGGCTCTTGGAGTTCCTTCTTTCTCCCCCTCTGGGTCTTTCTTTCTCCTCTCTCTCTCTCTTGGCCTTGGAGCTGCTCTTCTCCTCTGCTTCTCTGATTCAACTCTGACAGACTGACCTCACTCTGCAAAAGACCCTGTCCTAAGATGGTGCCCACCTTATATACTCCCTCTATGTGTGAGCTCAGGTGACCAGCACCCAATGAGCTCCTAGCACTACCCAGACTGCTCCCCCTATCTGCCCCTACACTACTGGGATGTTCCACCCCCCTCCCACTCCAGCCAAGGACAGACTCGGTCGTACCTGCACATTATTAAGTGGGAGTACCATTGGTCTGTCCTCCGGAAATGGGATGTGTGTAGTGCATGCAGCCTACTGAGCTCAGTTCCACTCTCCATCCTTACCCAGGAGTGGAATACCACACCTCTGGCTTGAGGTGTAATACCCCTGTAGCAGCCGAATCCTCAGGGTGCTACATTCCCACCTGGTAAATCACAGCACGTCCTCGGGCTGTAAGATAACAAAACATCAAAACATACAATTTTTTTTTTTTTTTCATAAACATCAACATATAAAACATTATATATATATTATAAAACTTTTCATATAAAACTCTTCATTGGAAACATTCTTGTTTCTGGTTCCTCTGGTCACGGTGCAACTTGTGACCGGGTAAAGTGCGACAGTCTCTTGTAGTAAAAACAACAGTTTCCTATAAAACCAGTAGGGGGCGCTTTAGGAAGCGCAACTATATACAAGGGGATATGGCCGCTCTCAGTCCTCGGCCAGGTATTAGGAACTAGGGACACACGGGCATCAGTTCAATTGGCTGGTCCCAACGGGGACTATATTTTAACTAGAACAGTTCTTATACCCTGACGGGTAACTTTATACAGTCTCTCTCTACCGTACTTCAACGACGGCGTCCTCCTGCTCTTTCTTGTTGGTTGGTTTCAGTTTCAGACCCGTCCGGGTCCTCTTGCTCCTCCTCACACCGCAGCTCCTCCTCCGTCAGGCGATGCACATGGAGGGCGTAGGGTCCTTTGGCACACTTGTGCCGGGTGAAGGTGACCTCGTCCCCTACGTACAGGTCACGACCTCTGTGTCCCTCCGGCAGATGGCTTTCTACGTCTCTGCGAGTTACAAAGACGTCGCCGGGGGTATGATGGTCTCTGATAAAGCCCCATCCGTGCTGCATATTGAACTTTATCACAGTCCCGGTGGAAGGGGGACCATGTGCTGCACGGGGATTCCTCCTGGTCCGGCTCTTCTGCTCCGCGCTCCTTATCTGTGCTTGCTGTTCCCGGACCCGCCTCTCTCTCCGCTCCCTCTCGAAGACCTCGAGCTGCTGGCGGCAGCACTCTGCACGCTCCGCTGCGGCCGCCCGAGTCTCCTGAGTGAACCCCATGAGGTCTTCTCCGGTGGGGTCCCACTCGAACTGTGCCTCCTCCAGCGGGGGCGAGGTCCTCTTTACGGGCTTCGGAGCCGGAATCAGGGGCTCGCACATGGGCCTTGCTCTCTGGAGTTCCAGCTGAATGTACTCCTGGGGCCATATGAAGGGCTGCCCATCCGGGCACGTATGCTGGGCAAATAGATTTTCACCCAGGTGCGGCACTCTAGAGGTTGAGGGCGCGTTGATGGTAGCTGCGCCTGGGTCGACCAGGCCTTGCGACCAGGCTTGGGGCACCTTAAAGGCAAAGGGCACCGTAAGAACGGCGGCGCCCTGGGTTACTCGGCCCTGCGACCAGGCCGGTGGCTCCGCGGAGGTAGGGGGCGCTGTTGGAATTGCGGCGCCCGGGTGTACTAGGCCTTGCGACCAGGCCGGTGGTATTTCCTGCTTGGCCACGCTCGAGGTCGAGGCGTGTGACGTCACAGGGGTCGCGGCCGCGGTTTCCGGTTGAGGCCTAGTCGGCGGCGGTGACGATGCAGCGACGGGCACGGCAGGGGGAATTTCGGGCTCTGTGACGGGGAGCTGGGGCAGGCACGCGGTTTCCCGGCTCGGGGTAGAGACGTCCCCTTTACCTGCCTCCGTCCGTTCAGCTCCCTTCTCGGCGCCGTCTCCTGCCTTCATTCCTCCTGCGCCATCCTCAGAGGCGGTCTGTCTCCTCGTCTCGGGTGGCGTGCTCCGCTGACGGGTTTCGGTCTGCTGGGCCATCTCTCGGCTCCACTCTGCCAACGTCTCCCGCTGCACCCGGGCCATCCTCCGTGCGAGGCCCTCCAGCGCGGTCTGTGCACACTCCCGGTCTCGGGGGAGCTGTGCTAGGATCTCCAGCAGGCCTTCTGGAGTGGCGACCTGCAACAGGCTCCTGACCACTGGGTCGGTGCTGTCTGACTCTCCCTCCATCTCCGGGTAGGCTCTCTCTGGACTCTCCTCCAGACGTCTTGTCTCCGGGTGCGCTCTCTCCAGACTGCTCCAGGCGACACCCATCTTTGCTCTCTTGTTCTGTCTCCGCCCACATTGAGGGTGGTCCCGGGGCAACTTTGTGATTGTCAGTTCCAGGGGCAGTTCTCTCACGCTGATGGACACTTCCAGCATCACAGTCTCTGTTGGTGGGGGCGGTTTCCGCTTTTGGCGCCATTCTTCGACCTGGCCCACGATGGGAGGTGACCTCTTGCCACCCTCTGGCACGCCCATAATGGCGTCCGCTCTTCCAAGGCGGGAAATCTTTGGAAATGGCGGGAATCGTCTCCCAGTGGCGGGAAACTCCATGGATGGCGGGAAAAAGCTGCAAATGGCGGACAACCGGCGGGAAACGACCTGTGATGGGGCCCGATGGCGGGGACCCTCCGGAACCGGCGGGAGACTTCTTTTTAAGGTAACGGTGAACTTTTCTTCAGGCACGCAGTACCCGGTTGTTGCGGGCACGTAATCCTGCCGACTACGCCAAAGTTGACGCGCCCCCTGGGCCAATGTTGTTGGGAGGATACCCGGAGCCGGATCAGATGGGGGTTGTAGTCTCCGAGTGGCTGTGACCCGGTCCGTGCCCAGGGTGTCAAGCTCAGTGTGTGGCAGTCCTTATGATGTTACTAGATGTTCTTTTGTGTCGACTACGCCACCCGTTGAATTGCGGTCAATACGGCCGCCGCTGCAGCAGGGTCCGCTGAGGCTGGTGATGTATGTGCAGCTCAGGTAGTATAACCCCCAACGGGAGGGGTATAGCCTCAGGGGGTCAGTTGCAGAGGATGGGGGTTGTGGTGGTGCAGCGAGGATGGAAATGAGACTCAGAGTCGGGCTGTGCAGTTCAGGGTTTGTTTACTTACTGCAGTTGTTCCGGTCACTCCGGCCTTGAGTGACCACCCGAGCCGTGCTGCGTCCACCAGGTCCTGGACTCGGCCAAACCCCAGGTGATTCTGGAGCGTGGTCCTGAGCTCCCTTTCTGTCCTGTCCTCTTCTCTGGCCTTCCCCACCAGGGATCCACCTATGTCCGGCTCCCTCGGGCCTCTTGGTGGTAAACCCTTGTCTCTGGGTTCCCTGACCCTATTCCTGGTCTGCCTTCCGGGTGGATTTAGTGGGTGGTCGTGGCAGATCCTGCCCACGACCTCCGGTTCCTGGCTAAGGTGTGCTGTAGCCTCTGCCAGCTTGGGATCCGGTACCCTGTTGCCAACTCTTCACCCTCTGGTCTAATTTGGGCTCTTGGAGTTCCTTCTTTCTCCCCCTCTGGGTCTTTCTTTCTCCTCTCTCTCTCTCTTGGCCTTGGAGCTGCTCTTCTCCTCTGCTCTGCTTCTCTGACTCAACTCTGACAGACTGACCTCACTCTGCAAAAGACCCTGTCCTAAGATGGTGCCCACCTTATATACTCCCTCTATGTGTGAGCTCAGGTGACCAGCACCCAATGAGCTCCTAGCACTACCCAGACTGCTCCCCCTATCTGCCCCTACACTACTGGGATGTTCCACCCCCCTCCCACTCCAGCCAAGGACAGACTCGGTCGTACCTGCACATTATTAAGTGGGAGTACCATTGGTCTGTCCTCCGGAAATGGGATGTGTGTAGTGCATGCAGCCTACTGAGCTCAGTTCCACTCTCCATCCTTACCCGGGAGTGGAATACCACACCTCTGGCTTGAGGTGTAATACCCCTGTAGCAGCCGAATCCTCAGGGTGCTACAATTGCTCTCTCCCAGAACCCCCATCATTGCTCTCTCCCAGCACCCCCCGTCATTGCTCTCCCCAGCCTCATCATTGCTCTCCCCATCGCCACCATCCCTATCATTGCTGTCCCCATCGCCACCATCCCCATCATTGCTCTCCCCATCGCCACCACCCCCATCGTTGCTCTCCTCATCGCCACCATCCCCATCATTGCTGTCCCCATCGCCACCATCCCCATCATTGCTCTCCCCATCGCCACCATCCCCATTGTTGCTCTCCTCATCGCCACCAGCCCCATCGTTGCTCTCCCCATTGCCACCATCCTCATCATTGCTCTCCCCATGCCACATCCTCATCATTGCTCTCCCCATCGCCACATCCTCATCATTGCTCTCCCCATCGCCACCAGCCCCATCATTGCTCTCCCTATCGCCACCAGCCCCATCATTGTTCTCCCCATCAGCACCAGCCCCATCATTGATCTCCTCATCGCCACCAGCCCTACCATTGCTCTCCCCACCTCCCCTCATTCTCCTGTTCCTCTCCCCAGCCATTTCAGTATAAAAAAATAAATAAAAACACAACTTACCTCTCAGCTTGCTCCCCCGTAGCATCCTCCTCCGGTGCCGGCAACTTTCACTCTGACACAGCCCCATGCTGCATGATGATGACATCAAGAAGCACGGGCCTGTGTCAGCGAAGAAGCGATGGGCAGGAAGCAGAAGACGGATCCCTCCAGCTCCGCTGCCATTTTCCTCCTGATGGCAGCGGAGCTGGAGGGATCTCTCCCTGCCTGCCGCACAAGAGAGGGCAATATGGCCATGGGCCCCCCGCAGCCTGGGGCTCTGAGAAGCAGACCAGATTGCCCTCAATATTACCCGATCGGCGGTAGGTCTGTGGCACCCCAGGGGTCTGGTTACCACAGTAATAGAAATATTACGTCTGAGAGCAAGTGGGAGGTTTCCTGGTTAGGAGCCCTTAAACATGCAACACCTCCTGTCCCAGATCAGATAGGGGAGGAACCTGCCCTATATAAGCTGGATCTGGGGCGGGGTTAGAACAGAAAGCAGAGTCAGAGTCTGGAGAGCAGTTCCAGACACAGGGCAAGAAACAGCTAGGAGCTCTGTAGGAGCAGGAGCTGAGTCCCAGGGACTGGAGCAGATATTGCTCGTCCTGGCTGAAGACACTACGACCGGACAGTCGAGTCCGAGGCTGTGGGGAACCTCTAAGTCCAGCAGCAGAAACTAGCCGGCAGGAGATTCCAGGTCCTCTGGCCATAGAAGCTCGGAGGCTCAGTCACGAGCAAGGGACCAGCACCGCCATCGAGGAGCGGAGGCTAACAGAAGGCCCCAAGTCACCAGCCATACGGGTGAGCACCACACGGTATACTCAGGGACGTGGGCTACTTCCACTCGCTTACAGCAGGGTAGCCAGGAAGAGTGCAGACAGACGGGGAGGCCTACAACTCCACCTGGCCAGGGGAACTCCGGTTTGCTTGCAGACTGACCAGGCCTCTTATGCTAGCCAGTACTCCCGGGAGGGTCTGCCTTATCAACATCAGTAAAGACCCTGAACTGCACTGCAACGCCTCTGAGTCGTTCCTGCTGCGCAAGTGCACCCTCACTCCCATCATCCACACTCCCTGCCCTGAGGCTATACTCCTCCCGTGGGGAGTTATCCCATCCTTTGCTGCGGACACCACACCAGCCTTAGCGGTCTGCCTCGCAGCGGCGGTACACCCTGACCGCAATCCACGGGTGGCGTAGTCGGACATTAAACCATAAAAACCCTATAAAAGACTGCCACTGGTTTGACCACCCTGAGCCACGGGACCGGGTCGCCGCCACGGAGACTACAACCCCCAGAGACCCGGCTCCGGGTAACCCACACACGTGCACACACGGCCCAGGGGGCGAGTCAGGTCCGCCCTGCATCGCCGTCACTACCACAATACGCCATCTTGTACACACACATAACATAAGTGTCCTCCGCAGAGAAACACTCTGACAGGAAGGAGACGATAGGCCTCAGTCATAAGTGTCGTCCTGTACAAGGGGAACCGGGGGCTGGATTTTATGGCCCACCCTGTATATAAAATATCATGTTGTCATATCCTGCTCTTTCATATCCTCGTATTATATTATTATGTATCATATATCCCAGAGCCATAGCGTTTTTATTTTTTGGTCAATATGGCCATGTGAAGATTTATTTTTTGTGGGACGAGTTTTACTTTTGAACGACATCACTGATTTTACCTTTCGTGTACGGGAAAACGGGAAAAAAATTCCAAGTGCGGTGAAATTGCAAAAAAAGTGCAATACCACAGATGTTTTTTTTTTTTTTTTTACCACGTTCACTGAATGCTAAAACTGACCTGTCATTCTCATTCTCCAGGTCATTACGAGTTCGTAGACACCAAACATGTATAGGTTCTTTTTTATTTAAGTGGTGAAAAAAAAATTCCAAAGTTTGCTAAAAAAAATAAATAAAATAATGGCGCCATTTTCCGAGACCCGTAGCGTCTCCATTTTTTTGTGATCTGGGGCCGGGTGAGGGCTTATTTTTTGTGCACAGAGCTGACGTTTTAATTGATACTATTTTGGGGTAGATATGATGTTTTGATCGTCCGTTATTGCATTTTATTGCAATGTTGCGGCGACCAACAAACGTAATTGTGGTGTTTAGAATTTTTTTCTCGTTACGCCGTTTACCGATCAGATTAATTATTTTTATATATTGATAGATCGGGCGATTCTGAACGCGGCGATACCAAATATGTGTATGTGTTTTTTTTTTTATTGTTATTTTATTTTGAATGGGTTGAAAGGGGGGTGATTTAAACTTTTATATTTTTTTAATTTTTTAAATATTTTTAAAAACTTTTTACACTTTTTGCATGCTTCTATAGTCTAGGAGACTAGAAGCAGCAACTGTCCGATCGCCTCTGCTACATAGAGGTGATGAGCTGATCAACTCTATGTAGCAGAAATGCTCCTGTGCTATGAGCGCCGACCACTAGGTGGAGGTCATAGCGATCATTACATGACAACCACTGGGGTCTGCTGCAGACCCAGGGTTGTCATGCCCATCCATAAGTGACCTGCGATCACGTGATGGGGTCACCGATGGGTGGGGTAAGTGATGCGCTTCCGGCGTGGCGATGTTAAATGCCGCTGTCAGAGATTGAAAGTGGCATTTAACTTGTTAACAGCCGTGTGTGGATCGCGATTCCACCCGCGGCTGTTGCGGGCACATGTCAGCTGTAATAAGCAGCTGACATGTGCCCAGTTCAGTGCGGGCTCACCGCCGGAGTCCTCACTGAACCCAGGGTGATGGCCTGGGGCGTACTAATACGCCCCAGGCTCTAAAGGGGTTAAATGATATAAATTATATTGTTTTATATTGTGATGGTATATTATAGATTTATCAAAACTACAGTATGTATTATTTATCATCCCATTCTATCCTTCATCTTATCGCACCATGCCACATATCAATATACTGCATACACCCGGTCTTTAATAGAGTATATTGCATTCCGTGGCCTAATCCTCAGGTCTTACGCCTTATGTTATCTGTATATCTGAATCACACTTAATTGTTTCTTTAGCCGTAAACTTCACCGATGGCTAAAACGTCGTCTATCAATTGTTTATTTTTCAAATTTGTCACCAGTTTGACCCTTGTCATTGACTATTACAATGCGACAAGGCAATATTCTGTACGCCACTCTATGTATGTGTGGCACCCCAGGGGTCTGGTTTTCCACAGTAACAGCAATGTTATGTCTGAGAGCAGGTGGGAAGTCTCTTGGTCAGGGATCCTGTGCATGCCACACCTCCTGCCCAGTCCTGGGAGGGGAAGAACTTCCCCTATATAAACCTAGGGCTGAGGCAGGGTGAGTGAGTAGAGAAGAAGCAGAGAAAAGAAGCAAATATAGGAAGAAACAACAGGAGCTCTGTGGGAGCAGTGTTACAAGGAGTCAGGGGCTGGCAGCTGCAGAGCTCGCCCTGACTGAGAAGTTATCACCGGACCCGGAGTCCGAGGCTGTGGGGACTAACTCCTATCCAGCAGCAGAAACCGACCGGCAGGGGATTGCAGGTCCTCTGGCCCAGAAACCCGAAGGCCCCGAGTCACCGGCCATACGGGTGAGCACCACACGGTACACTCAGGGACGTGGGCTACTTATACCCGCCTCTAGCAAGGTAGCCAGAAGAGTATCGTTAGTTTGGGAGGCCTACAACTCCGCCTGGCCAGGGGAGATCCCAACTGCTCAAGGACTGACCAGGCCCCAATCGCTAGCCAGTACTCCGGGAGGGTCTATCTTTGTCACCAGTAAAGACCCTGAACTACACAGTACCGTCTCCGAGTGGTTCCTGCTACCCCCATCATCCACGTCGGCTGCCCTGAGGCCATACCCCTCCCGTTGGGGGTTATACTATCACGCTGCACAATCCTACCACCGGCCTCAGCGGTCTGCCCTGCAGCAGCAGCTCCCTGGCTGCACTCAACGGGTGGCGTAGTCGTCCAACATCTACCGCTAAAACAGCGCCACTTAGTCTGACTCCCTGGGCACGGACCGGATCACCGCCACGAGACTACAACCCTCAACAGATCCGGCTCCGGGTAAGCTCCCGCGTGCGCAACGCAGCGCGACACAGGCCCAGGGGCGCGTCAACTTTTGGCGTAGTCGGCAGGATCTCGTGCCCGCAACCACCGGGTACTGCGTGCCTGAAGAAGACTGTGAAAACTTACCCGTGGTGAAGATTCCCACCATCCGGCGCCATCTTCCGCTTTCTTCCCGCCATCGGTGGAGTTTTCCCGCCATCCGGCGCCATCTTCGGCCTTCTTCCCGCCATCCGTGGAGTTTTCCCGCCATTGGACGCCATCTTGAGGACGCCGCGCGGGAAGAAGAGGGGCGTGGACTCCGAAAACGCGCGAGAAATGAAGCCCCGCCTCACGTCCGGACGTTGCGTAAGGTCCTGGAAGGAGCCCAGCAGACGCCGACGTCACAGGAGCGCGACGGAAGGTCCTCAACCCTGACGATCCACTGCGGAGCCGCGGCCTACGGAAGAGGATCATCGCAAGGTAGGCCACGGTCCACTAGGGGGGAGAAGGATGTCGGATACGGAGGAGAGCTTCACCGCTCCAACCCCCGCCAGCGCCACCGCTGTTGCGGTCATGCCTTTCACCATGCCCTATATCCCGGGGGCAGCCTGGCTACCCCAGTACTCAGGGGAGTCACATACCCTGCAGGACTTTAGAGAAAAACTGGATAGCCTCTTCCAGGTGTACCCCCTCACAGAAGAGCAAAAAGTAAGCATCCTGGTGGCCCAATTAACCGGGGCAGCCCAAAGGGAGGTAAAGTCCTGGCCACCTGGGGGGAGGACTGTCGCAGGGATACTAACCCGGCTGAGGGACACCTTTGATACCCGCACCTCAGCCGAGATCAAGCTTAGATTCTACGGGTGCAAACAGCGGGCACATGAGAGTATAAGGGACTATGCCCTGAACCTACAAGAGGCCCTGAGAGCCATTAAGCAGACCGACCCTGACGGCGTGGGAGACGAGGACAGGCTGTTAACTGAACAATTTATAGAGGGTTTATATTGCAATGCCCACCGAACCCAGTTGCGGGCAATGGCCTTACAGGACCCTCATCTGGGATTTGCACAGTTCAAGGACAGAGCCATCCGGGTGCTCCGAGAACCGGCACCAGGTGGCGTTGTGACCCACAGACGCCCCACTACCACCTACCACCAGGAGGCGGCGCCCTTGTCGGCAGGGCCTGTGGGAGCTGATGCGCAGGCTTTGAACAATGACTCGGCTCCAGACCTGCACCATCAGGTCCAAGAGCTAGCTAAAAGCGTTGCTGCGCTAACCCGAACTGTGCAGTCTTTACAGGTTTCTACTCCAGGGAAGATCCAGCTGGCATCCGGACCGGAGGACATCCCGTGGCGTCGACCAAGGAGGACCCCACCGGCCAGAGGAAGACCCAGCGACCGATACAACGAGGACGGACGACCCATCTGCCGCCGCTGTAATCAACCCGGACATATGGCAAGGTACTGTCCTTTAAACTGGCACAACCTAGGGTAGAGGGCCAACCCCTAGGAAAAAGATCATCAGGCCCATCAAACTGGCGCGAAAAATATGTGGGAGGACGTCCAGTCTTGCCTGTGGTACTGGATGGCATTCCTATGAGTGCCCTACTGGACACCGGGTCACAGGTCACCACCATCCCGTACGTGCTCTTCAAGCAGTACTGGAATGACTCGGATATTACCCGCTACCCTGACGACGACTTGAGTATCATCGCCAGCAATGGTCAGCCCGTGCCACAGATCGGATTTAAAGAGGTGACCATTAAAATTGGTAGAGTTGAACTGGCAGCACAGGGACTGATTATTGTAGACATTGACAAACACGAGAGTCACCCAAAGATAACTCTAGGAACTAATGTAATTGAAAATTGTCTTGCAGAGGTGATTTTCCTTTTACAGCAGGTTGCCAAGAACGCCAGCTCCGGCGAGCAGCGAGTGCTCCAAAAAGAGATCCGGGCACTGATGCGACGGCAACAGGTGGAACTCTCCGGCGGTGAGATTGGTAGCGTGAGAATGTGTGACCCTTTCCCTATTGCCATGCCCCCAAAAAGTGAAATGATGATTTGGTGCCGGGCAGCTATTGGTCTGAGAGGTAGAGATTACCAGGCAATGGTAGAACCAGTTTACTCAGACAGTAGGCCCACCATCTTGACAGCACGGGGGGTGGTTAATGTACGCCATGGGAGGGTGCCCGTTCGCATAATCAATATCGGGAAGAGGGAAGTGTACCTGGCCCGGTATGCCACGCTAGCCAAATTATATATCATTAACCAAAATGCTATACAATCTGTGGAACCCTTGCCTCCATCTCACCCGGAGGAAGGTAACGGCTCTAAGAAAACAATGGAGGACTGGTGTCAGCAACTACATTTGGGTACTGACTCCACTCCCTCACATCAGAAACAGGGAGTCTATCGGGTGGTTCAAGAGTACGAGAGAGTGTTTAGTAAACACCCGTTAGGCTTCGGGCGAGTCAAGGGGATAGAACACCACATCCCCACGGGAGACCATCCTCCCATAAAAGAGAGGTATCGACCCGTACCCCCTGCACACTACCAACACGCCAAGGGGATGCTTAGAGACATGAAGGAGGCTGGGGTGATCAGGGATAGCTGTAGCCCCTGGGCAGCTCCACTAGTCTTAGTCAAAAAGAAAGACAACACCATGAGGATGTGTGTAGATTACCGGAAAATCAACCGTATCACACACAAGGATGCGTACCCCTTACCAAGGATAGAGGAGTCTTTGGCTGCTTTAAGATCTGCTAACTTCTTCTCTACCTTGGATCTCACTAGTGGGTACTGGCAGGTTCCTGTAGCAGAGGCGGACCGGGAGAAGACCGCATTCACCACCCCGATGGGACTTAGCGAGTTTACCTGCATGCCGTTCGGACTCTGCAACGCACCAGGAACCTTCCAACGATTAATGGAGTGCTGTCTGGGCCATAGAAACTTCGAGACGGTCCTGTTGTACCTGGACGATGTCATCGTATATTCTAAGACTTATGAGGACCACCTGAAACACCTGGCGGAAGTGTTCGAAGCTCTGGCAAGCTACGGCCTAAAGGTGAAACCCTCCAAGTGTCACCTCCTGAAACCAAAGGTGCAGTACCTGGGACACGTGGTGAGCGCTGACGGAGTGGCTCCCGACCCTGATAAGATCACCGCAATTAAGGAATGGCCAAGTCCCTCCAGTGTAAAGGAAGTGCGGCAGTTCCTCGGGTTGGTAGGCTACTACCGCAGGTTCATCCCCGGTTTCACCAAAAAGGCAGCTCCTATGCAGGACCTCCTGATAGGCCAGTCCCGGAAGGCCAAGAACCAGAAGCCGCCCTTCAGATGGGAGAAGTTGGAAGAGGAGTCCTTCCGCCAGCTGAAGATGGCCCTCACGGGGGATGAAATCCTGGCGTACCCGGATTACAGCCAGCCCTTTATCCTCTACACCGACGCAAGTAACATCGGGCTAGGAGCCGTGCTGTCCCAGATCCAGCAGGGGAAAGAACGAGTAATCGCTTACGCCAGCCGAAAACTGCGACCCACCGAGAGAAACCCTGAGAATTACAGCTCATTTAAGCTAGAGTTCCTGGCAGTGGTGTGGGCAGTCACCGAACGCTTTAAGCACTACCTCGCTTCTTCCCGGTTCGTCGTGTACACGGATAACAACCCGTTGACACACCTGGACACAGCAAGAATTGGTGCCCTAGAGCAGAGATGGATGGCCCGTCTGTCCAACTACGAGTTCACAATCAAATACCGGGCAGGACGCTCCAATACCAACGCGGACGCCCTGTCCAGGATGCCAAACCTACCGGACGTAGGAGAAGATCCAGAGGGACTGGAAGAAGTCGAACTCCCTGCGTTCCACCGGCATGGGACTATCCAGTATTCCCACCGGGTAAGGAGTAAGCAAGCCGCTACGTTTAACCCCTTGCCTCACTACAACTGGGAGGAAACGCAAGACAGTGACCCTGCCGTCCGACTGGTGAAGGAGATGCTGACTCGGCCAGAGGCTTGCCTTGACCCAAACGCTCCGGAGGAAGCCAAGCAACTGTGGGCTGAGAAGAGCCGACTGTTCCTTTATAAGGGGAAGTTGTGCCGCAGAATGGTTAACTCCCGGACGCATGAACTAATCTGGCAAGTAGTGGTGCCACGAAGAGACGCAGCCATGGTGATGGAGGCATACCACGACGGGGCTGGACACTTCGGATGGAAGAAGCTGGAGTTCCTGCTGCGCGAGCGGTTCCACTGGGTAGGCATGAGGGGAACCATCGAGAGGTGGTGCAGAGACTGTGGCGCGTGCAACCTAAGAAGGAAGGACCGTGCCAGCCAGAAGACTCCCCTGCAGTCCATCGTCACCCGGCAGCCGTTGGAACTGGTAGCCTTGGATCATGTAAAACTGACCCCAAGCAGAAGTGGCTACGTCTATGCACTAACCATCGTGGATCACTACTCCCGGTTCTTGGTTGTCGTCCCCGTCAAGGACTTAACAGCTCGAACAGCAGCGAGAGCCTTCCAGCAGCATTTCTGCCGTCCACACGGGTACCCGGACCAAGTGTTGACAGACCAGGGACCTGCCTTTGAAGCGGAGGTCTTCCAAGAATTCTGCACTCTGTATGGCTGCCGGAAGATAAGGACGACACCCTATCATCCGCAAACTAATGGACTTTGTGAGAAAATGAACCAGGTGGTAATGGATCTTCTGAAAACGTTGCCCCTGGAAGAACGCAGTCTGTGGCCTGAGAAGCTGCCCGATCTGGTGGACCTATACAACCACATCCCGGTAGGTTCCACCAACTGTACCCCGGCTTACCTAATGAGGGCGAGACCTGGTAAGTTACCTGTTGACCTGGAAATGGGAGTCCTGACACCTGAGGACACTTCACCAGAAGCAGACTGGGACACAGAGAGGCAGCAGAAGTACCGGAGAGTACAGGAGAGCGTGGAGCGAAGTCTCTGTCAGGCTAGGGAAAGACAAGAGAAAACTTACAACCAGTATGCTCCCGCTGTTCCCCTGGTACCCGGAGAGCAGGTCTTGAAGAGAAAAAGACGGCTCCACAAGTTGGACGACCAGTGGGAGAAGGACCCGTACACCGTACTGCCCTCAAGCCACGACAACCCAAAGGTCTGTACCATCAGTAAAGACGGAGGGGAAACCACAACCATTGTATCCCGGGATCACCTGAAGAAGTGTCCCGAACAGCTACGGAACCCTGAAGAGAAACAAGAAGACCCTCGACCCGTAGAGGAAAGGGAAGACATGGTTAATACTGTGCTCGGAGACTTCCCTCGGTCTTGGACTCAAGTCAATGGTGCAGTTGTGGTACCCGTACTCACCTTCCTCCAACCAGCATCCCAAGCACCTACGGAGCAACAGGTAGAGCTGGAAGAACAGCCGGTCCAGGAGGCAGAAGACCCCACACCAGCAGACCAGGAGGATCAACCCTCTGCTTGCAGTGAGCCTGCCATATCCCTAGTGAGCCAAAGGGCCCGTAGACCACTGCCCAGTTTACCCTTAACAGCTCCTACACCCTGTAGTTCAGGGCCAGACAGTCAGCTCCGTAGGTCCACTAGTGCCACTAGGGGCCAGTTACCCGCACGTTGGAGGATTTGAAGTGTATAAATTGTTTTATTTGTGGTTACCTGTTTATTGTTGCTTGTGTATAATTATGTGTTTCTAGTTATTTTTAGGAGTCCTTGGTGGATTTACCGGGAATCCTTTGTACATAGTTGCAGCGTAACCCAGGACGGACTAAAGACTGTTAAGGACTCGGGGCAGGACAGACCCCTACCTGGTTACGTCTCCCTGTTTTGGTGAAATGGACACCTTGCTTTCTTCAAAGACTGCACCCGGTTACGGACATGCCGTGACCACCTTTATGTGTTTCTTTATTGTTATTGTTATATCTTGTTATGTTTTTCTAAAATATGTTTAGTCCCGGAGTACTAAATTTCACTAGGGGGGAATGTGGCACCCCAGGGGTCTGGTTTTCCACAGTAACAGCAATGTTATGTCTGAGAGCAGGTGGGAGGTCTCTTGGTCAGGGATCCTATGCATGCCACACCTCCTGCCCAGTCCTGGGAGGGGAAGAACTTCCCCTATATAAACCTAGGGCTGAGGCAGGGTGAGTGAGTAGAGAAGAAGCAGAGAAAAGAAGCAAATATAGGAAGAAACAACAGGAGCTCTGTGGGAGCAGTGTTACAAGGAGTCAGGGGCTGGCAGCTGCAGAGCTCGCCCTGACTGAGAAGTTATCACCGGACCCGGAGTCCGAGGCTGTGGGGACTAACTCCTATCCAGCAGCAGAAACCGACCGGCAGGGGATTGCAGGTCCTCTGGCCCAGAAACCCGAAGGCCCCGAGTCACCGGCCATACGGGTGAGCACCACACGGTACACTCAGGGACGTGGGCTACTTATACCCGCCTCTAGCAAGGTAGCCAGAAGAGTATCGTTAGTTTGGGAGGCCTACAACTCCGCCTGGCCAGGGGAGATCCCATCTGCTCAAGGACTGACCAGGCCCCAATCGCTAGCCAGTACTCCGGGAGGGTCTATCTTTGTCACCAGTAAAGACCCTGAACTACACAGTACCGTCTCCGAGTGGTTCCTGCTACCCCCATCATCCACGTCGGCTGCCCTGAGGCCATACCCCTCCCGTTGGGGGTTATACTATCACGCTGCACAATCCTACCACCGGCCTCAGCGGTCTGCCCTGCAGCAGCAGCTCCCTGGCTGCACTCAACGGGTGGCGTAGTCGTCCAACATCTACCGCTAAAACAGCACCACTTAGTCTGACTCCCTGGGCACGGACCGGATCACCGCCACGAGACTACAACCCTCAACAGATCCGGCTCCGGGTAAGCTCCCGCGTGCGCAACGCAGCGCGACACAGGCCCAGGGGCGCGTCATATGTACGATGGTAATAAAAAAAAAATCTGCTGCTTCGGGCCACGGAGAGCTGACACAAGACACAAGCCAAGAATCACTTATTTAGTGCCTTTGGGGACAGACAACTTCTGTAACCTTTCGCCCACGGTTGCCGCTGTTTTTCTTTATGTCGCTTTCACAGGACAGTAATAAACAAGCAAAATTTATGAAGATCGTAGACAACAAAAGGGAGCTTAACATAGGCAAGTCAATAGTTATAAATATAGGCATTGCTATTTTTGAAATTTTACACTAATATCTTTTATTTTTAGGTCACAGCTGCAATTTTTTTTTTAGTTTTTTTTTTTTTTTTAATAAATTTGCAAAAATTTATGAAAATATAAAGTCCTGTGCCACTAGACTTCATGGCCGGACTGAGACGAATCGGAGAGAAGAAGTCTAGAATTTTTCACATTTTGTGGTTTGCCCAGCAAAGAATGGCCAACATAAATAAGGCTGAAAAATATTCAATCCATACTAACAAAACTGTTCAACATAGGCAGAACTCAATTCTCATATTGCAAGGTACGTACAGTATATGTCCAAGTGATCGAGTGCTGGCTGTTTTTAACATAGTAACATAGTAACATAGTTTTTAAGGTTGAAGGAAGACTAAGTCCATCTAGTCCAACCCATAGTCTAACATGTTGATCCAGAGGAAGACAAAAAACCCATGTGGCAAACACTAAGCTCCACATTGGGGAAAAAAATTCCTTCCCGACTCCATACGACAATCAGACTAGTTCCCTGAATCAACGCCCTATCAAGGAATCTAGTATATATAACCTATAATATTATTTCAAGAAAGGCATCCATGCCCTTCTTAAATTTTAATAGTGAATCACTCATTACAACATCATGCGGCAGAGAGATCCATAGTCTCACTGCTCTTACAGTAAAGAATCCCCGTCTGTGATTACGATTAAACCTTCTTTCCTCCAGATGTAGAAGATGCCCCCTTGTCCCCGTCTCTGGCCTCAGAGTAAAAAGATCAGTAGAAAGGTCTTTGTACTGTCCCCTCATATACTTGTACATAGTAATAAGATCACCCCTAAGCCTTCGTTTTTCCAAACTAAATAACCCCAAGTGTAATAACCTGTCTTGGTATTGCAGACCCCCAGTCCTCTAATAACCTTGGTCGCTCTTCTCTGCACCCGCTCTAGTTCAGCTATGTCTTTCTTACACACCGGAGACCAGAACTGTACACAGTATTCTAAGTGTGGTCGCACTAGTGACTTGTATAGAGGTAAAATTATGTTCTCCTCATGAGCATCTATGCCTCTTTTAATGCATCCCATTATTTTATTTGCCTTTGCAGCAGCAGCCTGACACTGGCCACTAAACGTGAGCTTGTCGTCCACCAATACACCCAGGTCTTTTTCAGTTACAGTTTTGCCCAGTGTTTTACAGTTAAGCCTATAATTATACATTTTATTTCCTCTGCCCAAGTGCATTACCTTACATTTATCCCCATTAAAGCTCATTTGCCATTTATCAGCCCAAGCTTCTAGTTTACATAGATCCTCCTGTAATATAAAATTGTCCTCCTCTGTATTGATTACCCTGCAGAGTTTAGTGTCATCTGCAAATATTGAAATATTACTCTGTATGCCCCCTACAAGGTCATTAATAAATATGTTAAAAAGAAGGGGGCCCAATACTGACCCCTGTGGTACCCCACTGTTAACTGAGACCCAGTCTGAGTGTTTTCCATTAATAACTACCCTTTGTTTCCTATCACTGAGCCAATTCTTAACCCACATACATATATTTTCCCCTATCCCCATTGTTCTCATTTTATGTTTCAACCTTTTGTGTGGAACCGTATCAAAAGCTTTTGAAAAGTCCATATACACAACATCCACTGCATTTCCTTTGTCCAGTCCAGAACTTGCCTCCTCATAAAAGCTGATCAGATTAGTCTGACAGGAACGGTCCCTCGTAAACCCATGTTGATATTGGGTCATGAGGTTATTCTTCTTCAAATACTCTAGTATAGCATCTCTTAGGAAACCCTCCAGGATTTTACCCACAGTAGAGGTTAAGCTTACCGGCCTATAATTTCCAAGTTCAGTTTTTGTCCTCTTTTTGAATATTGGCACCACATTTGCTATACGCCAGTCCTGTGGTACAGACCCTGTTATTATGGAATCTTTAAAGATTAAAAATAATGGTCTATCTATGACATTACTTAATTCCTGCAGTACTAGGTGTACCCCATCCGGGCCCGGGGATTTGTCAACTTTATTGATTTTTAGAAGCCGCCGTACTTCCTGCTGGGTTAAGCATGTGACATTCAATGGAGAATTTTTGTTATCACTGATCATGTTTTCTGTCATGCGATTTTCTTGTGTAAATACAGTTGAAAAAAAATCATTTAGCATATTGGCTTTTTCCTCATCCTCATCCACCATTTCACCCAAACTATTTTTAAGGGGGCCAACACTATCATTTTTTAGTTTTTTACTATTTATGTAGTTAAAGAATATTTTGGGGTTATTTTTACTTTCTCTGGCAATGATTCTCTCTGCCTCAATCTTTGCTGCCTTGATTTGTTTTTTACAGAATTTATTTAATTTTCTATATTTATTTAATGCCTCATCACTACCTACTTGCTTTAGTTCTCTAAATGCTTTCTTTTTGTCACTTATTGCGCCCCTTACAGCTCTATTTAGCCATAGTGGTTTCCTCCTATTTCTAGCATGTTTATTCCCATAGGGTATATATTGTGCACAGGTCCTATTCAGGATGCTAATAAATGTCTCCCATTTGCTTTGTGTAGCTTTATGTCTCAGGATATCGTCCCAGTTTATTGCACTAAGATCATCTCTCAACCGTTGGAAATTTGCCTTCCTGAAGTTTAGTGTCCTTGTAACCCCTCTACTACACATCTTATTAAAGGTTACATGAAAACATATTATTTTGTGATCACTGTTACCCAAGTGACCCCCAACTCGTATATTTGATATGCGGTCTGGCCTGTTGGTTAATATTAGGTCTTGCAGTGCCCCCCTTCTTGTTGGGTCCTGAACCAGTTGTGAAAGGTAATTGTCTCTCATAGTTGTCAAAAACCTATTACCTTTGCTTGAACTACATGTTTCTGTCCCCCAATGTATTTCAGGGTAGTTGAAGTCTCCCATAATAATGACTTCTCCTTGAGTCGCTGCTTCATCTATTTGCTTTATGAGGATATTCTCCGCTACTTCCATTACTTTTGGAGACTTATAACAAACCCCTATCAGTAATTTATTATTTTTTCCCCCTCCCCTTATCTCCACCCACAGCGACTCTACATTTCCATTAGACTCACATATATCCTCCCGCAAGACAGGTTTTAAGGATGATTTTGCATATAACCACCCCCCCCCTTGCTTGTTTGTACGGTCATCTCTGAACAGACTATAGCCCTGACAACCTTTCGACACCCTTTCGACAACCTTCATATCAAGCCCTTTTGATTTTTTTTTATTGTAAAACCCTCGGTACTGTTTTTCCCTATAACCTATTAAATTTTGCAGTGGCACAAGGATATACTACGTCTGTGCACAATATTACAAAAGTAAGTGCCCAAAAATATTTAAAAAATAATTAAAAGGTATTAAAAAACATTTTTTAATTTTTTTTTTACAGTATATAAAGTTTACTTAATGCACATTACATAACAGAAAATTATATGAAACATTTGGAATTTGTAAAATTGTACAAAATTCTATTAAAAAATTAAAAAATAAAAAAACTTTCCAAAAAGTTTTGTTTATTTTCGAGTAAGTAAACATTAAGATGTTCAATTTCTATAATATAAATGTGATCTAGCAGTAAAAAGACATATCACTGCTTATTGAATTGTCTGCAAATTTTTGCCTCATCATCTATATTCTCAAAACATCTCGATTTATTCAGTATCGAATATGAGACCCCACGGGCAGAAATCCCGACACTTACAGCCTCGGCTCCTCTCAGTGAGATTATTAATGGTCATCTGAGAAAGGTCCTGCAGTTCTCAATGCACTTGGATAAACAAATCATCAAGATCCACTGCTGGCAGCTCCGTGTGTAATCACCGACCAATGAAGTCCCAGATGTGGTCGATGGGAGACAAGTCTGGAAACACTGCAGGTCATGATAGTACATTTAGGCCACACAGGCTACTCACAGTAGGACAAGAAGCAAGAGCCTGGCATTGTCGTGTTGAAAAATGGCTCCTGGGACACTTTACAGAAATGGCCTTACCACTGATCCCACGACAAAATCAATGTAGTGATGAACTATTAGTGTACCTGGAATGAAGACTGGAGGGGTCCTGCTACGGGACATTATCCCACATGGCCTCATGAAGGCCTCTTCATGGCATTACCCACATGGTCTTGTCAGATTCGAAGAATGACTCGTAGTGATCCATTCTGTACTGCATACAGGCTCGGACTGGCCCACAGGAAAACAGGTGAATTCCCGGTAGGCCCCTTTTCAGGAGTAAGCTGCTTACTCCCCAACAACAGCAGTAATTTACATTTGTTTCACTATGTACCAACAAAAGCAGCATCTCAATAATTAATTAATTCATTCATTCAACAAACAACTCAGTTTTTTATTATATAGAAGAAAAGTAAATTTGTCACTGAGGGTAGTGTAATATTTGCATGCAGCTGAACAGTGGGCCCCCAAAATCAATGTTCCTGGTGCATTTTTGCCACCCTAGACTGCTACAGACTGCAAGTGAAATGAGACGTTACATACCAAGCCTCAGGTATCAAACTATCAGAAGGGCTTTGCATGAGATTGGACTACAGGCCAGATACCACATTTTGCTGAATTTGTGAGGAGCAAATTTCGGAGAATCTGTAAGTTTGTAGAATCGAGTAGAATTCATTACCTCTTGAATAAATTCGCCCACCTTTAATTAACATGTCTATCGATCCTGTGATTTTCAGAACCATGACTTTTCCTTTTGTGATGTGCAATTTCAATGTTGAGGAATGTATTTTCAGGCCAAGAGTGGTGACCATATTGTCCTCTCCTTAAGGCCACCTCTTTGAAGAGATCCTCCTGAAATCTAGATCAGATTATTTGTGATACATTTTTAATTCCCTTTTATCCAGTCTATACTGGCCGCTACTTTGAGAGAAACATGCCGCTTGAAGACCATTTTTTAATGCAATTGGGGAGGTGATGACATAATGAAGAGGGAAGTGAAAAGCAGAATTGATCTGTACCCAGTGATGAAATCTCAAAATGGCTCCAGTCTCTAGCCAGCATTTTTAGGGGAAGGTATTAATGGCAGCAAATCACAATGTTGGAAAGAATTATGAAAGCCAAACGGGAACGGTTCATCAGCTGATAAGCAGGAAATCAAAACATGATGGAAATTAAGAATGAACTATGGGAGGAATATGGGAGGAATATGGGAGGAATATGGGAGTTCAAAAATTCTTCTCTGTCTTAAGGTTTGATTTCATTTTTGGAAGGTAGTGAATATTAGATATGGATGAACTCTGCCTTTATGGAAAAGGAATTCAATGACGCAGGTCGGCAAAAGCTCATTGTCTCAACTTGAGATGAGCAGATCGATTCGCGGGTCCAGGTCAGTGGGACCTGGCAGATGGACAGGAGGCCCGTGAATCTCTTACCTTCTGGCTTCCCTGGATTGATTAGCCAGTCATGTCACAGAGATGATGTTGTGCGAGCCCTGATAAATACAATGCCGCACTGGAGAAGTCGGAAATTAAGAGGTTTGCGGGTCTCCAACCTAGCGGACAGTTCCACTGACCCGGACGCTGCACCGGAGTCCCGCAAATCGATCCGCTCAGCTCTACTCATAACGACTTACAAATTTAGAATTGTAGATATTTCGTGTTTTGGGTTATAACTAGAAGTTGGGCAACGTAATTAGTCTGGTTTCGCTTAAATAGAATTTTAGAGGAAAAGAATCGACCCAATGTGGATCCAATGACTTTTTTGAGGAGTAAGAAATCGGTTAAGTAAGAATGATACAGTCCCGAAATGTCCAAGTCAATCACTGTGTTATGAGGCCATTTGAATGAAATGGCCAGATCTATCTGACTTTAATTAAGATTTTTTTTTTTTTTTTTTAACATCTATATTTTTACGTTTTTAAAGGGTTGCATCAAGTTTAGGATTAAAAGGTAAACCACTGTGAGGAACCAGTGTGACAAAGCTCACTCAGCAACAGAGTTCAATGTGGCAGAGTTGGCACAATGATGTAGCACAGTTGACTCAGAGGTGAGGAATCAAGGTAACAGCGCTGAGTCAGTAAAAGAGCTGAAAGTGGTAGCGTTGACTCCTTATGCCTGAATATTGATGTCACAGAAACATATTGAGTAGCCATTCATGGAAGAGCAGAGGGACCCAGCGGCTGCAGCAGGAGGACGCAGGATCTAGGAGATGTGAGAAGCACATAATTGTTTCGCCAACAGCTATCCCTCCTGATTACATCATACACATGAAGACTCAGTGTGTCTAAGCATGCATTTTCAATGGGAAAAAGCCTCTGCCAGAAACCTTATTTTTTGGGGGGAACCAGTTATGATGAACATAGGGATTAGGCTGAGTTATTTAATGGTCTGTATGGGCATGTAGGTCATAGGAAGCTGAATTAAATGATACCTTGATATCTGTGATAACGATGTCTTATTTCAGAGAAATCCACTTTTTTTTAATAATATTTAAATAAGCTTTTAAGATCTATGGGCGGAGCACAGATCTCCCAGAAGATCTGCTTCCAGAGCTTATTTTGAATGAAAGGAGGCGTTACCAGTGTGAGACTTGTAGATCAGGAGAGCAGACTATCAGTCATTACATGTCTCACACTAGTAACGCCCCCTTTTATTCAAAATATGCTCTGGAGGCTGATTCTCAGGGAGATTTATGTCCCGCCCACAGATCTTAAAACATATTAAGAAAAACTTAGATTTCTCTGGAATAAGACTTCGGATCGCAGATATCATAGTGTCATTTTATTCAGCTTGCTTTGACCTACATGTCCATATAGACGGCTTAGAAGCTTTTGATCCTACTGACAGATTCCTTTTAATATTTTGAATGTGAACCAATGTGTTTTACGCCCATTTGAAGGAAGTATCTGATTCTACGTGACTCTTAAAAAGGACTGAGCTAAAAAATATTCAAGGCTTCAAATTTGGGTGAAGAAGTTTTAAAGGATTCAATAGGGAGAGCAGGTGTTCAATCAGCAATAAAAGCAGCATACGGCATTACATTTTTCATGCGTAATTATTTTCACGTGTTAAATATATTTTTGTGATTTTTAAAAATGAATGAGGGATTAGGAGTTTTAGTTATTTTAATACCTCCATTGTTCTACAATAATAGAAATTTGAATCCTACCAGGCAATCCATTGTTTTACAGGTTTCTGTCTACATGGCTGCAGTGACATCATGACGAGTGTAAATTGTCGACGTTGTCATAGTGTCACTGTGGTATACAACCTTGATACCTGCCATATCTAATCAATTGTAGCTTCACAGGGTGGAGGAAGAATGGACGAGAAAATCTCTTTGTTTTCTTACAATACTGAAAGGAATCAGTGAAAACATGGCCTTTCATGCTTGCATTGCCTTAAAAAAACAAACAAAATAAAAATGAGAACTGAGATGTTTCTTTTTGAAAAGACGGATTATATAATGTGGAGCTTGTTACAATAAAGTGTAGAACAAAAAGTACGATGAATCTGGTAAGACGCCGCACCTTCATTCACATTTCCTTCCAGTACGCCTATAAAAATGCAAATAAAGGCAAAAAGTTGGTGGCTACAGCTTCTTAATTTTGAGAATCTTTTGTTGATACCAGGGCATTGACCCCAAACTATGTTCATTTTCTAAACTAGAAATGAAAATTGGAAGTGTAAAAATTTAACTAGAAAGTCAAGTTCTCCACTTAGAATCCAACTTTATAAGTTAAACCTAAGAAATGCATACACCGTCAACATTTAACACTGAAGGACGACATTTTACTTACTGAAGTGCACCAGGTACACACATTGATATAAATACTGTAAGTATTGTCCATCATTAACATGTATTGAGATTGCAATTCCCAGCAGTGGATTCCATTGTTACCAAAGTCTAACTTCCCTTCCTAGTGCAGTTACCTAAATTAACTGTTAATCCCATTGTGGTTCCCAAAATCTAACAGTCAATTACATTGTTGTTTTTTAAAGTTTACAGTTGATGGCATGTTAGTTTCCTAATATTGTACTGTGTGAAGCTAATCCCATTGCCGTTAATAAAACTAACTGCTGAACCCATTACGGTACCATAAATCTAAGCACTTGTCCCTTTGCGGTTCCCTTAGAACAGCAGTCCATCCTCTCACTGCTGTTACCAGAAACTAACAACTGATTGAATTGCCATTCTTAAAATCTAAAAGCTGATTACATTGTGGTTCCCTGAAGCTAAGGTTTATTTCATTGATATGCTGTTTCTGAACCCATTGCAGTTCCGTGAAGTAAATTGCTGTCCCCATTGCAGTTCCCTGAAGTAAACCACTGACCTCATTGCAGTTTTCTGAAGCTAACTGTTTGTTAGAACCCTCCTGTTTGTTTTTTCCATCTTGTGTTTTGCAGTCACGTGACCATCTGCCTTTATATTCCAGCTCCGCTGTTATGGCTGTGCTGGACTTCAGTGTTTGACTGTTTCTCTAGCCTGGTGCTTTGGTGCCTTTCTCTGTCACGTTCGCTTGGTCCTTCTGGGAGCTCTAGTTCATTTTGTCAGTTTGTTTTTTTGTGTTCTGCAACAACTTCTCTGTTTAGGAGGTGTCCCATTTTTTGTCCCAGTCCTTAGTTCTTTTAGGGACCCCTCCCTTAATGCTATAGGTCTTCTTTCAGACTAGCCGAGGACTAAGGCGGGTCTGTTCGCTAGGAACAGGCTGCCCGCTACATCGTAGGGATTCAGCTTAGTCTTACTGTAGGGACAGCTTTCCCCTATCTTTCCTTAGTACATGTTGCAGATCATAACAGTAAGTCCAGTCCAAAAAACTAAAAGGAAAGAAATTCGGGGATCAGTATGGTTTCCGTCCAGGATTTGGCTCAACACCTGCAGGGATTGTCTCTGAAGGTGGCCAAGCTTCAGCAACACGTGAGTACCTGTTCTGGAGCGCATTTTGTCGAACACAAGGTAGGACTGCCTGATGTTTTTTATGGCAAACAGCAAGATTTTTTTTCCTTTAAAAATGCTTGTTTGTTATATTTTCGTTTGAGACCAAGGTCCTCTGGGAATGGATCACAGTGCATTGGTTTTATTATGTCACTTTTGCGCAATGAACCACAGGGGTGGGCCTTTTCTCTCCAACCTAATGATCCGTGTTTAAGGTCTGTTGAAGAATTTTTTTCTGCTATGGGGCTATTATATGACGATTCTGATTGAATCTCATCTGCTGAAGCAGAACTCAGGCGTTTGAATCATTGGTCAGATGATGTTCAAAATTATTGCACACACTTCAGGAGATGGGCTTCAGAAGTTAAATGGAATGATCCTGCGCTGAGATGTTTATTTCTTGCTGGTCTGAGTGAAAGGGTTAAGGATTTGCTAATTGCATTCCCTGCACCTGAGACTCTGCAGGATGCCATGCAGTTAGCTGTTCGTGTGGATAGGAGACTGAGGTCCAGGGTGAATGAGGTAAAGACTCCTGTAATGTCAGGTCTTAGTCCCCAGAAAATCTGCTCTGACGGTGGAGAACCAATGGAGTTTGGGGCGATGTCACTCCGCTCTCTGGAAAGAGACCGGAGGTTTACCGATGGATTGTGTCTTTATTGTGGTAAAGCTGACTATTTGATTAAGTATTGTGAGCGTCGTTTAAGTAAAGAAAAAAAAAAGGTCAGTTACGCCCGTATAGCTTGTTTACGCTCTGCAGGTGTATTTCTTTCTGAGAGTACAACTTTGCAGGGAGATTTGATTGAATTTCAGGTATTTGTGGATTGTGGTTCAACACTTAATGTGATTGATAAAGGGTTTTTGGAAAACCTTAAATTGAAATACAAACCTTTGTCATCACATATTTCTGTGATTGCAATTGATAACACTCCCTTGAAATGTATTACTCACAAGACTGCTGCATTTCCCCTCTCTATCCATGGAGTTCACCAAGAAATTTTGGGCTTGGTTGTTTTAGATAATTTACCCTCTCCGGTTGTTCTAGGATTGCCTTGGTTAAAACTGCACAATCCATTACTGGACTGGTCTACTAATGTGATTAAGTCTTGGAGTCCGAAGTGCTATGATGAATGTTGTAATGGTCACATTGCGGCTGTGGAAAAAGGGGAATTACCTGTACCTATTCAAGATTTTTGGAGGGTTTTTTTGGAGGAGGAGTCGCAAGTTTTACCTCCTCATAGGGATTATGATTGCGCCATTGAGTTTGTTCTGGGAGCTACTCTTCCCAAGAGTCACTTGTTTAATCTGACTATCCCTGAAAGAAAGGCCTTGGAGGAATACATACAGACTAGCCTGGCTGCTGGTCACATAAGACCTTCTAAGTCGCCTGTGGCAGTTGGATTTTTCTTTGTTAAAAAAAAGGACAGGGGTTTACGTCCATGTCTGGATTTTCGTGAAATTAATAAGATTACCGTACGCAATTCCTACCCATTGCCGTTAATTCCTGACTTGTTTAACCAGTTAGTGGGGACCAAGTGGTTCTCCAAAATTGATCTCCGGGGGGCATACAATTTGTTACGAGTGAAGGAGGGTGATGAATGGAAAACTGCTTTTAACACTCCGGTAGGTCATTTTGAGAATCTGGTGATGCCTTTTGGTCTTACCAATGCAGCTGCATTTTTTCAGAACCTTATTAATGACATCCTGAGACCTTTGATTGGTAAGAATGTGGTTGTGTATTTGGATGACATTTTGATTTATTCACCAGATCTAGAGTCCCATTGGCAGAGTGTACGTGAAGTTTTGCAGTTATTGAGTGATAACTCTTTGCTAAGCTGGAGAAATGTGAGTTCACCGTGCAGAAAATTAGTTTTTTTGGGCTACAATGTCTCCAGCGAGGGCTTTGAGATGGACCCGGTGAAGGTTCAGGAATGGCCTAGGCCTATTGGTTTGAAATCTATACAGAGATTTTTGGGTTTTGCCAATTATTACAGGAAATTCATTAAGAATTTTTCTGTAATTATTAAACCTCTAACCGATCTCACCAGGAAAGGTGCGAATACGGTCCAGTGGACTACTGAGGCCATTGAAGCGTTTAAGTATCTCAAAGAGAGGTTCAGTTCTGCCCCTAACCTTATGCAGCCTGATGAGACCAAGCCTTTTTTGGTCGAGGTTGATGCTTCATCGGTGGGGGTGGGAGCAGTTTTGTCTCAGGAGAGCAAGGGTGGAGTACATCCTTGTGCCTTCTTTTTGAAAACATTTTCGGAAACCGAACTGAATTATGATGTTGGAAATCGGGAGTTGCTGGCTATTAAACTTGCTTTTGTACATTGACGTCATTTTTTGGAAGGCGCTAGATTTCCTATTCAGGTTTTCACAGTTCATAAGAATTTGATCTATCTGGATGCTGCCGAGCACTCGAATGCCCGTCAAGCTAGGTGGGCACTTTTTTTTTCTCGGTTTCATTTTTCTGTTACCTATATCCCTGGTACTAAGAATGTTAAAGCCGATGCTTTATCTCGCAGCTTCTCTCCTACGGTCGGTGCCGAGGAGGAGGAGAGCATTTTACAGAAAGGAGTTGTGGTGGTGGCATTAGACTCCGTTTTGGAGAATGGAATTCTGAAAGCTCAAGATGATGCTCCATCTAACACTCCCCATGGGAGGTTGTTCGTGTCTAGAGCCTTTAGGAGAGATTTGTTTGTGGAGTGTCATAAGTCTCAGTTGGCAGGTCATCCAGGAATTTCGGAGACTAAGAGACTTATCAGTCGCAGTTTTTGGTGGCCTGGATGGCAGAAGGAGGTCATCAATTGGGTGCATCAGTGTACTGTGTGTGCTAGGTCAAAGGCTTCACATACTCCTGCTGCGGGGTTGCTTTGCCCTCTGGAGGTTCCTAGTGCGCCTTGGACGCATCTCACAATGGATTTTATTACTGATCTTCCTGTGTCCGAGGGTTTTACTGTCATCTGGGTGGTCGTGGACCGTTTTAGTAAGATGTGTCATTTGGTTCCATTCATTAAGTTGCCCTGCGCCAAGACACTCCCTAAGGCGTTTGTTAAGGAGATTGTCAAGCTCCATGGCGTTCCCACGGATATTGTTTCTGATAGAGGACCTCAGTTTGTGGCTCGCTTTTGGCGTGCTTTTTGTGACAGGTTGGGAGTCCATTTGTCATTTTTGTCTGGTTATCATCCTGAGTCTAATGGACAGACTGAAAGAAAGAACCAGGATGTAGAACAGTTTTTGTGTTGTTTTGTGGCGGACAATCAAGAGGTGTGGTCTGAGTTTCTGCCTCTCACAGAATTTGCTCTTAACAGTCATACATCCTCCTCAGCTGGGTGTTCTCCTTTTTTTGTTGAACTGGGAGACATCCATACTTTGGTTCGTTGTCCAAATTGGGGTCGGCGGTGCCGGAGGAGGAGAATTTTTCCCGTGATTTGGAGAGAGTTCGGACTAATGTACGTTGCAACCTTCAAGAGGCTAACAAGAAGTCCAAGAAGTATTTTGACAGGAAACGTAAGGAGGTTTTGTTTACTGTGGGTGACATGGTTTGGTTGTCCTCAAGGAACCTGCGGTTGAGGATTCCCTCTAAAAAACTAGGTCCTAAGTTTGTGGGTCCATTTAAAGTGCTTCAGGTTGTTAACCCGTCTGCTGTTAGGTTGGATGTCCCTACTTCCTGGAAGATTAATACTGTGTTTCATGTTTCCTTGTTGAAAAAGGCTGATGTATCTGATAGGGACGCCACTGTCACAGTTCCTCCTGTGGTGCGAATATGAAAATTTCTCGTATCTTGAATTCTAGATGGCATAGAGGGAGATTACAGTATCTTGTCTCCTCCTGGAAGGGTTTTGGACCCGAAGACAACTCCTGGGTAAGGACGGATGATGTCTCTACTCCTAGGCTTGTTAAAGCTTTCCACAGGAGGTTTCCGGATAGGCCTGGGCCTGGAGGATCCGGAAAATCCTCATAAAAGAGGGGGTACTGTTAGAACCCTCCTGTTTGTTTTTTCCATCCTGTATTTTGCGGTCACGTGACCATCTGCCTTTATATTCCAGCTCCGCCCTTATGGCTGTGCTGGACTTCAGTGTTTGACTGTTTCTCTAGCCTGGTGCTTCGGTGCCTTTCTCTGTCAAGTTCGCTTGGTCCTTCTGGGACCTCTAGTACATTTTGTCAGTTTGTATTTTTGTGTTCTGCAACAACTTCTCTGTTTAGGAGGTGTCCCATTTTTGTCCCAGTCCTTAGTTCTTTTAGGGACCCCTCCTTTAATGCTATAGGTCTTCGTTAAGACTAGCCGAGGACTAAGGCGGGTCAGTTCGCTAGGAACAGGCAGCCCCCTACATCGTAGGGATTCAGCTTAGTCTTACTGTAGGGACAGCTTTCCCCTATCTTTCCTTAGTACATGTTGCACATCATAACACTATTCATCCCACTGAGGTTCCCTGAAGCTAACAGATAATCCCTTTGTGGTTCCCTGAACAGAACAACTGATTGTTACAACTCTCCTGTTAGGTTTTTTTTAGTTTGCTGGTCACATGACCAGTTTTGCCTATTTAATCCGGCTCCGCCCTCCTGGCATTGCTGGACTTCATTGTATTTACTACTGTTGAGCTAGGTTGGTGCTCCGTTGCCGTTCTCTGTTAGTTTTGCTAGGTCTTCTGACCTCTATGCTTTTTGTTGTGTGTTTGTCTTTGACTGCTACTATTTCTGCTAGGGGGTGTCCAACTTATCCCAGTCCCTAGATCTTGTAGGGATCCCTCCCTCACATCTATAGGTCTTCGTACAGACTAGCCGAGGACTTTAGCGGGTCTGATCGCAGGATCAGGTTCCCCGTTACATCGTAGGGATCTAGTTTAGTTCTATTGTAGGGACAGATCTCCTGTCTTTCCTTAGTCTCTGTAGCAGATCATAACAGTAAGTCCAGCCTTAAAAAAAAAAAAAAAAAATTTCTCTAAGGAAAGACCTCCAGTTTTCCATCATGGTCTCGGTGCAAGATTTGGCTCAACGCTTGCAGGGACTCTCTCTGGAGGTGGCCAAGCTCCAACAACACGTGAGTAGCTGTTCTGGAGCGCATTTTGTGGAACCAAAGGTACGTCTGCCTGATCTATTTTTTGGCGAACAACAAGATTTTTTTTCTTTTAAAAATGCTTGTCTATTATATTTTCGTTTGAGACCCGGATCCTCTGGTGATGAATCACAGCGCATAGGGTTCATAATGTCACTTTTGCGCAAAGATCCTCAGGGATGGGCCTTCTCTCTCCAACCTAGTGATCCGTGCTTTAGATCAGTGGATAGTTTTTTTTCTGCTTTGGGTTTATTGTACGATGATCCTGATCGTGTCTCATCTGCTGAGTCTGAATTAAGACGTTTGAGGCAGGGATCAGGTAATGTGGAAAAATATTGTTCTCACTTCCGTCGGTGGTCTGCCCAGGTGGGGTGGAACGATTCAGCTTTGAAAAGCTTGTTTCTTGCAGTGCTAGGTGAAAGGGTTAAGGATTTACTGATTGCTTATCCCACACCTGGAAACTTGCAGGAGGCAATGCAATTAGCTATACGGGTGGACAGGAGACTGCGTGCAAGGGTTAATGAGAGCAAATCCTCTGCTATGTCAGCTTCGAGTCCTGAGAGGTTCAGTGCTGACAATGGTGAGCCGATGAAAATTGGGGCGATGGCACCCCGCTCTCAGGAAAAAGACCGCCGACTTTCTGAAGGCTTGTGTTTCTATTGCGGAAATTCTGGTCATTTTATTAAGAGCTGTGTGCTTCGTATGAAGAAAGAAAAAAAAATGGTCAGTCATGCCCGTATTGCCTGTTTAAATTCTAAGGGAGTATTCCTATCTGCCACTACTGCTGCTCAGGATGAATTAATTGAATTTCGGGTATTTGTGGATTGTGGATCTACTCTGAATGTGATTGATGGGGGATTCTTGGAAAAACTTAGATTAGAACCTAAAACTTTGTCATCCCCTATTGCTGTGGTTTCTGTCGATGGCTCTCCCTTGAAGAATGTTACTCACAAGGTCTGTGAATTTCCCCTCACTATTAATGGTATTCATCAAGAGAATTTGGATTTGGTGGTATTGGATAATTTGCCTTCTCCAGTAATATTGGGGTTACCCTGGTTAAAATTGCACAATCCTGTACTGGATTGGTCTACCAATGAAATTAAGTCCTGGAGCCCTAAGTGTTATGACAAGTGTTGTAACGGGCGCATTGCTGCTGTGGATAGAGGGGAATTGCCTGTACCTATTCAGGATTTTTGGAGAGTTTTTTCTGAGGAGGAGTCACAGGTTTTGCCTCCCCATAGAGACTATGATTGTACCATTGAATTTGTCCCTGGAGCGACTCTTCCTAAGAGTCGTTTATTTAATCTTACTATTCCTGAGAGAAAGGCTTTGGAGGAATACATACAGACAAGCTTGGCCGCTGGTCACATTAGGCCTTCCAAGTCTCCTGTGGCTGTTGGATTTCTTTTTGTAAAAAAAAACGATGGCGGTTTACGTCCTTGTCTGGACTTTCGTGAGATTAATAAAATTACTGTACGCAATCCTTACCCACTGCCATTGATTCCTGATTTATTTAACCAGTTAGTGGGGGCCAAGTGGTTCTCTAAAATTGATCTCCGGGGGGCATACAATTTGTTGCGCATGAAGGAGGGTGATGAATGGAAGACTGCTTTTAACACTCCTGTGGGTCATTTTGAGAATCTGGTTATGCCTTTTGGTCTCACCAATGCTCCAGCATTTTTTCAGAATCTTATTAATGACATCCTTAGACCTTTAATCGGCAAAAATGTGGTTGTGTATTTGGATGACATTTTGATTTATTCGCCTGATCTGGAGTCTCATTGGCGGAGTGTACGTGAGGTATTACAGTTATTAATGGACAATTCGCTTTTTGCTAAGCTGGAGAAATGTGAGTTCGCTGTACAGAGAATTAGTTTTTTGGGCTACATTATCTCCAGTGAAGGTTTTGAGATGGACCCGGTTAAAGTTCAAGCTGTGCAGGAATGGCCTAGGCCTATTGGTTTGAAATCGATACAGAGGTTTTTGGGTTTCGCCAATTATTACAGAAAATTCCTAAAAAAAATTTCTATTATTGTCAAACCGCTGACCGATCTCACCAGGAAAGGTGCTAATGCGGTTCAGTGGACTTCTGAGGCCATTGAAGCTTTTGTGTTTTTAAAGGAGAGGTTCAGCTCTGCCCCCATCCTTATGCAGCCTGATGTGACTAAGCCGTTTTTGGTTGAGGTTGATGCTTCTTCGGTGGGGGTCGGTGCGGTGTTGTCTCAGGAAAACAAGGATGGAGTACATCCCTGTGCCTTTTTTTCAAAAAAAATTTCCGAGACTGAACTTAATTACGATATTGGTAATCGGGAATTGCTGGCGATTAAACTCGCATTTGAACACTGGCGTCACCTCTTGGAAGGTGCTGATTTTCCCATTCAGGTTTTCACTGATCATAAAAATCTGATCTATCTTGATGCTGCCAAGCGCTTGAATGCCCGTCAGGCTAGGTGGGCACTTTTTTTCTCGCGGTTTAATTTTTCCGTTACTTACATTCTGGGTACCAAGAATGTTAAAGCGGATGCTTTGTCTCACAGCTTTTCTCCCATGGTCGGTGTTGAGGAGGAAGAGGAGACCATTTTACAAGAAGGTGTTGTGATTGCTGCTTTGGACTCCGTTTTGGAGGATGAGATTCTTAAAGCACAGGAGAATGCCCCATCTAACACTATCCATGGGAGGTTGTTTGTGCCTAGGACCTTTAGGAGAGATTTGTTTGTTGAGTGTCATGAGTCTCGGTTGGCAGGTCATCCAGGAATTTCTGAGACCAAGAGACTTGTGGGTCGCAGTTTTTGGTGGCCTGGATGGCAGAAGGAAGTCATTAAGTGGGTGCGCCAATGTACTGTGTGTGCTAGATCCAAGTCTTCGCATGCTCCTGCTGCGGGGTTGCTTTGCCCTCTGGAGGTTCCTAGTGCACCTTGGACACATCTGGCTATGGACTTTATTACTGACCTTCCTCCCTCTGAAGGTTTCATGGTCATCTGGGTGGTCGTGGACCGTTTTAGCAAGATGTGTCACTTGGTTCCCTTCATCAAACTGCCTTGCGCTAAGACACTCGCTAAGGCCTTTGTCAAGGAAATTGTCAGACTACATGGTGTTCCTACTGACATTGTTTCTGATAGGGGACCTCAGTTCATGGCTCGTTTTTGGCGTGCCTTTTGTGACAGGTTGGGAGTCCATTTGTCGTTTTCATCCGGATATCATCCTGAGTCTAATGGCCAGACAGAAAGGAAGAACCAGGATGCTGAGCAGTTCTTGCATTGCTTTGTGGCAGACAATCAAGAGGGGTGGTCTGAGTTTCTGCCACTTGCTGAATTTGCTCTTAACAACCATACATTCTCTTCTGCTGGGTGTTCGCCTTTTTTTTGTTGTTCTGGGAGACATCCGTCTTTTGGGTCATTCTCCAAATTGGTTTCGGCTGTGCCTGAGGAGGAGAGTTTTTCCGGTGATTTGGAGAGAGTTTGGACGGATGTGCGTGGTAATCTTCTGGAGGCTAACAAAAAATCTAAGAGGTACTTTGATAGGAAACGGCAAGAGGTTTTGTTTGCTGTTGGTGACATGGTTTGGTTGTCCTCTAAGAATCTGCGATTGAGGATTCCTTCTAAAAAATTGGGTCCCAAGTTCGTAGGGCCCTTTAAGGTGCTTCAGATAGTTAACCAATCTGCTGTTAGGCTGGAGGTTCCTACGTCCTGGAGGATTAATCCGGTGTTTCATGTTTCTCTGTTGAAAAAAGCTGATGTGTCGGATGGTGACGCCTCTGCCACTGTTCCTCCGGTGGTGGAGGACGGGGAATATGAAATTTCCCGCATCCTAAATTCTAGACGGTATAGAGGGAGTTTGCAGTATCTCGTCGCTTGGAAGGGTTTCGGACCTGAGGATAACTCATGGGTGAGGGCGGATGATGTTTCTGCTTCCAGACTTGTCCGAGCGTTTCACAGGAGGCTTCCTGGTAAGCCTGGGCCTAGGGGATCCGGAGGATCCTCTTAGAAGAGGGGGTACTGTTACAACTCTCCTGTTAGTTTTTTTTTAGTTTGCTGGTCACATGACCAGTTTTGCCTATTTAATCCGGCTCCCCCCTCCTGGCATTGCTGGACTTCATTGTATTTACTACTGTTGAGCTAGCTTGGTGCTCCGTTGCCGTTCTCTGTTAGTTTTGCTAGGTCTTCTGACCTCTATGCTTTTTGTTGTGTGTTTGTCTTTGACTGCTACTATTTCTGCTAGGGGGTGTCCAACTTATCCCAGTCCCTAGATCTTGTAGGGATCCCTCCCTCACATCTATAGGTCTTCGTACAGACTAGCCGAGGACTTTAGCGGGTCTGATCGCAGGATCAGGTTCCCCGTTACATCGTAGGGATCTAGTTTAGTTCTATTGTAGGGACAGATCTCCTGTCTTTCCTTAGTCTCTGTAGCAGATCATAAAACTGATCCCACTGCAGTTCCCTGAATCCAACAGCTGATAAGTTTGATGTTACTGGAAGTTACCATATGTTCCCATTGCAGTTCCCTGAAGTTAAAAACGGATCCAATTGCACTTCCTTGAATCTAACTGTCAATCCAATTACAGTTCACAGAAGCTAAATGTGGATTTTACTAAAGTTCCCTGAAACTGATAGCTCTTCTCAAAGTCAATAGATATTTCCATGTTTTTTCAAAAATAACTGCGGATTGCATTGTGGTTCCATGAAAACAATAACTTTACTAAACTTCTCTAAAACTAGCAAGTAATCCCATTGTGGTTCTCTCAAAATAACAACTTATCACACTGCAGTATCATTGAAGCTAACAAATCATCTGTATAAAAATAAAGGTAATTGTTAATTCTGCTGAGATTCTCTGAAACTAATAGCTGTTCCAACTGAAGTTCCCTGAAGCCAAAAGCTGTTCCTATTAGAGATGAGCAATTAGCTTAGCTCTTCCATGGTTCAACTTCCAGTTTGGACCACTCTGGCTGGTCTTAATTTCTGTGTTCAATATACTGGATTTCATGGGGCTAGTAAGCACCAGTGGCACCCAGGATGGCAGGTTGAGAATACCGGGCGCAGTAATGAAATCCTGCTGACACTGAGGACTGGATGCCAGACCAGGGATGTGCGAATCAAATTACTGATCTCCAGTTCCCATGTTTTCCAAAGCTAACTTCAGATCCCATTAAAATGTCCTAATGGTCATAGATGTTTCCATTATAGTACTATGAACTGGACAAATCATCCTTGCACAGTTTCCTTAAATAAATCACTGACCCCATTGCGGTTCCCTTAAGCTAACTACTGATCCCATTGTGGTCCGCTGTAACTAACTGCAGAGCCTTTTAAAGTTCCCTCAGGTTCACAGATGATCCCATTGCAGTTCTCTGAAGCTTACAGATGATACTTTTGTAGTTCCTTAAAGTTAATCCTTGATGCTGATCCTAGTAAAGTGCTCTGAGGGTAATAGCCGTTCCCATTGCAGTGCCTTGAAGCCGATTTCACCGTTGTACCAGTTCTGCCTAATCTGCTTATCTCCAAGTGAAACTGTTGTTAAAAAGAACAGATATGCTTTCAAACATCAAAATCTTTATTACACATATGAAATGAATATGAAGAAATATTTACACCACTGTACCGTAATCAATGCCCACATGTTGTGCAACTAATCTTTTACCCACAAAAGTACAAAACCCTTCACATACTTTTATGAACTCACAGCCTCGCCCTGGTGCTAGCATACCACAATGACTCCCCATGTATAAGATATAGTTATGATAAAGATTTACTATGACTGTCCCGGACACAATGTGAGGTATTTGCATTTGTCAAGATGAAATATATTTAAGAGACAGGTATCTTTTGTGTCCATTTATTTCACTGTAATTGCACGCACAGTCAGTACGTAAGCATCCAGTGTGCTCACACGACCTTGATCTGAGAATGAAAGGGCAAACAGGTGCTTGTAAAATAAACTTCACCACAAAACATGGATAATAATAAATTATTTTGTACTGATGTGTGTGACATGTATACAGTAATAGTGAGTGGCAATTATACATTAGTTCAATGCAATGAGACAAATTGAAAGTTTCGCCATTTTTGTAATAGGGTTGTTGTCATCCATTAGACCCCGGGTGAGGATGAAACATCAGTGCAGTGCAGTGATTTGTTCCATCCTCTGCACTCTCTGACACATTGTAACGCATCTCCTACTGGAATATGTCTGAATTACCCACCCTGATTCATTTCTGCATTTTTGCTCTGTTTGTTTCAGATAGCTGCCAAGTTTTGGTGCTTTGTGTCTGTGTACAGCGTGTGACAGACTAACATAGAACAAATGCTATAAGTAACCTGAGAAATTACGGGCCATGCATGTAGAAAGTGGGAGTGCATTGCCGAGGGAACACTTTGGCTATATTTGTTATGGGGAACTGTTTGTTATACAGCACTGTCACTGGCTATGTTATGGGGGGCACTGTTGTGTATATAATGAGGGTACTGTGCTTCTCTTTTTATGGGGGAGCTGCTTATTCTATAGCACTGTCGCTGGCTGTATTATGGGGGGCACTGTTGTGTATATTATGAGGGTAATGTGCTTTTCTTCTTATGGGGAACTGTTTATTATATAGCACTGTCACTGGCTGTATTTTAGGGGCTCTGTTGTGTATATTATGAGGGTACTGTGCTTCTCTTTTATGGGGGAGCTATTTATTATATAGCACTCTCGCTGACTGTATTATGGGGGGGCATTGTTGTGTATATTATGAGGGTACTGTGCTTTTCTTTTTATGGGGGAACTGTTTATTATATAGCACTGTCGCTGGCTGTATTATGGGGCACTGTTCCTGTGCTTATTATGGAGCACTGTGGTTGTCTGTGTCATGACACTGTTGCTTTGATCATCATAGAGGTCTTGTGGCTGTCTTTGTTACGGGGGCACATTTTCTGTTTTTATTATGGGGGTATTGTTACTGGCTGTAATGGGGCACTGAGGCTGTATTTATTAAAGGGCACTGCTGCTGAGTTTATAAGGGTGTACTATTGATGTTTGTATTATGAGGCACTGTTATTATGGAGCACTATGGTTGTCTGTATTTTGACACTGTTGCTTTGCCTAATATAGAGGTACTATGGCTGTACTTATTATGGAGGCACTGTTGTGTAGAAGTTGGCGCATTGTGGTTGTCTGTATTATGGGGACACTGTTGCACTGTTGCACTTTTTATGCTACGCAACACGGTGGGTGGCTGTATTATGAGGCACTGTCGCTGTATTTATGTAGCACAGTGGTTGTCTGTATTATGGGGGCATTGTTTCTTTGCTTATTGTGGTGGTACTGTAGGTGCCTTTATTATGGAGCAGTGTGATTGTCTGTATTATGGGGGCACCGTGACTGTGATGATTATCATGGCACTGTTGCTGTTCGTATGGGGTCCTGTGAGTGTCATTATTATGGGGCATTGTGGCTGTAATTTTATGGGCGCGCAGTTGCTGTCAGTCTTAGGGTACAATACTTGTCATACTTATGGGATGATGCCGCTGTCATTGGGGCACTGTGGTTGTCATCATTCAGGGGGCACTGCGAATGTGATTATTATGGAAACACTGTTGTTGTCATCATTATCAGGACATAATTATGGCATCATTTTTATGCTTGTGATTGCTATGTGTGTCATTATGGGGGCACTGTTATGGGGCAGGGTGACATATGATGGAAAGGTGGCTTCCATTATTGGGGCACTAAGGTGGTCTTTATTATTTATCACTGCTGCTGTCACTGTTATGGGGTGACTGTGATTATTTATATCATGGGGGCATGGTGACTACTATGGAGCATTATTGCGTGACATTATTATGGGGGCACTATTGCTGGTATTTGTATGGGGGCACTATGAATGGAAAATGACTTCCTTCTCAGTATAGAAAGCATAACCTCTGAATGTGGACGTATCATGGGACTGATTCACGCTCCCTCCGATGACTCAGACGTAAGAGAGGTGATTTTTGCTATGACTGACTGCACATGAGCCGCTCTAATTCTGAATGAACAATTCCCAGAGTCCTGCGTATCCCCTATATTTTTTTTCTGAAGATCTAGTAGTTACAAGAACATTCCTGCGCCGTGCGGAGCGTTACAGGTGTCTGCCGAAATTATTCTTGGTCTTTACGCAACGGTAAGATTCTGTTGACTCATGAAGAGAACAAAGAGTCCCGCGCTCCTTTGTCATCACAGTCCGTCACACTAGAATGTTGCCACATAAATCGAGACTGGCATTGCGAAATCCGACTTCCTGTGCGGGCACGTCAAATACGAGAAATCCTGCCTTCTAAAGGAAATACTGATTTTATTTAGAAACACTTGATGAGCTGCCACATTGTAGAAAAAGAAAGTAAAATCATTCAGAATTTATAGAAGCAAAAAAAAAAGAAAAGAAAATTTTAGGCCAAAAAACAATAACTCAAACAATATTTTTACATCAACCCCTTAAACCCTATTTTTGCCAATTTTTGTGTTTCCGTTTTTTCCTCCCCTTCTTCCCAGAGGCATAGCGCTTTTACTTCTCTGTCCATATAACCGAATGAGGGCTTGGTTTTTTTGCGGGACGAGTTGTACTTTTAAATGACACCATTTATATTACCTCATAGTATGCTGGAGAACGGGAAACCAATTCCAAGTGGGGAAAAATTGCGAAGAAAAAATGCAATTCTGACATTGTTTTTTGAAAATTGTTTGTACGGTGCACATTGTGTGGTAAAAATGACCTCGTAATATGATTCTGCTCATCAGTACGATTACGGCGATACCAAACATTTCCTGTTTTTTTTTATTATTTTAGTGGTGATAAAAAAAAAATCAGGGGTTTGCAAAAACTTTTTTGTAGGTTGTGTCGTTAACATTTTCATTTTTCAGTTGATAGAGCTGGGTGAGGGCTTATTTTTTTGTAGGACGAGACATCGTTTTTATTAGTACCATTTTGGGATAGATGTGACGTTTTGATCGTTTGTTACAGCATTTTTTGTGAAATTGTAGTAGAAAGCAAAAAAAAAATGTATTTTGTTTTTTTTATTTTTTTTAGCTTATGGTGTTTACCGATCGGGTTAATTATTTCTATATTTTGATAGATCGGACACGGTGATAGCACAAATATGTTTTTTTTCCCATTTTTTATTAACTTTATTTGTAATAGGGGAAAAACGGGGTGATTGGAACTTTTTTTTAGTTTTTGAAAACTTTTTTTCTTCTTTTACTTTTCACTGTATTTATTAGTCCCCTTAGTGGACTTAAGTTTTAATGAGGGAAGAGGGGGGTGATTGAAACATTTTTTTAATTTTTGCAAACTTTTTTTCTTCTTTTACTTTTCACTGTATTTATTAGTCCCCTTAGGGGACTTTATTTTTAATGAGGGAAAAGGAGGGTTGTTTCAACTTTTTTTTATTTTTGAAAACTTTTTTCTTCTTTTACTTTTCACTGTATTTATTAGTCCCCTTAGTGGACTTAATTTTTAATGAGGGAAAAGGGGGGTGATTGAAACTTTTTTTTAATTTTTGAAAAATGTTTTTCTTCTTTTACTTTTCACCGTATTTATTAGTCCCCTCAGGGGACTTTATTTTTAATGAGGGAAAAGGGGGGTGGTTTAAACTTTTTTTAATTTTTGAAAACTTTTTTTCTTCTTTTCATTTTCACTGTATTTATTAGTCCCCTTAGGGGACTTTATTTTTAATGAGGGAAAAGTGAGGTTGTTTAAACTTTTTTTTATTTTTGAAAACTTTTTTCTTCTTTAACTTTTCACTGTATTTATTAGTCCCCTTAGGGGACTTTATTTTTAATGAGGGAAAAGGGGGGTGATTTCAACTTTTTTTAATTTTTGAAAACTTTTTTTCTTCTTTTCATTTTCACTGTATTTATTAGTCCCCTTAGGGGACTTTATTTTTAATGAGGGAAAAGTGAGGTTGCTTAAACTTTTTTTTATTTTTGAAATCTTTTTTCTTCTTTAACTTTTCACTGTATTTATTAGTCCCCTTAAGGGACTTAAAGCTGCGATCGTCTGATCGCTTGTGCCTTTACAGCAATGCCATAGCATCAATGCAAAAATTACAGTGTTCTTTGAAGCCTCGGCCATAGGCGGGGTTTCAAGGGAGCTCCATAAAGACAAGCACAGTGGTCTTCAACAGACCCCCGGCTGTCAAAGCAGCCCATTGGCGACCCGCGATCACGTCATAGTTGTGCCCATGGGTGCATGAAATGAACAAAACACAATAATTAAGAACTTTTTTTTTTACACCATTCACCTTTCAGTAGAATTGAAATGTTTTGTATATTTTGTATATGATAATGTCAGTCCCACATTTATATAGGTTTCTTTTATATTTTGCTACTTTTACAGGAAAAAAAAACTTAAAATAAATTCTGGGGCACCTTATTCTGAGACCCATAACTTTTTTTTTCATACTGTTCGATATGATAATAATGATGTCTACTAATATTTTATATTTTTAATTTTACATGCTGTAATTTTCATTGGTGCTATTTTTCGGTACATATGACTTTTTGATCACTTTTTATTCTATTTATTTTTTAGGAGGGATGAACAAAATAATTTAGAATGCTTTTTTATTTTTTTTTTCTACTGCATTCAACTTGCAGCATATTTGACATGGTCACTTGAATCTGGGGGATGATAAGACTACAGTGATACCTAATCTATATTTTTATGTTTTGCTACTTTTGTAAAAAAAATAAAAAAAGTACTTTGAAAAAAATAAAATAAAATTTTTTGGCCACCATATTCTGAGAGCCATAACTTTTTCATTTTTCTGTTTACAGATCTGTGTAAGAGTTTTTTTTGTGTAAAGAGCTAGTTTACATTGGTATTTTGGCTTATGTATGACTTTTTTTTATCACTTTTTAATCCATTGGTATTTTGGTTTACGTATGACTTTTATATCCATTTTTTTTAGGTAGCAAAATAAAATAAAAATAATATAAAATAGCAATCAGCAATTCTTGTTTATCGTACTTTGTTTTATGTCATTGACCATGCTAAATGATCTTTTTAGTACAAGTCGTTCTGGATGAAGCGATACCAAATTTGTGTTAAAAAAAATAAAATAAAAAAAAATTTCAGTAATGCTGAGCCTGTAAAAATCACAATCTGTCAAAATATTAAATTATTTATCCTATAGGATAAAACATTTAAAAAAATGTAAAACTTCAAAATTGCTGTTTTTTGGTCACTGCACCTACCCCAAAAAGTGCAAAAAACCCTTTAAAAGCTAAACCTTGGCATGCAAAATACAAGCCCCAACGCCACACTATTGACGTAAAAATAAGAAAAAAATATGGGTCCCACAAAATGATAACACAAACCAATTATTTTACAAAGTTCAGAATTTTCACAAAAATATATACAGTGAAGGAAATAAGTATTTGATCCCTTGCTGTTTTTGTAAGTTTGCCCACTGACAAAGACATGAACAGTCTATAATTTTAAGGGTAGGTCAATTTTAACATTGAGAGATAGAATATCCAAAAAAATCAAGAAAATCACATTGTGTAAATTAGATATTTTTTTTGCATTTTGCAGTGAGAAATAAGTATTTGATCCCTCTGGCAAACAACACTTAATACTCAGTGGCAAAACCCTTGTTGGCAAGCGCAGCAGTCAGGCGTTTTTTGTAGTTGATGATGAGGGTTGTGCACATGTCAGGAGGAATTTTGGTCCACTCCTCTTTGCAGATCATCTCTAAATCATTAAGATTTTGAGGCTGTTGCTTTGCAATTCGGAGCTTCAACTCCCTCCATAAGTTTTCTATGGGATTAAGGTCTGGAGACTGGCTAGGCCACTCCATGACCTACTGTGCTTCTTTCTGAGACACTCCTTTGTTGCCTTGGCTGTATGTTTTGGGTCATTGTCTTGCTGGAAGACCCAGCCACGACCCATCTTCAATGCTCTTACAGAGGGAAGGAGGTTGTTGGCCTAAATCGCATGATACATGACCCCATCCATCTTCACTTCAGTACGGTGCAGTCGTCATGTCCCCTTTGCAGAAAAGCACCCCCAAAGTATAATGTTTCCCCCACCATGCTTTACGTTTGGGACGATGTTCTTAGGGTTGTACTCATCCTTCTTCCTCCAAACACGGCGAGTTGAGTTAACGCCAAAGAGCTCAATTTTTGTCTCATCTGAGCACAGAAACTTCTCCCAATAACTCACAGAATCATCCAGGTGTTCATTGGCAAACTTCAGACGGGCCTGCACATGGGCCTTCTTCAGCAGGGGGACCTTGCGGGCACTGCAGGATTTTAAACCTTTAAGGCGTAATGTGTTAGCAATGGTTTTCTTGGTGACTGTGGTCCCAGCTGCCTTGAGATCATTAACAAGTTCCCCCCATGTAGTTTTAGGCTGATCTTTCACCTTCCTCATAATCAAGGATGCCCCACGAGGTGAGATTTTGCATTGTGCCCCAGATTGATGTCGATTGACAGTCATTTTGTATTTGTTCCATTTTCTTACTATTGCACCAACAGTTGTCTCCTTCTCACCCAGAGTCTTACTTATGGTTTTGTAGCCCATTCCAGCTTTGTGCAGGTCTATGATCTTGTCCCTGACAGCCTTAGAAAGCTCTTTGGTCTTGCCCATGTTGTAGAGGAGTCTTTTATACAGGTGACTATGTAAGACAGCTGTCTTTAATACAGGTAACGAGTTGATTAGGAGCATCTAACTGGTCTGTAGGAGCCAGAACTCATAATGGTTTGTAGGGGATCAAATACTTATTTCTCATTGCAAAATGCAAATAAATTTATCTAATTTATACAATGTGATTTTCTTGATTTTTTTTTTGGGGGGGATATTCTATCTCTGAATGTTAAAATTAACCTACCCTTAAAATTATAGACTGTTCATGTCTTTGTCAGTGGGCAAACTTACAAAAACAGCAAGGGATCAAATACTTATTTCCTTCACTGTATGTAAAAAAACACTTATAACTTTGGTATCGCCGTAATCATGCTGGCCTGAAGAATCACGTTCTCATTTCTTATCATGCAATGAACACCATAAAAACGAAACTTGAATAAACAATGGCATAATTGCTAATTTTTTCTTAAACCTTTCTCCTCCTATGGATTTTTTTGTTCCTGTTTTTCATTAATTACATTCTACGATAAAATGAAAGACGTCATTCAAAATGTGTAGACAATATCGGTATGGAAAGAAAAAAAATAAAAACATCCATAGCTGCCATTTATCGGCTTATCTTTGACCTGTGCGGAATTTAAAAAAAAAAAAATACTTAAAAAATTATTAAAATGGGATTTTAAAAAAATACAAAGAAAAAAACTGATCGTTTGTCAAATTTAGATTTTATTTGACGAAGAAGGAGCAAGTATAAGAAAAGGAAACAAACTGTAAAGATGTCACCCGATAGTCATCATGGTAACACAGCAACAAAACACATGCCAAGAATGCCGCAGCGGCAAGACAGGGACTGTGACGTACAGACGACTGTTCTGGGAAGTGATTGTCACTGATAAGAAATTTAAAGCTTCGTGCATAAACATAATTCAATAATAATGACTTCTATATTATCGCTTCTTAATGCTTTATTTGCCATGAACCTTTGATGGGTTAAAAGGTGGTGCAGGAAATTATTCCACCCTTTGAGAATTCCCAAATTATTGGTAACAATGAACTTTTTCTAATCCCTAAAATGCAACTATTTTCACCATTTTTTACTAAACCCCATTCTGACATCCGCCTCTCCTTTTTCGTGAAGCCCAACGTGAGGAAGGGTTTCATAGGAGATCGTTAAAGGGGTATTCCCATCTCCAAAATCCTATCCCAATATGTAGTAGGTGTAAAAATAATAATATCAGCACTTACCTACAATTAGAAATGTAGCATAGTTCTTCTGATTCGCTATGTTGCTTACCCTATGTGCAGGGCATTGCAGTAGCTTAGGTATCCATGGTTATGACCACTCATATAGTGACAGTTAGTTATTAGTGGTCGTAATCATGGATACCTAAGCTGCTCCCAATGCCCTGAACATGGGTTAAGCGACATAGCTAATCAGAAGAACTATACTAGTGGTCGTATTCATCATGGATACCTAAGCTACTGCAATGCCCTGCACATGAGTTAAGCGACATAGCTAATCAGAACAATACTACATTTGTAATTGGAGGTATTTGCTAATATTATTATTATTACACCTACTACATATGGGGATAGGATCTTTGAGATGGGAATACCCCTTTAATTTCATTACATACTGCAGTACCTAAGTATTGCAATAAGTAGTACAAGCGAGCAAACAATCGCAAGTTCAAGTCCGAAAGAGGAACTAAAAAAAACAAAAAAACAAGGTAAAGAGTCAAAAAAACTATAAATGTTGGAATCACTCCCATTTTACAAAAGCAAAAATGAAGAAGAAATAAGTATAAATAAAAAATAAAAAGATTTTGCATTACAATGTCCGATCTCTGAAAATATAAAGATAATTGACCTGGATGGTTAAAAAAAAGCAAATAAAGAAAAATAAGAAAATAAAAAAATCGAAGTGCCAGAAATGCTGTTTTTTGGTCACATGTATTCCAAAAGTGTGTATATATACAACCGCTGGCAAAAATTATGGAATCACCGGGCTCAGAGGATGTTCATTCAGTTGTTTAATGTTGTTGAAAAAAAGCAGATCACAGACATGGCACAAAACTAAAGTCATTTCAAATGGCAACTTTAGGGCTTTAAGAAACACTAAAAGAAATCAAGATTAAAAATGTGGTACTCAGTAAGGGTAATTTTTTACAGACCAAACAGAGGGAAAAAATTATGGAATAACTCAATTCTGAGGAAAAAATTATGGAATCATGAAAAACAAACACACAAAAGAACATCACTAGTATTTTGTTGCACCACCTCTGGCTTTAAGAACAGCTTGCAGTCTCTGAGGCATGGACTTAATGAGTGACAAACTGTACTCTTCATCAATCTGGCTCCAACTTTCTCTGATTGCTGTTGCCAGATCAGCTTTGCAGGTTGGAGCCTTGCCATGGGCCATTTTCTTCAACTTCCACCAAAGATTTTCAATTGGATTGAGATCCGGACTATTTGCAGGCCATGACATTGACCTTATGTATCTTCTTTCAAGAAATGTTTTCACAGTTTTCGCTCTATGGCAGGATGCATTATCATTACTGTTGAGCGAGCACTAAAATGCTAGTGTGCTCGAAGCTCGGACCGAGCTCACCGTGATACTCGGGTGCTCGACCCGAGCAACGAACCCAATGTTAGTCTATGGGAGACCCGAGCATTTTTGCAGCGGCACCTCCGGCAGTCTGTAGAAAGCCTAAAAAGTGCCCAAAACGATAGTGACAGTGCTCAAATTACATGGGGACAGTATGGGGATCGCCCCAGGAAGCATTTCTGACTCCCAGGTCACTGCTGTCAACAACATGGTCAGAGGTATTAAGCCACATTTAAGGGCTCACAATAAAACGTTCAAAAACTAAACTGAAACTGTTTTCCTGTGAAATATGTTAAGGAACTTCCTTTCCAGGGTAAAGACTTGTGTATAAGTTAAAATAAATAACCAAAGACAAAAATACTCCTCCACACCTTGGGCTATGTTCACAAGTAGCATTTTTTATGCGTTTTTGCACTTTTGTATTGCTTTCAACCGTGACATTCACCTGGAAATGTCATTTTAACATTTTATAATCTTATCAGGACATGTGCTGTGTGACACATGCATACAGTGCTGAAAAGACATGGGAACAGCATGGGGAAGACCCCTGGAAGCATCTCTGACACCCAGGTCACTGCCTAAAAGTGTGCCCATCAGAAGTGATCCTTGCCGCATCAGAATATGCAGACTTGCAACTATCCCCGTGCAAGTCCTTGTCCCAGGGCAGTGTTCAATTGTACCTCCCCCATTCCTTGCAATGCAAGCGCAAATATGCAGCCTGCCACCCACCCACCCCCAGGCTGCAATACTATACTGCTAGCTTGCACTTCAAATGGTTTTAGTTTGGAGGAGGCCGAAGCTGGCCACTACCTCATGGCTGCATCGGCAGCGAGGTATCCATACTCAGTCCCCAGCCGCCACTATTTGTCCCGGGAACCTTTCCCACACTTTTCTTAGCCTGGCCTGCTTTAGGGCAGCATTAGACGAGCCCACCAGACAACCAGAGACTCCTGCGGTGGGCCCTGGTTTCTCCATCAGGGGAGTGGAGAGTGCCAAGGTGAGGAGCATGATGATCATGATAGAAGTTAGCATCTGCTTTGTTTTCTTGGAATGCAAGCGTAAGTGTGCAGCCTGCCACCCACCCACCCCCAGGCTGCAATACCATACTGCTAGCTTGCTTGCACTTGAAATAAGGCCTTTTAGGCTTGTGGAGGCAGACGCCGGCCACCATGTCATGACTGCGTCGGCGGCCTGGTATCCATACTCAGTCCCTAGCCGCCCGGCGGCCAGGGTGTCCACACTCGGTCCCCAGCCGCCAGGGGGCGGCTGGGTGTCCATACTCGGTCCCCAGCCGCCCCTATTTGTCCCGGTGCACCTTATACACAAGCGTGCATACCAAAACATAGCTGTGCCCTCCCCAGTGCATTTAGTGGGAAGGACAGCTTAACCACAAACACGTGGACAAGTGACTGTGGCCAGGGATGGTCCATCTCACTGACGCCTTCACACTGGGTTAATATTGTGGAAGCCAGGACACAGTTGGACACTGGGATGCAACACGTCCTCCACACATAGAGGATTGTGGGTCCTGGGTCAATCAGGCTTCAACACAAAGTTCAAAAGGTAGACAGCAGCAGTAGTCAGCCTCCTACACAGCGAGTAAATTATTCATGATCATGAGGCCATCCATCTCCTTAGCTTTCTGTTCCTTGGAATGCAAGCACATGTACTGTATGTAGTAGCGGCTAGGCCTGAGGTGGTCAGCGTTTTGGCGCATATCCTACCTCCTTCGAGGATTGCTGGATGTTTTCCTGCTACTATCCCAGTTCTATGACTCCCGTTAAAACAAAGCTTCAGGTGATGAATGATGGATGAGGTGGTGGCAAAGGAGAAAGAGCAGGAGGAACAGGGACCATTCACATCAATATCAGGCCAGTCAACCACACATGTCTTGTAGGATATGTTTCTGTACTAAAAGGAGCCGTTCGGCTACACAGTTATAGGGCATACAGTGAGTGCAATGCCTACCAAAAATTTCAAGGCACTCCAATGCCCCTTGGAAGTGACATGGAGGTCAGAGGGCCTTAACTAAACCGTTTTTTCCATTTATAGCAACTGGGTCTCCTGTACACTGTTGGCCTAAGCAGTGAATGGAAGGCTTTCCAAAAATTATGAGGAACTGCAATGCCCCTTGAAACAGACGTGGATTACAGCGTACTAAAAACCTTCTACCCATTATTGGGGAGTGGGTCTCCCTTAGTGTTCGCCTATGCATTGAAAAGCAAAAGCTGACTAAAATTAGGAGGAAATGCAATGTCCGTTGGAAGAGTCGTGGAGATTAGAGGTAATTAAAAACAACATTTCAATGCCCCTTGGAAGAGCTGTGGAGTTCAGAGTGGTTTAACAAGACGCTTTTAATGCCCCTTGGAAGAGAAGTGGAGGTCAGAGTGGTTTAACAAGATGGTACATATGTCAGACATCCAGGTACACTCCTGAGGTCTTATGTGTGGAGTCTAACCTGAATATCGACGGCCTTGTTGCAGCTGGTACTCCACAACTTCTCTCTTCTGCTCACAAATCCTTTGCAACATGAAGAGGGTAGAGTTCCAACGTGTGGGGACATCACACACCAGTCGGTGTGCCGGAAGCTGCAAACGCTCCTGCAACACAGCAAGGGCGGCGGAAGCTGTAGCCGACTTCCGAAAATGAGCTGACAGGTGGCATACTTTGACGAGCAGATCTGGCAACTCGAGGTACGATTTAAGAAACCGCTGAAATACGAGGTTAAGCACATGAGCCAGGCATGGTACGTGTGTGATCTCGCCTCGTTACAGAGCCGGCACCAGGTTACGGCCATTGTCACACACGGCCATGCCTGGATGTAGGTTCAGCGGTCTCAGCCACAGATCTGCCTGCTCTTTCACAGCTGTCCACAACTCACAAGCAGTGTGAGGTTTATCACCTAAGCTTATGAGTTTCAGCACAGCCTGTTGCCGCTTGGCTGAGGCAGTACTGCAGTGCTTCCAGCTTGTAACTGATGTGGTGATATCTGAGATGGAGGCTGAACATGAGGAGGAGAATGATGCACAGGAACTGTACACTGTGGGGGCAACTCTGACTGACATAGGGCCCGCAATCCTCAGTGTGGGGAGGATGTGTTCCGTCCCAAGGTCCGACTGGGTCCCGGCTTCCACTATGTTTACCCAGTGTGCCGTCAGGAAGATGTACCATCCCTGGCCACAAGCACTTGTCCACGTGTCCGTTGTCAGGTGAACTCTCCCAGTAACTGCGTTGTTGAGGGCACGGCAGATGTTTTGGGACACGTGCTTGTGTAGTGCGGCGGTGGCACACCGGGCAAAATAGTGACGGCTGGGGACTGAGTGACGGCCACCGCCATAAGGTTGCGGAAGGATTCCGTCTCCACCAGCCTAAAAGGCAGCATTTCCAACGCAAACAGTCGTGAAATGTGCGAATTTAGGACTGTGGCCTGTGGGGCGTTGGCTGTGAATGATGCTGTTTCTTGAGAAACTGCCATAACAAGTGAAGACTGAGAGGAGGGGACATCTTTGCATGCAGTATGGACAGGGATTTGCCTTGCACGCACAACAGGGGGTTCTCTTACATGCACAACCGCGTAAGAAGCAGTGGTGACACCTGCTGACACTGGTCGTGGACCCTGGGGTTCGCCCCACAAAGTCGGGTTCTTTGCTGACATGTGCCTGATCATGCTGGAGGTGGTCAGGCTGGTAGTTTTGTCACCCCTGCTGATGCTGGCCTGGCAGGTGGTACAAATTGCCTTTTTGGGGTTATCAGCAGAGTCTTTAAAAAAATTCCAGACTCTGGAAGACCTACCGGTTGTACTGGCAACGTCCCTCGTGTTGGTGTTACAGAGAACGGTTGCCCGCCTTCTGTCTGCGACCACCACACTGCTTCTTCCTGCCTGTTGGGGTACTCTGCCTCCCTCCCCCTGTGTGCTGCTGGCCTCGCTCTGCGTGTCCTCCTGCCACGTCGGGTCAGTTACTAGATCATCCACCTCCTCCTCCTCTTCCACTTCCGCACCACGGTCCTCCTCCTCACTTCGTGGCAATTGTGTCTCGTCATCGTCCACCTCTTGTGACAAATTGCCAGCGTTGCCTTCCTGTGGACGTGGATGTTCAAATATTTGGCCATCGCTACATGGGATCTCCTCTTCCACCACTTCAAGCGGAGCAGGCGAGGGGCCCAAATATGGAAATGGACCAGTGAACAGCTCTTCAGAGTGTCCAACTGTGGGATCAGTTGCTGTCTGACGACACTCAGCATGGTGGGAGGAAGGAGCATCAGGGTGAGGAGGAGTATGTGGTCGAGACTCACGGCTACTAAAACTTGACCGTGTGGAAGACAGACCAGAGGTGGTGGTGCCCAGGTGACTGGAAGTATTATCTGCTATCCAATTAATAACTTGTTCACACTGATTTTTCTCTGGCCTACACCAGAATCTTTTAAACAGATATATTTGTGTCTGAACAGTCAGCGAGACACTCAAACTGTTTTTTTTATGGAAAAAAGGAAAAAAGGTGGATTACACCCAGATTTGAACCGTGGAAGAGGAAAACCACAGTTCTAGTTATCTGGCCTACACCAGAATCTTTTAAACAGATATATTTGTGTCTGAACAGTCAGGGAGACACTCAAACTGATTTTTTTTATGGAAACATGGCAAAAAGGTGGATAACACCCAGATTTGAACCGTGGAAGAGGAAAACCACAGTTCTATTTCTCTGGCCTACACCAGAATCTTTTAGGCTGTGTGCCCACAATGCGATTTTTAAGCGTTTCCACAGCGGCAAAAACGCTGCAGAAACGATTAAAAAAATGCATGGTAGAAGGCCTGCCATGTTCTCCAATGATAATCCGCATGTGCTGTGCACATGCTGCGGAAAATTTCTGCTGCGGATTATCATTGCGGAAAAAAACGCAGCACTACCAATTATTTTGTGGAAGTGCTGCGTTTTCGCCGCCATTGACTTTCATTAGAACGCATGGATTACGCATCACTGTGTATGTAGATGCGGAATCCGCTCGTTCCAATGTGCGGATGGTACCCAGGTCTAGAGGAGAGGAGACTCTCCTCCGGACCCAGGTACCATAGAAAACTGTAAAAAAAAAAGAATAAAATAAAAAATAAATATATACTTACCTTCTGGTGGCCCCCGGTGCGCTCCTCCTCTCATGCCGGCAAATCTTGATGCACTGAAGGACCTGCGCTGATGTCATAGTCATGTGATGGGTCACGCGACGCTGACGTCGGCAGGTCCTTCAGTGCAGTGTACCGCAATCTGCCGGCAGTCAGCACGGAGTGAAGCAAGACACCGGAGGCCATCAGAAGGTAAGTATAGATTTATTTTTTATTTTTTTACATTCTCTCGGGTCACTCTATATAAATCCATGCCGGTTGCATGGATTTATTTAGTGTGAACAAGTTGACAAGCACTTTCCAAGTGATGCCAGGGACATGCGGACATGCATGTGAAGAACGCTTCACATCCCCATGTCCCTGGCAGGAAAAACACATGTACAATCCGCATGTACAATCCGCATGTATAATCCGCATATACAATCCGCATGTACAATACGCATGCATTTTTTCTGCAAGGGGAGATTCAGAAACGCTCAGGAAAAATCCGGAGCATTTCTGCATCGTGGGCACATAGCCTTAAACAGATATATTTGTGTCTGAACAGTCAGGGAGACATTCAAACTGTTTTTTTTTATGTAAAAAAGGCAAAAAGGTGGATAACACCCAGATTTGAACTGTGGAAGAGGAAGACCCCAGTTCTATTTCTCTGGCCTACACCAGAATCTTTTAAACAGATATATTTGTGTCTGAATAGTCAGCGAGACACTCAAAATGTTTTTTTTTTTATGTAAAAAAGGCAAAAAGGTGGATTACACTCAGATTTGAACCGTGGAAGGGGAAAACCACAGTTCTATTTCTCTGGCCTACACTAGAATCTTTTAAACAGATATAATTGTGTCTGAACAGTCAGCGAGACACTCAAACTGTTTTATTTTATGGAAAAAAGGCAAAAAGGTGGATTACACCCAGATTTGAACTGTGGAACTGCAAAACCACAGTTCTAGTTATCCGGCCGAAACCAGGCTCTTTTAAACAGATACATTTGTGTCTGAACACTCACAGACACCCTCAAATTTTTTTTGGGGGGTGGGAAATACCAAAAGGTTAATAAGACGGGTATTTGTACAGTCTGGCTGAGGAAAAAAAAAAAGAAGAGGATTTAGATGAAAAAAAAGGATTTTTCCTGGCCCCTGAGACCTGGGGCTAAGTCTAGCAATTTGAGCAACAGCAGCACACACGACTGTAATGCAGTGTTTGTTGCTATAACCACTGTGTCTCCTATACCGCCTGCCTGCCTGATATCTGGGATGAATATTAGTCCTCAGAAGGACTGTTTGTTTGATTTTGCAGGCTTTAGAGACCCTACACTACCTATTTCGCAGTATAAATGTCTCCCTAGCTCAGCAGTGTCCAAGATGGCGGCGCCCGGCTTAAAATACTCGAGGTGACGCTGTGCGGCCAGCCAATCACTGTAATGCCCACAACCAACATGGCTGCGGCATTACAGTGACTGTCTGGCAATCCCTGCATGTTCATTGGCTCTGTAAAGAGCGCCAAACATGCAGAGCGGAGACCCGAGCTCCCGCCCGATTAACCCGAAAATGCTCCGAGCTCGCCGAACATCCTGAGTAGTGAGATGCTCGGGCGAGTACCGAGCAGTGTCGAGCATGCTCGCTCAACACTAATTATCATCTTGAAAAATGATGTCATCATCCCCAAACATCCTTTCAAGTGATGGGATAAGAAAACTGTCCAAATATCAATGTAAACTTGGGCATTTATTGAAGATGTAATGACAGCCATCTCCCCGGTGCCTTTACCTGACATGCAGCCCCATATCATCAATGACTGTGGAAATTTGCATGTTCTCTTCACGCAGTCATCTTTATAAATCTCATTGGAACGGCATCAAACAAAAGTTCCAGCATCATCACCTTGCCCAATGCAGATTCGCGATTCATCACTGAATATGACTTTCATCTAGTCATCCACAGTCCACGATTGCTTTTCCTTAGCCCATTGTAACCTTGTTTTTTTCTGTTTAGGCGTTAATGATGGCTTATGTTTAGCTTTTCTGTATGTAAATCAGATTTCCTTTAGGCGGTTTCTTACAGTTCGGTCACAGACATTGACTCTAGTATACTCCCATTCGTTCCTCATTTGTTTTGTTGTGCATTTCCTGTTTTGGAGACATATTGCTTTAAGTTTCCGGTCTTGACACTTTGATGTCTTCCTTGGTCTACCACTGTGTTTGCCTTTAACAACCTTCCCATGTTGTTTGTATTTGGTCCAGATTTTAGACACAGCTGACTGTGAACAACCAACATCTTTTGCAACATTACATGATGATTTACCTTCTTTTAAGAGTTTGATAATCCTCTCCTTTGTTTCAATTGACATCTCTCGTCTTGGAGCCATGATTCATGTCAGTCCACTTGGTGCAACAGCTTTCCAAGGTGTGATCACTCCTTTTTAGATGCAGACTAACGAGCAGATCTAATTTGATGCAGGTGTTAGTTTTGGAAATGAAAATTTACAGGATGATTCCATAATTTTTTCCTCAGAATTGAGTGATTCCATAATTTTTTCCCTCTGCTTAGTCTGAAAAAAATTACCCTTACTGAGTACCACATTTTTAATCTTGATTTCTTTTAGTGTTTCTTAAAGCCCTAAAGTTGCCATTTGAAATTACTTTAGTTTTGTGCCATGTCTGTCATCTGCTTTTTTTCAACAACATTAAACAACTGAATGAACATCCTCCGAGCCCGGTGATTCCATAATTTTTGCCAGGGGTTGTATATACACTGCTCAAAAAAATAAAGGAAACACTCAAATAACACATCCTAGATCTGAATGAATGAAATATTCTCATTGAATACTTTGTTCTGTACAAAGTTAAATGTGCTGACAACAAAATCACACAAAAATCATCAATGGAAATCAAATTTATTAACCAATGGAGGCCTGGATTTGGAGTCACCCCCAAAAGTAATGTGGAAAAACACACTACAGGCTGATCTAACTTTGATGCAATGTCCTTAAAACAAGTCAAAATGAGGCTCAGTATTGTGTGTGGCCTCCATGTGCCTGTATGACCTCCCTACAACGCCTGGGCATGCTCCTGATGAGGCTGAGTATTGTGTGTGGTCTCCACCTGCCTGTATGACCTTCCTACAATGCCTGGGCATGCTCCTGATGAGGTTGCAGATGGTCTCCTGTGGGATCTCCTCCCAGACCTGGACTAAAGCATCCGCCAACTCCTGGACAGTCTGTGGTGCAACGTGACGTTGGTGGATGGAGCGAGACATGAAGTCACACATGTGCTCAATCGGATTCAGGTCTGGGGAACGGGCGGGCCAGTCCATAGCTTCAATGCCTTCATCTTGCAGGAACTGCTGACACACTCCAGCCACATGAGGTCTGGCACTGTCCTGCATTAGGAGGAACCCAGGGCCAACCGCACCAGCATATGGTCTCACAAGGGGTCTGAGGATCTCATCTCGGTACCTAATGGCAGTCAGGCTACCTCTGGGGAGCACATGGAGGGCTGTGCGGCCCTCCAAAGAAATGCCACCCCACACCATTACTGACCCACTGCCAAACCGGTCATGCTGAAGGATGTTGCAGGCAGCAGATCGCTCTCCTCGGTGTCTCCAGACTCTGTCACGTCTGTCACATGTGCTCAGTGTGAACCTGCTTTCATCTGTGAAGAGCACAGGGCGCCAGTGGCGACTTTGCCAATCCTGGTGTTCTGTGGCAAATACCAAGCGTCCTGCATGGTGTTGTGCTGTGAGCACAACCCCCATCTGTGGACGTCGGGCCCTCATACTACCCTCATGGAGTCGGTTTCTAACCATTTGTGCAGACACATGCACATTTGTGGCCTGCTGGAGGTCATTTTGTAGGGCTCTGGCAGTGCTCCTCCTGTTCCTCCTTGCACAAAGGCGGAGGTAGTGGTCCTGCTGCTGGGTTGTTGCCCTCCTACGGCCCCCTCCACGTCTCCTGGTGTACTGGCCTGTCTCCTGGTAGCGCCTCCAGCCTCTGGACACTACGCTGACAGACGCAGCAAACCTTCTTACCACAGCTCGCATTGATGTGCCATCCTGGATGAGCTGCACTACCTGAGCAACTTCTGAGGGTTGTAGAGTCCGTCTCATGCTACCACGAGTGTGAAAGCACAACCAACATTCAAAAGTGACCAAAACATCAGCCAGAAAGCATTGGTACTGAGATGTGGTCTGTGGTCCCCACCTGCAGAACCACTCCTTTATTGAGGGTGTCTTGATAATTGCCAACAATTTCCATCTAATGTCTATTCCATTTGCACAACAGCATGTGAAATTGATTGTCAATCAGTGTTGCTTCCTAAGTGGACAGTTTGATTTCACAGAAGTTTGATTTACTTGGAGCTATATTCTGTTGTTTACGTGTTCCCTTTATTTTTTGAGCAGTGTATACAGTACAGACCAAAAGTTTGGACACACCTTCTCATTTAAAGATTTTTCTGTATTTTCATGACTATGAAAATTGTACATTCACACTGAAGGCATCAAAACTATAAATTAACACATGTGGAATTATATACTTAACAAAAAAGTGTGAAACAACTGAAAATATGTCTTATATTCTAGGTTCTTCAAAGTAGCCACCTTTTGCTTTGATGACTGCTTTGCACACTCTTGGCATTCTCTTGATGAGCTTCAAGAGGTAGTCACCGGAAATGGTCTTCCAACAATCTTGAAGGAGTTCCCAGAGATGCTTAGCACTTGTTGCCCCTTTTGCCTTCACTCTGCAGTCCAGCTCACCCCAAACCATCTTGATTAGGTTCAGGTCTGGTGACTATAGAGGCCAGGTTATCTGTCGTAGCACCCCATCACTCTCCTTCTTGGTCAAATAGCCCTTACACAGCCTGGAGGTGTGTTTGGGGTCATTGTCCTGTTGAAAAATAAATGATGGTCCAACTAAACACAAACCGGATGGAATAGCATGCCGCTGCAAGATGCTGTGGTAGCCATGCTGGTTCAGTATGCCTTCAATTTTGAATAAATCCCCAACAGTGTCACCAGCAAAGCACCCCCACACCATCACACCTCCTCCTCCATGCTTCACGGTGGGAGCCAGGCATGTAGAGTCCATCCTTTCACCTTTTCTGCGTCTCACAAAGACACGGTGGTTGGAACCAAAGATCTCAAATTTGGACTCATCAGACCAAAGCACAGATTTCCACTGGTCTAATGTCCATTCCTTGTGTTCTTTAGCCCAAACAAGTCTCTTCTGCTTGTTGCCTGTCCTTAGCAGTGGTTTCCTAGCAGCTATTTTACCATGAAGGCCTGCTGCACAAAGTCTCCTCTTAACAGTTGTTGTAGAGATGTGTCTGCTGCTAGAACTCTGTGTGGCATTGACCTGGTCTCTAATCTGAGCTGCTGTTAACCTGCGATTTCTGAGGCTGGTGACTTGGATAAACTTATCCTCAGAAGCAGAGTTGACTCTTGGTCTTCCTTTTCTGGGGCGGTCCTCATGTGAGCCATTTTCTTTGTAGCGCTTGATGGTTTTTGCAACTGCACTTGGGGACACTGTCAAAGTTTTCCCAATTTTTCGCACTGACTGTAATGATAGCCACTCGTTTTTCTTTACTTAGCTGCTTTTTTCTTGCCATAATATGAATTCTAACAGTCTATTCAGTAGGACTATCAGCTGTGTATCCACCTGACTTCTGCACAACACAACTGATGGTGCCAACGCCATTTATAAGGCAAGAAATCCCACTTATTAAACCTGACAGGGCACACCTGTGAAGTGAAAACCATTTCCGGTGACTACCTCTTGAAGCTCATCAAGAGAATGCCAAGAGTGTGCAAAGCAGTCATCAAAGCAAAAGGTGGCTACTTTGAAGAAGCTAGAATATAAGACATATTTTCAGTTGTTTCACACTTTTTTGTTAAGTATATAATTCCACATGTGTTAATTCATAGTTTTGATGCCTTCAGTGTGAATGTACAATTTTCATAGTCAAGAAAATACAGAAAAATCTTTAAATGAGAAGGTGTGTCCAAACTTTTGGTCTGTACTGTATATATATATATATATATATATATATATATATATATATATACATATACAGTATATATAAAAAACTATAAGAGTTTTGAATTGCCATAGTCATGCTGACCAGAAAGAATATGTTGTCACATCTTAAGCAAAATCCCCCAAAAATAATGGAGAAGTTGTTGTTTTTTCCACCATTTTGTTGCAGTTGTAATTTTTTTCGCCCATCATAAACTTCTGATATTGGGCTATCTTGGATAAGGCAAGGTCTTCTCCATAGTAGACAATGCCTTGACGAGTATGTTATATGAAATCACAATTTGGTAGTAATATACTGTATCTTTTTTTAGATTCCATGAATAGCATTTCATTCGTATTTTACATATTTTTTCACACGTGAAAATGAACAGTGCTTCTATTTTCAGTAAAAATGTGAAATGTATGAACGAAATATTTCATTTCTCTTCTTCATTGTTCACATTCTATGATTCCTTGTTGCAGACGGTTTCCTTAAAGGCATAGACAGCTACCAATTTAGGTGAAAAAAACTTGGCAGAATAAATGGAATCTTGAATTTTTTTTCACCTAAATTGGACGCTGTCTCTTTCTTCTATTGAATTTTTTTCCAAGTTGACTCCTTGGAACTTCTTTGATGGTTCATCCTTTTTGAGCCTATGTGCTCTTTTGTCATTGTCCAATATTGGAGTGCAGCGAGCCAACTCTATTTTTGTGGTTTCCCTGAGGGCGTGCTTCAGAAGGGTCCCTTGACAATAAGCAGATTAAAAAGAATCCTGTTGGGACCTCCAGTGATCATAATTCTCCAGGTCAGTACGATTATGGCGATACCAAATTTTTGTTAGGGAGGTGAGGTGACTGAAAGAATGTAATTCTGACGTTCTGATCATTTTTTCTCGCTACGGTGTTTACTCACAGGGTGGATGAATTTCATATTTTCATAGACTGGACTTTTATGAACATGTTATTACCTATATATATATACAGGTGCTTCTCACAAAATTGGAATATTATCAAAAAGTTAATTTATTTCAGTTCTTCAATACAAAAAGTGAAACTCATATATTATATAGAGTCATTACAAACAGAGGGATCTATTTCAAGTGTTTATCACTGTTAATGTTAATGGTTATGGCTTACAGCCAATGAAAACACAAAAGTCATTATCTCAGTAAATTAGAATAATTAACAAAAAACACCTGCAAAGGCTTCCGATGCATTTAAAAAGGTCCCTTAGTCTGTTTCAGTAGGCTCCACAATCATGGGGAAGACTGCTGACTTGACAGATGTCCAGAAGGTAGTCATTGACACATTCCGCAAGGAGGGTAAGCCACAAAAGGTCATTGCTAAAGAAGCTGGCTGTTCACAGAGTGCTGTATCCAAGCACATTAATGGAAAGTTGAGTGGAAGGAAAGTGTGGTAGAAAAAGGTGCACAAGCAACCGGGATAACCGCAAGCTTGAAAGGATTGTTAAGTAAAGGCCATTCAAAAATTTGATGGAGATTTCACAAGAAGTGGACTGCTGCTGGAGTCATTGCTTCAAGAGCCACCACACACAGACGTATCTGTGTCACCCTGGCCTGGATGCCACAAAATGTAATAAAGCTGTGTCTGAGAGCAAGGGGGAGGTTCTCTAGTCAGGGGAACATTAGCATGCAATGCCTCCTGTCTCAGGCCAGTAGGGGGAGCAGGCTGCCCCTATAAAAGCTGGTACTGGGGGCAGGGTTAGAGAGAGCTGGACGACCTGTCTCAGGATTCAGGTCCCAGAGCAGAGAGGGACAGTTGTATTGCACCTAAGAGGAAGTGTGGCAGGAGGAGAGCCACAAGCCAGAGACAAGAGGCGAAGAGAGCCTGTCTTGGCAGATAACGAACTTAATTTACCAGACTTTGGTGTCTGAGGCTGGAAGGATTCCACATCCCCCAGCAGATAACCAGTCCGCAGGGGACTGTATATTCCTTGGCCTAAGAAACCTGGAGGCCCTGCCACAACAGAAGGGACCAGCAAAGCCGTACAAGGCTGGGAGCAGAAAGGAACCCACGTCGCAGGCCATACAGGCGAGAATACACGGAAAGCTCGGAAACGTGGGCTGTTACCCTATAACGAGGAGATAGCCAGAAGGAGCGCAGAAAGCACGGTAGGCCTACACCCTCACCCTGACCAGGGCCAATTTCCCCGTTGCTCTCAGACATCCAGGTCCCCTCCTAGCTGGGACTGTTTGTGGGTCAATTTACCTGTTCTAGTAAAGACCCTGGACTGCAACCTGTTGTCTGCGTGCTCCTTGCTCCTCCAGCACTATCAGCACTTGGACTCTCACTACCATCACTCCCAACATCCACTACACTGCCCTGGGGCCGCACTCTTCCCGTGGGGAGTCACACCATCCCAGCTGCGTACATCATCAGCCCCAGCGGTCTGCCTTGCAGCGGCGGTTCCTAATGACCGCAAATCCACGGGTGGCGTAGTCGGACATAATCATCAGCACATAACGGACTACCACTGGCCTGACCACCCTGAGCCACGGAACCGGGTTGCCACTACTACTCCCATCGTTCCCCTATTGCCCGCATCCGAGTGCCCCACGGCCCAGGGGGCGAGTCATATCCAGGACATGGGCTACAAGTGTCGCATTCCTTGTGTCAAGCCACTCATGACTAATAGACAACGCCAGAAGCGTCTTACCTGGGCCAAGGAGAAAAAGACCTGGACTGTTCTCAGTGGTCTATGGTGTTGTTTTCAGATGAAAGTAAATTTTGCATTTCATTTGGAAATCAAGGTCCCAGAGTCTGGAGGAAGAGTGGAGAGGCCACAATCCAAGCTGCTGGAGGTCTATTGTGAAGTCTCCACAATCAGTGATGGTTTGGGGAGCCATGTCATCTGCTGGTGTAGGTCCACTGGGTTTTACAAAAAATCATAATTTTGCAAAGACTGATCAACAATTAAATAAAAAAAAAACAGTTTAGTTGCTCTGTAAGTGACCACACTGACATTGTTTTGCAATTGTTGATGGCTTGCACATCTGTATGTCTGCAACCTATTTGTGATCCGTAGATATTTTCTAAGAAAAGTAGCATCCCAGGACCCTCTGACGTGTCACAGGATCGTTATACCAATGACTGGTGCAACCCCTGTAAGCAACACCCTCAATATATATGCCCTAATCCTTTTTAAGGAAGACCGGTCAGATGTTGCAGAGAATTTGCTGTGAAACCTATGATGAGAAGTATACATTTCTCTGAAGTCTGGGTGGCTAAATGGTCACTCTATGTCTACTAAACATGGCTACTGTAACTAATACATCAGTAACCATATCCTTGAGTCATTGTCTTCTGTCTATTTTACTTAAACACTATTGAGCTTTTTTCTTAGACATGTTTCCAAGAGAGCGGTGTTAAAGCCAATATGGAAGCCAAAATAGTCACATATGTTGTCACCCATGTTTCCTAGAAACAGATATTATAGAGTTTCCTAATTCTAGGGTCAGGTGTTTTGTCTTGCATACTTTACATGCACTACACAACACAATCCATGGCCCAGAGCCTAATAGCTCACATACTAATATAGGTTATGTATAAATATAGCTTGGATGGGAAAGTTTATTTCTTTATATTTCCCTGAAGGGAACCGCCATGGGCTACTTATGTCCTCCAAAGTCTCCTATCCAGAAGCCTATGTATTGAAAAGTGTGGTAGATTACTCTTTCCAATAAAGTTGAAATTCTTAGACTAACTCTCTTTAAGCCAGTATGAAGCAATTATGATAACGATTCATGGGAAAGAGTATGAAAATTAGCTCCCTAATACAGATGGAAAAAGGTACAGTGAGGAGCAAAATGGTAACAATGTTTTGAACTTTTGACTTTCAGGCTCCATATCTCACCAGCCACTACTGCTTCCAACATGAGACTACCATCATTTTATAGACAATCATCTTGGCTATCTCATACATAAATTTGACTTGCAGCTATTTTGCATATGATTACTTATGCAGATTCTTGTCATGTCACTGCATTATTACTGTTTTGCTTCTAAAAATCAAAATTTTAATTTGTATTATTTTGTTAATATTTTGTAAATCCACCTTTGGCTTTCAACACTGCCTGAATCTTTCTGGGCATGCTCTCGATCAGATTCAAGCATGTCTAGACGGAAATCTGATCCCAGGTCTCTTCTACACGTTCCTACAAGTTGGTGCATACTGGTCGCCTTACTTGGTATATATATACAGCTTTTTCACAAGTGTTCAACTGGGTTGAAGTATGGGGACTGTGGGGGCCAATCCAGCACCTCTGCTTCATTGTCATTGAACCATTTCTTTGCCAATCTCGATGTATGCTTCGGGTCGTTGTCCTACTGGAACACTATGTCGTCCTCTTCATACCCATAGTACTCAAGTGTATGAAGTAATTTGTCTTGTAGAATACTCACATATAGATCAGCATTGAGACCACCATCGATCCTGGTCAAGTGTCCAACGCCTTTGGCTTTGAAACAACCCCATATCATCAGGCTTACTCCACCGAACTTGACAGTTTCTTCAATTTCTCGATCTGTTAACCCCTTTTTCCCTTGTTTCTTCAAGACTCATTTGCACCAATCAGAGCCTAGTCTATTGACTTTGGCCTCATCGCTCCAAATCCCCCTTTTCCAATCTTCAACAGTCCACTTTTTGTACTTTTCAGCTCAGTCTTGCACACTTTACATACACTACACAACACAATCCATGGCCCAGAGCCTAATAGCTTACATACTAATATTGTTTATGTATTAATATACAGTAGCTTGCATGAGAAAGTTTATTCCTTTACATTTCCTTGAAGGGAACCGCCATGGGCTACTTATGTCCTCCAAAGTCTCCTATCCAGAAGCCTCTGTATCGAAAGAACTTCCTTCGAATCCACTAGAGTCTTACAAATCGGCTACACATGCTATTATTTTAGAAGGACTCGCTTTGGGAGTTATCTCACAGAAACAAAAAGAATTTTTGATAGTTGATCACCCCATGCTACCTTGTTTATATGGGTTACCTAAAACCCATGAGGGAATTACACCCCCACCTATGAGACCCATTATCTCCAGTATTCAATCAGTCACAGAACACTTGGAGGAATGGCTTGACTCACTGCTGCAACCGTTAGCACAAAGATCTGCCGGTTTCCTTAAGGATTCTAGGGATGTATTAGACCAGTTGGCACAAATAAAATGGAAAAGTGAATACAAATGGCTCAGCTATGATGTGATTTCGTTGTACACCAGTATACCTTACCACATCGCAATGCAAGCATTAGAGTTTCATCTGCAAAAATACAGCAAATATACTCCTGAACTATCCAATTATTTACTTACTGTTGCACAATTTCTAATGACTCATAATTTTTTATGCATGGGCAGCAATATTATCTTCAATCTAGAGGAGTTTCCATGGGAGCGAAATATTCCCCGTCCATTGCCAACATGGTCATGTCCTTTTGGGAGTATGAAATGCTGTATGCTGTCTCCAACCCTTGGTCTGGTCACCTCTTCTGGTATGGCTGATACATCGACGATCTGATGTTCATTTGGAGGGGAGATGTGTCTGCCATACCGGAATTTGTGGCATATCTCAATAACAATGCCTTCAATTTGTCTTTCACTTATTCTTTTGATTCTGCCTGTATTTCCTTTTTAGATCTCAAATTGGAAATTATTGAGGGTAAAATTACCACTCGTACATTTGTGAAACCCATGGCAGGTAACAGTATTCTACATGCCAATAGTGGTCATCCACTTTCTACCATCAAAGCTATTCCAGTGGGGGAATTCACCCGTATAAAAAAAAATTGTGGCAATGCTGTTAAATTACGTAGTGAAATTGAGGCATGTAAAAATAAACTCACTAAAAGGGGGTATCCATCATGAACACTTAAGAAAGCTGAAGCTATAGTCAAAAATAAATCTAGAGCTAACCTGATTCAGCCACCACATAGGAATACTTTATCTGAATCTGTTTCCATTGCCAAACAGGCTAATAAACCAATTATTTCGCTAAAATTTAGTCCTCAATTTTTTCAAATCAAACAGATTATTCTAAAACATATACCAATGCTGTATGATGATGCTATATTGGCCAATATACTACAACCAGGATGTAGAGTAGTGGCCAAACGAGCTCAAACTTTAGGCTATGTGCCCCCGATGCAGAAATGAAGGAGAAAATTTCTGCAGCATTTCTGCATCTCCCTGGCAGAAAAAACGCATGCAGATTGTGCATGCGGATTGTACATGCGTTTTTCCTGCAGAATACATGCGGATTCACATGCGTATCCACATGTGTTAACGCATGTGTTTTCGCATACGGACTGACAAGCACTTTCCAGGCGATAGCATCACTTGGAAAGTGCTTGTCAACTAGGTCACACTGTATAAATCCATGCAATCCATCGATTTATATAGCGTGACCGTAAAAATAAAAAAATAAAGCTATACTTAACGATCCCCCGCCGCGTGAGCTGTCGCGTGTGTCGTCGCTCTACTTCCGGGTTGCCGGCATCTCGCGAGACAGCCTGCGGTCACATGATCGCGACGTCATCTCAGGTCCTGGAAGGAGAAGCGCTGCGCGGGCCGCCAGACAGGTGAATATAACTTTATTTATTATTTTATTCTTTTTTTCACAGGTACAATGGTACCCAGGTCTGTGTACCATCCGCACATAGAGACGCATATAATCCGCTTGTACAAATGTACAGACACAGATTCTCTGCGTCTCAATGCAAGTCAATGGCGGCGCTTCCGCAAAATTAATGAACATGCTGCGGATTTATGAGCGCTGCAGAAACGCTGCGGAAAAATCCGCAGCATGTGCATTGACATTGCGGAATGCCATTGGGGACCATGGGGTGCGGATTACCATGCGTTTTTGTTGCGCTTCCGCTGCGGAAATTCCGCAGCATAAACGCGTGAAAAACACATCGTGTGCACGCAGCCTTAGGTAATTTATTATCTCCCAGCTTTACTAATCCAAATAAACAACGCCATACGTGGCTCAATTGCAAGGTTTTTTTCAGATGTGGTCAAAATCGTTGTGGAATATGCCGGAATGCCAAAGTCACAAAATAATTTTTTAACACAGAGAAAACACAACAACATGAGATAAAACAATTTATTAATTGTAATAGTGAATATTTGGTATATGTAATAGAGTGTACAGCTTGCAATTTACTCTATGAGGGTTCAACAATATGAAAGCTGAAAAAACGTATCGCGGAGCATGTCAGAGATATTGTTAATGTTACTAACCGCAATATATCTTGCGCTTCCAGGCATTTTATACAGTCCCACAATAGAAATATTTCTTCCCTTCAAATATTTGGAATTGAATGCTTGTCATTGAATCCAAGAGGAGGTGATAACCGGAGACGCCTTCTGGATCGTGAAGCTTTTTGGATGTATTTCCTTGATACGTGTCATCCGGCTGGGTTAAATATGCGAAGAGAGCTTCTTTTCCATTATCATGAATAACTGTTATATGCATATATATTTTATTATGTTTCTCTGCATTTCATTACCATCATATGTTTCTTTCTGCATTATCCAACCCTCCATCTCGTTAGGGTTAACACCCTATTGCAGTGTGTGTTTTTAATTGTCACGTGATTTGTTTATCTTTGTTTTATTGGTCGGGCCACACATATATATCAGGCATCGCCATATGTATGTAGCTTGGACAAAGAACGCACCATTGGCGTTCGAAACGCGTTGCTCTTACGGTTTTTTGGACATGTGCTGTAGCATCTGTATTTTAATCTAATAAAGAAGACTTTTTGGGTCTTACCAGTTCCGAGGTGGTTCTTCGTACTCCGTGCCCCAGGACGCTTATACTCAGGTGAGCTGGTCTTCCTCTTTCCTTTTTACATAGTAGATTACTCTTTCCAATAAAGTTGAAATTCTTAGACTAACTCTCCTTAAGCCAGTATGAAGCAAGTATGGTAACGATTCATGGGAAAGAGTATGCAAATTAGCTCTCTAATACAGTTGGAAAAACATATATCCATACCAATGAAGGCCAGGGATACATCAAAATAAAAATTAAGGTATGAGTCCAGTACATAAGTAGGTACACACATCGGATGTCTTGTAAGCAGAGCCACACAAGATTATGCTGGGAAGACCCATAACTGATTGTATAATATATAATTAGTGTGAAGACCCAGGGTCTTCCGTGGGTGTAACACTACTCAGACAACATAGGGTGATGGTAAAAGAGCGTGGCAATACTTTATTGAACCACAAAGCGGATAATAAACAAACAGAACAGTCCCAGCAAATACCCAAGATGATACAACACTACACAGTCTCACCCTTCCTTCTCCGCCCGCCTGGGATAAAACAGCTGCAACTTTGGAAACTTCCAGGGCCAAATGCCTCAACTAGTGGCCCCCCACTTCTGGCGAGCCCCCACAGAAACAAGGCAACGGCAAGCTTAGGAAGCTAGCAGTCCATCAAGGTACAAGGCCAGGAGATCCGAGGGTCCCAACCTGGCCTCTCCGAGAGTTTCTGTGTCACCCTGGCCTGGATGCCACAAGTGTAATTAAAGCTGTGTCTGAGAGCAAGGGGGAGGTTCTCTAGTCAGGGGAACATTAGCATGCAGTACCTCCTGTCTCAGGCCAGTAGGGGGAGCAGGCTGCCCCTATAAAAGCTGGTACTGGGGGCAGGGTTAGAGAGAACTGGATGACCTGTCTCAGCACTGAGACGTGTCCCGGAGCAGAGCAGGGACAGAAAGTTGTATTGCACCTAAGAGGAAGTGTGGCAGGAGGAGAGCCACAAGCCAGAGACAAGAGGCGAAGAGAGCCTGTCTTGGCAGATAAAAGACTTACATTACCAGACTTTGGTGTCTGAGGCTGGGAGGATTCCACATCCCCCAGCAGAGAACCAGTCCGCAAGGGACTGTATATTCCTTGGCCTAAGAAGCCTGGAGGCCCTGCCACAACCGAAGGGACCAGTAAAGCCGTACAAGGCTGGGAGCAGAAAGGAACCCACGTCGCAGGCCATACAGGAGAGAATACACGGAAAGCTCGGAAACGTGGGCTGTTACCCTATAACGAGGAGATAGCCAGAAGGAGCGCAGAAAGCACGGTAGGCCTACACCCTCACCCTGACCAGGGCCAATTTCCCCATTGCTCTCAGACATCCAGGTCCCCTCCTAGCTGGGACTGTTTGTGGGTCAATTTACCTGTTCTAGTAAAGACCCTGGACTGCAACCTGTTGTCTGCGTGCTCCTTGCTCCTCCAGCACTATCAGCACTGGGACTCCCACTACCATCACTCCCAACATCCACTACACTACCCTGGGGCCGCACTCTTCCCGTGGGGAGTCACACCATCCCAGCTGCATACATCATCAGCCCCAGCGGTCTGCCTTGCAGCGGCGGTTCCTAATGACCGCAAATCCACGGGTGGCGTAGTCGGACATAATCATCAGCGCATAACGGACTACCACTGGCCTGACCACCCTGAGCCACGGAACCGGGTTGCCACTACTACTCCCACCGTTTCCCTATTGCCCGGATCTGAGTGCCCCACGGCCCAGGGGGCGAGTCATTTCCATGGAGCCAGATGACTGGCAGGTCACAATCTAGCTTCTCCGAATGTCTCTGTGGGTTGCAGGCAACCGGTGGGTCCCTCCTGGCAACCCCAAACAACATATCCATGGGGCCAGGTGACTTCTTCGTTCCAACCTGGTCTTCCCAAAATGTATCCATGTCTCTGATGGTCAGTGGAGCAGATCCGAATCTTTACTGTCAGGGCCAGTACCCTTAGGCTAGAATCATGTAGAATACAAATCTGTGTCTCTTTGGGTAATGTCATGCAATCCATATACGGTCCTGAAGGATGTCTCTCATTCTGTTTGTAAAGTCTTTCTCCAATATGTTTCAAGTCTGACTACTACAGAAGCACATGTCCTTTTTAAGTACACATCCACAGGTCAAGGGTCATTAGTCACAAGTCAGAGGTAAAGGTGCAGGGCTCAGCTATCATTGTTTTAGCTAATCTATTTACATAGTTGGTATCACAGGGGTTTTTGCAAACAAACATCTAGCTGACCCATAGTACAATTTGTCATTAGCATAGTAAACATGATTGTTTCCAAAGGAATATAATTCAACATTCAGGATTATACAAATATTGGTCTGTTCTTATTGACCAGACACAAATACACAAAGATAATAGGGTAGATCTCTTGGATTAACAAATCTAAACGTCTGGTTTATTAAGATTTTATGCTGCATCGTCACATTGCTCCCCCAATCTTAATTAGCCAGACATGACATGATCCCAAACATCCTTCTCCGTTTATTGGAGACAGGCCATCAGCATGTCTTTAAGCGCAGACATGAATGTAAGAGGTCTCACCTTCATGAGAACAAAGCTTTACATCATCCAGTTTCCTCAGAGCATATTCCATGTCTTCCTTGCGAATAAACTCCAAACATAATTGAAGAAAACAGACTGGTATCCATTGTGTCCACCCCATGCCATCCTCTGCATCCTGTGGTTCCTGAATTAAATCCGATGAGTGTCAGTGGCCTGGTATTCAATCTGTTGAAGCTGGCACAGCTCCTGTAGTTGCTGTTTCTTGTTGCTGCTGTATATTCTCTCCAGTCCCCCTCCCAAGGCCAGGCTGGTGGGGTTGGATATGGTAACATCCGAAACCCACTGTGTATGCCTCACCTATGGTCTGCTGGGTTTGTCTACATGCCTCCCTGGTTGTGGAGCCCTTTGGACGGTGTGTGCAGACACCAGTCCCCAGCAGCTCCCCCAGATCTGCTAAGCTGAGTAGTATCCCACCGCTGCCACCAATATTTATGAAGACCTGGGGTCTTCCGTGGGCATAACACTACTCAGACAACACAGGGTGATGGTAAAACAGCGTGACAATACTTTATCGAACCACAAAGCGGACAATAAACACACAGAACAGTCCCAGCAAATACTCAAGATGGTACAACACTACACAGTCTAACCCTTCCTTCTCCGCCCGCCTCGGATAGAACAGCTGCAACGTTGGAGACTTTCAGGGCCGACTACCTCAACCAGTGGCCCCCCCCGCTTCTGGCTTGCCGCCATACCCCCACAGAGAGAAGGTAGCGGCAAGCTTAGGAAGCTAGCAGTCCATCAAGGTACAAGGCCAGGAGACCTGAGGGTCCCAACCTGGCCTCTCTGAGAGTTTCCATGGAGCCGGATGACTGGTCCCAATCTGGCTTCTTCGAATGTCTCTGTGGGTTGCAGGCGACCGGTGGGTCCCTCCTGGCAACCCCAAACAACATATCCATGGGGCTAGGTGACTTCTTTGTTCCAACCTAGTCTCCCCAAAATGTATCCATGTCTCTCTAATGGTTAATGGAGCAGATCCGAATCTTTCCAGTCAGGGACAGTACTCTTAGGCTAGAATCATGTAGAATACAAATCTGTGTCTCTTTGGGTAATGTCATGCAATCCATCTACTGTCCTGAAGGATGTCTTTCATTCTCCTTTCATTCAACTACGTGACCACCCACTGACACGGGGCATACAGAGGGAATTGTAACTGCATGTATATCGCACACCACCACAATTTGGCAGATTGCATTCATATAGAATGACTGTTGACTTTTAGTTTAAACCTGGATAACCCCTTTAATTCTGCAAGGCAGTAAGGAATTCCACACAAGAAAAGTTTCCGTGTGCTGAGGAGTAGTCTCCCTTAGGAACTTGTTTTGAATAGGTAGGCTTAAGGTTGTGTTACCAAGGAAGTGTACAGGAAGCTGGGGAAAGGTCAGAACAGACAGCAGACAAGAAGACATGGTCATGATCATAAACCGAGTTTATGGGGAGAAGTCAAGATTGCCAGCAGACAAGAAGAAATGGTCAGGTAAAAAGCTATGTTGATTGGGAAAGGTCAGGATCGTCAGAAGACAAAAAGAAATGGTCAGGAACAAAATCCAGGTTGATAGGGAAAGGTCAGGATCGGCAGCAGATGGGAAAACGTAGTCAGAAACACCAGCTGGGTTGATGGGGAAAGGTCAGGATTGGCAGCAGACAAAAATACAGTCAGTAACACATGCCAGGCTGTCAGGTTGATGGAGAAAGGTCAGGATCAGTAGCAGACAAGAAGTCATAGTCAGAAACACCAGCTAGGTTGATGGGGAAAGGTCAAGATTGGCAGCAGACAAGAAGACATAGTCAAAAACATAAGCTGGCTCAATGCTACTGGACAAACACACCTTTTCAGACACAGGAACCAAAAGGATGGTATTGCTTGAATCACTGAACGATAGAGAAACTTTGCCTTTGATGGACATTTAAGGTGATTAGCTCACATGGCTCAAGAACCCCAGGCACCTTCTCTTTTACCGGAAGCCTCCCAAATGAACGGGGAGAGTTAGTAAGTATATTTTAGGTTATATTCTTCTGACTTTACTAGAAATTATATTTTTTAAATGAAACAACCCCTTTATGACAATTATTTGCAAAAAAAGAAAAGTTTAAAATAAACTTTACTACAATGAAAGCAAAAAAAGAGGGAGTACCATATGGTCGTGCCAACTTACAAGGAATAGAAAGCGAGTGTTGAGTAGAGATGAGCGTTGTTCTACTCGAACTGTTCGCCAATCTCAAATTCGAGCTGTTTTGGGCGGTGTTCGAGCCGTTCGGCGAACACGAACAATTTGAGAAAAATTCGGCTGTTCGAGGTTATGTTCGATAACTGTTCGTGCACCAAAATCATAACTGGATTTTTTCTCAGTAATGATGAAAATTAATGTTAATACGCAGTTTGAGTGTACAGCGGGGTGGGGGGAGGTGCAGGGGATGGATCTCTGCAGGAACAATGAAGATCTCCATTTTTTTTTCTCTTTCCCGCATTTGCAGTGGGGAGGTGCAATCTGTCAGCCTATCAGCAGCGCACACACGGAGCGAAGTGCTTTTTTTCACACAAGCAAGGGCATGTGTCATTGGCAGTGTATGTCACATGTCCTTGCCCTATAAGACCAAGCCATTTTCCCCGTCGCCACCATTTTCTCACTGCTGCAGCTGCGTGTTAGACGGCACCGCTGTTGCTGTGTGCGCTATACCTTGTTAATTTCAAGCCAATTTTCGCAGAAATCTACAGATAGCTTGGGAGTAGGGAATAGTTGTGATTGCAGTCCTTTTAAGGACTAGGTTACAGCATTTCCTACGACTTTTATTTTTGCCAGGCAGGTCTGTGCCAGTGCTGTGCAAGTTTTTTTCACAGCATTTGGCTGAATCTAGCAAAGCTAATCCTTTTTGGCCTATTGCAGAGTGTGTTAGTCAGTGGAGTAGCCTATCTGTGTTGCAAGATATACCACCTGTGTATAGAATACCAATTTTTTTACTGCACCTAGTGAAGTAAAATCTTTTGGGCATAGCATCATTCTATTAGTCCATCTATACTGACCTCCATCAGGTTGCAAATTGAATATAATTTTTTTCTGCATCTAGCTCTGAAAAAATATTGGGCTTCTAGCTGTGTGTGGGACTTGTTCTATTAATCCATCTATACAGACCTCCATCAGGTTGCAAACTGAATATATTTTTTTCTGCATCTACCTCTGAAAAAATATTGGGCTTCTAGCTGTGTGTGGGACTTGTTGTATTAGTCCATCTATACTGACCTCCATCAGGTTGCAAACTGAATATATTTTTTTCTGCATCTACCTCTGAAAAAATATTGGGCTTCTAGCTGTGTGTGGGACTTGTTCTATTAATCCATCTATACAGACCTCCATCAGGTTGCAAACTGAATATATTTTTGTCTGCATCTAGCTCTAAAAAAATATTTGGCCTTCTAGCTGTGTGTGGGACTTGTTCTATTAGTCCATCTATACTGACCTCCATCAGGTTGCAAACTGAATATAATTTTTTTCTGCATCTACCTCTGAAAAAATATTTGGCCTTCTAGCTGTGTGTGGGACTTGTTCTATTAGTCCATCTATACTGACCTCCATCAGGTTGCAAATTGAATATAATATTTTTCTGCATCTACCTCTGAAAAAATATTTGGCCTTCTAGCTGTGTGTGGGACTTGTTCTATTAGTCCATCTATACTGACCTCCATCAGGTTGCAAATTGAATATAATATTTTTCTGCATCTAGCTCTGAAAAAATGTTTGGCCTTCTAGCAGTGTGTGGGACTTGTTCTATTAGTCCATCTATACTGACCTCCATCAGGTTGCAAATTCAAAATAATTTTTTGTCTGCATCTAGCTCTGAAAAAATATTTGGCCTTCTAGCAGTGTGTGGGACTTGTTCTATTATTCCATCTATACTGACCTCCATCAGGTTGCAAATTCAAAATAATTTTTTGTCTGCATCTAGCTCTGAAAAAATATTTGGCCTTCTAGCAGTGTGTGGGACTTGTTCTATTAGTCCATCTATACTGACCTCCATCAGGTTGCAAACTGAATATAATTTTTTTCTGCATCTAACTCTGAAAAAATATTTGGCCTTCTAGCAGTGTGTGGGTCTCATTGTATTAGGCCATCTATACCAAGGCTCCACCAGCTTTTCAATTAATAATAATTTTTCGCTGCATCTAGCCCTGAAAATAATTTTTCTTCCCAATAGTGGTAGCAATAGAAATATGGGGCGCGCTCCTGGCTTACAAAAATATACGCTTCATAACAAAAAACACCAGCTTAGCGCACTGCATTAATAAGATGGCATCATCGTCTCTCCCAGTGCTAGGCCTACTACCCAGGCTAGCATTCCTGTGCCTAAAACACAATGTATGGGTCCGCGCTAGCCACTATGCTGAGGGGTCTAAAGCTGCTGCTAACGCTTTATAACAATTCAATTGGCAGATTTTCACAGAGCTCTTCCACAATGCCCACCCATCGGGACAACAGTTGCCCACCTTCCCTATGGGATCTAGTGGCGAATAGTTGATGCCATTAATCAGAGCGTCAGTTGCCCCGTCGACGTGGCAAGCATACGGTAAGGCATGGGAAGAGTGGACATGACTAGTAGCAGGCAGACGGGTTGACCAATGTGAACAAGCCAGATCACAAGTCACCATAGAATTTCTCCACCAGCTAATGATGAGGGGCATATCAGGGGCGTCAGCGCAGCGGTGTCTGACCGGAGTAGCATTTCACTTCCAACTACTGAATTGGGGAGATGTGACAAAGATTCATCATCAGACAATCCATAAAAGGGTGGAAAAGGGGTCAGCCAAGTCAGGAGTGTAGACGTCCCGTCCCGTGTCACTAAAACTGATTTCTCACATCATATCCCTAACACCATTAACATGACACTCAAAATTTGAAGCAACACTACTGTCTACTGCATTTGTGATCGCCTTCTTCGGGGCGCTATGCATAAGCGAATTAGTCCCTCAATCCAAAATTAGCACCAGTGGAGGCTTATTACACCAGGAAGTAGTCATAGCCAATAATGCAATACGTCTACGCATACACAAATCGAAAATGGTTCCAGCGGGCAGGGGCACTTGGGTACTTCTACAACCCACAAACGGTACACTGAGTCGGGTAACAATAGTAAAACCATATCTAACCATCAGATCACAAAGTAATTTGTTCCTATCACACATTGATGGGACGCCATTATCAAGATACCAGTTCCAAGCTATATTTAATAAATGCATAACATCGGCAGGGAACCACCCCAAAGATTACGGGACACACTCATTCCGCATAGGCGCGGCCACAGAAGCAGCAAGAGCAGGACTGTCAGAAACGGAAGTTCAGAGGATAGAGAGATGGTGATCCACGTGTTTGGCAAGATACATAAGACCGGACTTGTTATCCTAACGTGGTTTGTTTCTTTTACAGGTGACGCTAAGCCAACAGTGTGGGTGATAGGCCACTCGTATATATATTGGGCAGATTAAAGGGCGAAAGTCCGCCCAGGCGGGAGGAAATTAGAGTTTCATAACACATATTTCAACTGGAGAGGTATTAGAGGCCTGCTATGGCCACAGGTACTAATGGAGGTAATCAAGGTAGGGAGAGAGGCAAGATGTCTGGTCATCTTAGTTATACAGGCCGGGGGAAACAACCTAGGTCATCACAAGAGCGCATAACTAATGGCAATAATGAAACTAGACACTGAGCGCTTCAGAGAATTTTTCACAAAACTAGCTATAGTATGGTCAGAGATTGTGCCGATAGCGGTATGGCAAGGTGCGCGAGACATCACGGCCATCGAACGGACAAGGCGGGTAATAAATATTCGGATGGCAAAATTTAGAAGAGACAGAGGCGGTGTAGTGGTACGACACCGACAACTAGAAGGAGATAAAGCAGGCCTCATACGGCCCGACGGTGTTCACTTAATGGATATTGAACTGGACATATTCCTGTCAGGACTCCAGGACGGAGTGGAACAAGCGTTAAGAGTGATGGGTGGGGGTCAGAGTCCTGCATACGAGTACGCAGGATCCTCCGTGGCCTGGAAATAGAAAGGACATGTTGGAGAGTTACACTTGTTGGCCAAGTTGCCGGAGTGGAGACCCAGGGCATGCTGCAACAAGCTGAATTATTTTAGAAATAAAATGTCTTTCTAATGGAATGAGTATAAAGAGTTAATAAAGCTGTGACCGATCCTCACCCATCCAGTTGTAAGAGTTACATTATTGTATTGTCAAGGAAAGGGGGGCGGTAGGGGGGCTGAGCGTCTGGGTTTGGTTGGGGGTCCCCACAGTCTGCCTAGGCTAGATGCATTTAAAAATTCTTATTAGATACACAGGCGGTGCAGCTTGCTTCGCAGCTGGGCTACTATGCCCAAAGTATTGCCTAGGCTAGATGCAGTTAAAAATTCTACGCTGACTAGCAGACACTGAAGATTTGGAGCAGACCTCTGAGTAAACAGCTCTTCAGACTCAATTATCTGTGTTACCCCAAGCCATAGTGTATGTAGTTTCTTACAGTTAAAAGGGGGAGGGGAGCGACCCAACCCACCTGGAATTGACGATGCCAACGTCACGTAAGACACAGCAAGGGGACTCCAAAAAGAGTTTCCATTTTTTCCCAAAATTGTGGCACAGACACCATTTAACCCTAGAACGCATACCTGGGGCCTCGCAGTCCCGCCCTGTTAATTGTTTTCTATTTTCTGCAAGATTACTTTAGTTAGAATTTTGAAACTCTAGGTATTCTTCATGTATATAGTTGTTTGTCATTTGAGTTTGAGTTATTCAATGTTATTTGCACACGGGCCTAAAAGGCCCCAGGTATATGAAAGTGTAGATTTTTATGGTCATGCGTTCTAGGGTTAAGTGGCATCAATTGCCCCACAGTTGCTTAAAACGGTTGGTGAGGTGATATTACCAAATCCTCAAGCTTTTAGCCTCCCAAGGATAACACATGATTAGAAAAGTCCTTGCGAATCCATGATTTGTTCATCTTTATGAACGTGTGTCTGTCTACATTCTCAGTGGACAGCCGCGTGCGCTTATCTGTCAGCACACCATCAGCAGCGCTGAACACACGTTCAGAGAGAACACTGGCTGCAGGGCATGACAAGATCTCCAAGGCGTGAGTGGCTAGCTCCGGCCATTTTTCCAGATTGGAATACCAAAATGAGCAAGGGTCCAGTGACACAGTCATGGCTTCGATGTTCACTTGGAGATACTCCTGCACCATCCTCTCTAGGCATTGACTATGTGTCAGACTTCTTGTCTCCTGTGGCCTTGCAAAGGATGGTCTAAAAAAGTGGTGAAACGATTTCACAAAATTGCTGTTACCAGCAGATACTGTGTTTCTGTTACGGTTTGAGTGATGAAGACTCGACAGTCCCGCGGTTGGCAAGTTAGAACTGTGAGATTCACTTCGTGCACCACTGGTGTTTTGTGGAAAAGCACATGCAGATACTCCTGCATGCGTCAATCCCTTTTTATGGCAGGAATTATTTCGGCAAATTTACTTTTGTACCGGGGATCTAAGAGTGTGGCAACCCAGTAGTCGAGATTATTTCGAATTCTGCAATCTGAGGGTCATGTTGCAGGTAGTGCAGCAAGAAGGCACTCATGTGTCTTGCGCATCCAGGAGGACCAAGTCCTTGTTGTGTTGGTAGCGAGGTAAGAATCATGCTTCTTTCCTCTGCCCTCTCCCCCCAACCTCGCACAACAGAAATGTGATCAAGGTCTCCCTCATCTGATGAGTCTTCCATGCCCATCGCCTGTTCATCCTGCACTTCTTCCTCGGCTCCTGCACCTTCCTCAACAGTTTGGCTGCTACCATGCGCCCTGTTTAATCCCTCTCCCCCACCCTCCCATGCCTGCCTCCTTGGTGCTGCCAACCGTCTGGACCTTGGAGATGTTATCCCTTCCGCATACGACTCCTCCTCTACTTCCTCCACCTCCTCTTGTCCGACCACCTGACTCTGAATTCTGTTTAATGTGTGCTCCAGCATGTAAATCACCGGAATAGTTATGCTGATAATGGCATCGTCGTCAGCACTAAACATCTTCGTCGCCATTTCAAAACTGTGCAGAAAGGTGTGTGGCGCCCCTGAGGGTGCAGTCACCACAGAGTTACTGCATCTCACCCAGAGGTGTGGTATCTCACCCTCAGGTAAGGAAGGCGTATGGCTCGGGACCCTAACACCTGCATCCAACACATACCCGCAGTGGGGTTAGGGCGAGATTGCTCCTAAGGGAGAGCACAGTCCCAGGTCCCTAGCTGGTGGGAGGATCCTATGTAGTGGGTGCTTAGGGGAGCAGCTTAGGGGAGCACATGACAGGGAGAGTATAAATAGGAAGCCATCTTAGAAAGAGCAAGCCAGTCAGAGGAGGAAAAGTGACAGGAGCAGAGGCTCGGCATGAGCTCTGCTCCGGAGGCGGGCCTAGCCTGGGAGGCCCAGGACTGAAGGAGAGAAGAGAGGAGTGGGAGCAGGAAGGCTCCAGGAACCGAAGGGACCCTAGGGCTACGGGCCGTGCAGAAGGCCACCTGTACTCCCGCTGCTACCAGGAGGTAGAGGGGTCAGGCCAGATAAGGGGAACCGGTCCCTCAACTAGAGGAGAAACAGCAAGGCTCAACTAGAAACCGGAGGCTGCAGCATTTCATGTACTGCAGGCAAAAGTCCACACCAGTCTCACTAAGAAGGTAGCCACATAGGACCCAGGGGACGGAACACAAGTCGCCCGCCAAGGCCCGAGGATACCGGATAGAAGTGTCACTGGGTGTGAGGTGCAGGGAGAAGGCCAGAGAAAGGACACACAGAAGGGGGTCCTGCTAAGTACTCCAGAGCTATCTGGGGGTGGACTGAGCCCCTCACTGAGTACGCACAGCACGACGGGTGAGATAGCTCTGGTACCTGTAATCTGGACTGCGACAACTGTGAGTAAAGATCTTGGGACTGCATCACACGGACTCTGTGTTCATTACTGACTCCCTGCACTACAACCACCATCATCCGCCCACACTGCCCTGAAGCTACACTCTTCCTGTGGTGAGTAATAATACCATTGCAGCAAAACCACCAGCTTCAGAGGACTGTTCCGCAGCGGCGGCCCCTTTGGCCGCACTCCACAGGTGGCGTAGTCGGACATTATAAAATCCATATATACAAATTACCGTTGGATTGACCGCCCTGGGTCACGGACCGGGTCACCGCCACAGTGACTACAACCCCCAGCGTCTACCGGCCCGGCTCCGGGTACCCCACGGCCCAGGGGGCGCGTCAACTTCATAGGTCCCTGATCTGAGACCACTCCTGCTGTGTGATTTGCCCCACCTCTGGATCTCGTTGGCCCAGGCTATACGTCAGAAACTATTGCACCAGGGCTTGTCGGTGCTGCCACAGTCGCTGCAACATGTGCAGAGTTGAATTCCACCGTGTCGGCACATCGCATTTCAGCCGGTGAACTGGCAGGCCCAACGACTTCTGTAGAGATGTAAGTCGTTGAGCTGCGGGATGCGAACGGCGGAAGTGAGCACACAGCGACCGTGCCCTCTGCAGAAGGCCATCTAGTCCGGGATAGTGGGCTAAAAATTTATGGACAACCAGGTTCAACACGTGAGCCATACAAGGCACGTGTGTAACATTGCCCCGGCGAAGGGCCGCACCCAGGTTTGCAGCATTGTCGCACACGGCCTTCCCTGGTTGCAGGTCCAGTGGAGACAACCATTCATGAAACTGGGTCTCCAGAGCTGACCACAAGTCCTCAGCTGTGTGACTCACATTTCCCAGACATTTCAAAGTAAACACTGATGCCGTTGAGCCCTGCTGCCAGCATAGTAAGGAGGTGCGCAGTTAGAAAGCAGGTGGCATTACCAGACAGGCTTTGGGTGCAGGTGGAGGACCGAGAGGAGGTTGAGGAGGCAGAAGCAGTGGAGGAACTTCTAGATAAAGAGGATTGACGTACAACTCGCGGGGACGGCAAGACTTGGACAGCAGCCCCTTGTCCTGCTGTCACCATAGTTACCCAGTGCCCTGTCAGCGACATGTAACGCCCCTGTCCATGCCTACTCATCCAAGTGTCTGTGGTGAAATGCACCCTGTCACACACAGAGTTTCTCAAAGAAGCGGTGATGTTGTGTGCGACATGCTGGTGGAGCGCAGGCACACCTTTCTTTGAGAAGTAGTGCCGACTGGGCATCTGGTACTGGGGCACTGCGACGGACATAAGGTCTCAAAAATCCACTGTGTCCTCCAGGCGGAAAGGCAGCATTTCTGTAGCCAACAGCTTGCAGATGGTGAAATTCAACCTCTTAGCTTTCTCATGGCTAGGAGGAAATGGTCTTTTACTTGTCCACATCTGAGGGACCGAGGGCTGGCTGTTGTGCTTTGACGGGGTTGAGTAGGGTGTCCCTGGCAAACTGCCGGTCTGTGAGGAAGATGCAGGCGGACATGTTAGGTTGCCTTGATCCAAAGGTGGTGCTCTCGATGTCAGAGAGCTCTCAACACCAGCAGGTGTTTCCACTTCCCAATGAACTGACGACCTGCCAATCACACTGGCTGTTGCAGGTAAAGAGGTGGCAGGTCTGCGTCCAAAAACATGTGTGACTGCTGTCCCCCCAGTCACAGAGGATGAAGAGGCCGCGGATGCACAAGATGGGGCAGACGGTGGTTGGCCCAGCCTGCTAGGCCGCATTGTAGCACAGTGAGCTTCCCACTGCAACTTATGCTTCATATCCATGTGACGGTACATGCATGAAGTACTCAAACTATGGATTTTTTGGCCTCTACTTAGCTTTTGGTGACAAATATTACAGATAACACGAGTTGGGTCACCCTTATCGATCTGAATAAATGCCCAGGCTATGCAAGGCTTAGAGCCCATGCGACCTGAAGAGCCACTACGACTTGTGGTCAGAGGCAGAGTTGTGGTTGAGGATGCAGTTATTGACGTGCTTCCAGTACTCCGTCTCTGTCCAGGAAGGCGCAACCTAACCTCGTCGTCAATAGCATCTGTGACGCCCCGCTGCGCTTGGTATCACAGATCCTAGAAGAGTGTATTGATGGAATCCTCCACAAGAGGCCCCCATAAACATTCACACATCTCCACCTTCCACCTCAGACCAGCAGAGGGAGCCCGTTAGGGATATAAATAGGGAAGGTGGAGCTAGGCAGTTCAGTTCCTCTGAAGAGTTCCTGCAGTAGAGAAGCCTAAGAGAGGTCAGTCTGCAGTGGAGCTCAGTCTAGTCTAGAGAACTCAGTTAATAGTTCAGCAGTGGAGCACGAGGCTCCTGCTAGCTAGATTCAGGGAGCCCAGATAGAGCTTAAGGTGTGCCGGCGTCATAAGATCGGTGAAGCGCGGCAAGCTGCCGTTAGTGTGTATAGCCTATTGAGGGCCCGAGTAGGCCAAAGGCGAGTGGCGAGTTAGTACATAAGGGGCAGAGGATCTTAACCAGCTCACCCCGAAGCATTTACCGGACACCGGATCCGAGCTTACCGGGATCTCTATGACCCAGTAAGGCATAACCGGAATCCCTGGAGAACTACAAGTCCCAGGATCGCTAAGGTGCTGATACGTAACAGAGCCAGGAGACGCTTAGGCCCCGCATACTGGGAGCGTGAACTTCAAGAGAAGGCCCTACCACAAGGTCAGCCAGCGCAGGACAGAGACAAAGTTAGGCCTAGCTCCAGGCAGGTCAGAAACTTACTGCGCAGAGGCAAGAAACAGGAGGCCCTACACCCGCTCATTGGGGAGGATCCTGATATGCACCCTTCACCCTACAGTGCTCCAGGATGTGCCTGAATTTCCTCCAGTAAAAGGTACTGAAGTGACTACCGTGTCCATTTCCGTTCTTGCTCTGACCCAGCTGGGTCTCGCCTGTCCTGCATTCCCCCTGCATACGCTGCCCTGAGACCTAGCTCCACCTGTGGGGAGCTATACCATCGAGCTGCCTTATCACGGGCCTCAGTGGACTGCTGCAGCGCTGGTGCTTCTCACCAGATACCACAGGTGGTGTCACAAACTCTTATAAAATTAACAATTATCCACCCTTTTAAAGAGTGACCCCAGGGTACGGGCCAGGGAGCCGACCACCGCGACATCCCAAAGGCCAGGCAAAGGCCCGGGTGACCTCATCGACTGGCTGACTGTGGGTTGACAGTAAGTGGGATCTCCAACCTTGTCATCATCACCCTGTGTGTTATCACACCCGTCGTCCTCAAAGCCAACCTCTTCCTGCCCTGACCGAAAAGTCAAGTTGTCGCTCCAATCAGGTATTTGAGTCTCATCATCGTCTTCATCATTGTCTCCACCAACAGGAGTTACAGTTTGGGAACGAGGGTCTACATTATGCTCAGAACCTTCTTCATCTGGTCCTGGATCCGACTTATAAAGATTCTGGGCATCAGTGCAGATCATTTCCTCGTCTGGATTAACAGAAGCTCTGGAGCAGACCTCCGTTTCCCAGGCTATAGTATGAGTAAACAGCTGTGCAGACTCAACCATCTGTGTTACCCCATACTCAGACGGGCAGCTGGAGACTTGGGAGCTGTGAGGAAGCAAGTGCGATTGGGGTGACACCTCTGAGGACTGGAGTATTTGTGATGTTGAAGTTGAGGTGGAGGAGATCCCACTTGAAGGAGCACTTGATATCCGCTGAAGTACCTGCTGTTTTTGTGCCTCATCTGGAATTTGTAGCGATGGGTGTGTCCGTAACAAAGGGATCGTATCACAATGTCCACGAAAAGAAGTCGACATGTTAGTTTGGCTGGAAGATGGTCTTTCTTCTGCAGATGTTACTCCCCCCCCACCGCGGGGGGCTCGACCCACCAGCGGACAGGCACCAGTATTAGGAGAGGGGGGCTGGCCGTCAGGGTCCACCGCGGCTCTGGCACAAACCCGGCGACACGGAGGTGGAACGGGCAGGAACGGACTGGCCGTGTCGGCTTCTCACTTTTTGGATTTTAGAAGGGCATGACATGCCTATATCTGTGTCTCCCCCTCCTTTTACTCCTCCACCTCTTTTATTTTCGCATGACTATATGTACTTGTCACTTTTCCATGTGTTAGTTATGTCTTCTGAGCAGTTTGTCAGCTTTTGGACACCTTTGAAGGTGTTTTCTATGTGTTTCTATGTGTTTTTGTTTGCCTGCCATTGGTTTTAACGGTGTTCGAAGGACCGAACCGAACTCGAACACTACGGGGGTGGCTCAACACTAGTGTTGAGACAACACACTCTCTCCTCCTCGCCCATGCGTATTTCTATTCTCCTGGGTCCCAGTTCTCCACTTACCATATACAATTTTTTTTTACTGGTGTCTTCTTATGTGGCACATGGATTTTACACCACCTCGTGCCCAGGACTTTGGTTAGACTGGTATTTCTGTAGCATCCTTTGTAATTACATAAACCAACGTTATGGAACTCAATCATGTGTTGGAATCAGTCACTTTTTTTTTTAGTGTCCAGATAGCACCAAAACGACAGTAACAAGGACATGGCCTGTCAATACCTGACTTTCCAGTTCGAAACCAGACTTCCCTGGTGTCCAAGTCGACTGACGTCAAAACGGGCGTCCACAAGTATTGAATTCTCATAATTATTACCCATACACACTAAGGTACAGTAATTTCCAGATCAGTTATTTATAGCCCTGAACTGTTGCCAAATAAACCGTCAGTGAACTCGTTAGTTTATGTGGAGTGACAGCGTGATGTATTTACCCTAAGGCCATGGACATGATTTACTACAAGTCACAGTACAAGGTGAATAGGCAAATATTTATACTTCAGCCACCGTACATGGAAGCAGAACTATCGGGTTCCTCCAGACTTAGAAGAAAGCCCCCCTCTTAGAAATAGCACCAGTCTTTTGCGGTGGACTTGTGTGGTATTGCAACTCACTCAATACTTGCAATACCTAACACATCCTATAGACAAGAGTGGCACTGTCTTTTCTTTTGGAAAAATTAGGATCCTTGATAATAGACTCCAAAACACCACAGGTTCTTAATAACAGATGTTAATACTTTGGGGGATGTTATGAAGTTTGGTCTGGGTGTTCATGTAGGAGGAATAGGGATACTGCCATAGAATTGGAATCAGAAATGTTGCTCTATGACCAGTTTTTACTCCTGGCTTCTGTGGTTTGATTGGGTCTTCTTCAATATGGCTAAATATTTGGCATTTTATCCTTATATAAGGATATATTATAGAGACACCCATTCATTAAATCAGGTTCATCTGCTGCCTCATGTTCAAACCCTACATTAAACATCACCCTTGAATTTCATATGTGTTCTGTATACATATTTTTTACATGTGTATATTAGTGATGAGCGAGCACTAAAATGCTCGGGGACTTGTTGCTCAGGTCGAGCACATTGGAATACTCGGGTGCTCGACCCGAGCAACGAGCCCAATGTAAGTCTATGGGAAACTCCAGCATTTTTCAGGCGGCTCCCCCCCCGGCGGTCTGCAGAGGGCCTAAAAATTGCCCAAATCGATGGGAACAGTGCTCAAATGACATGGGAACAGCATGGGGAATAACCAAAAACAAAAATACTCCTCCACACCTTGGGCTATGTTCACATGTAGCGTTTTTGATGCATTTTTGCACTTTTGCATTGCTTTCAACCAAGACAAATGCATTCACCAGGAAATGTCATTTTAACATTTTACAACCTTACCTGGCCATGTGGTGTGTGACACATGCATACAGTGCTGAAAAGACATGGGAACAGCATGGGGAAGACCCCTGGAAGCATCTCTGACTCCCAGGTCACTGCTAAAAGTGTGCCCATCATAAGTGATCCTTGGCGCATGCAAAGATGCCTCCCGCCATGCACCTGTCGTTGCAGACTTGCACCGTCCACGTCCTTGTCCCAGTGGAGCGTTCAGTTGTCCCTACCCCATTCCTTGGAATGCAAGAGTAAGTATGCAGGCAGCCACCCTCCCACCCACAGGCTGCAATACTATACTGCCAAATTTTTGACAGCTGCTTGCACTTGAAATGTGGCCTTTTAGGCTCGTGGAGGCAGAAGCTTTTCACAACCTCATGCCAGCGGCGACCGAGTGTCCATACTCGGTCCCCAGCCGCCACTATATTTCCCGGTATTGCCTCCACCTTCCACAAGCATGTGTCCCACAACATTACCCGTGCCATCCCCAGTGCACTTGTGGCGCCCTGCTGCGCCCTGCTGCGCATTGGTGCCACAGATCCCAGAGGGGTGCATGGACGGATTCCTCCACAAGAGGCCCTCATAGCATTCACACACCTCCACCTTCCACCTCAGACCACTAGAGGGAGCCCGTTAGGGATATATAAAGGGAAGGTGGAGCTAGGCAGTTCAGTCTGGAGTCCACAGAGAGTGAAGTCTGCGTGAAGTCTGCTGCAGCCAGAGAGGTTGTCAGGTCAGTCCAGACTCAGAGAGCTCTAGTAAGTGAGCCTAGGGCGTGCCGACGCCAAAAGAGCGGTGAAGAGTAGCGAGGCCTACTGCCAGTGTGAAGCCTAGTGAGGGCCCCGAGCGTGGCCGCAAGCTACATAGGGGGCAGAGGAGACTAACCGGCTCACCCCAAAACCATTTACCGGACACCGGGTCCGTGCCTGCAGGGATTCCTTACATCCAGCAGAAACAACCGGAACCCCTGGTGAACTACATGTCCCAGGAACACCAAAAGCTGACCGTTATACCAGGGTCAGGAGTCACGGAGGCCCAAGAGACCAGGGAGTGTGATCTCCAACAGAAGGCCCTACCACCAGGTCAGCAGGTGCAAGGCAGAGACCAAGTTAGGCCTAGCTCCAGGCAGGTCAGAAACTTATCAGGGAAAGGCAAAGAACAGGAGGCCCCACACCCGCTCACTGGGGAGAGTCCGGATATGCACCCTTCACCCTGAAGTACCCTGGACCGTGCCAGAAACACAACCAGTAAAGGTACTGAAGTGAACTGTCGTGTGTGTGCCTATTCTTCCTCTGACCCGGCTGGGTCCCCTCTGTCCTGCATCTCCCTCTCTCACGCTGCCCTGAGGCCCCGCTCCACCTGTGGGGAGCCGCACCATCTAAGCTGCCTAAACACCGGCCTCAGAGGACTGTCGCAGCGCTGGTGATCCTCACCAGACACCACAGGTGGCGTCACGAACATTCCCCTATCCCATACAACTTCCCCCCTTCTTTTAAGAGTGACCCCAGGGTACGGGCCCGGGAGCCGACCACCGCGACATCCCCCAGAGTCAGGCAACAACAAGGCCCGGGCGCCAAGTTGCCCCCATCCCCTGGGTGCGTCACACTTACTGGGAAGGACCGCCTAACCACAAACACGTGGACAGGTGAATGTGGCCAGGGATGGTACGGAGCCAGTCCACAACTTTTTTTGCTGAGAGTTGTATTTAGCTTGGTGAAAGGACTGGCATAGAGGGAAACCCTATCTAGCCTGCATGTCATTTCTCCCAGGAAGTCCTGTAATTGAGCTTGTTGCAGAAGCAATGGCAGCCCATCCAACATCAACTCGCCCTTGTCGGTGGTGCTTTGACATACACACTTCTTTCTTTGCGCATTTAATTTATTGAATACAGAGTTGGACAATGGCCTGATCTGTAATGCGTTTTGAGAAATAACATGCATAAGTGACGTGCCCCCTGGGCCGTGGGGTACCTTCCCACGTCGTCCTGTGCTTACTCAGGGAGGGGTTCAGCAAACCCTCAGGTACCTCCGGAGTACGTAACGGAACCCCCTTCTGTGTGTTCCTTCTGGCCGTCTCCCTGCACCTCACACCCAGTGTTCTAAGCCAGTGACCGCGGACCTTGTCGGGCGACGACTTCTCTGTCCCCTGGGTCCTCTATGGCCACCTTTTTGGTGAGTTAGATGTGGCTGTTGGCTGCACCACCTGAAATGCTGCACCCTCCGGTTATCTAGTTGAGACTTGAAGAACTCTGTTAGTTTAGGGGCCGGTCCTCTCTCTGCGGCCTGATCCTTCCACTCCTGGTGGGTTCGGGCGCATGGGTGGCATCCGCACTGCCCGTGCCCCTAGGATCCCTTCTGCTTTACTGGAGCCTCTCTTCTCACTCCTCTCCTCTCTTCAGTCTGTCCTGGGCCTCTCTCACTAGGCCCTCCTCCTGAGCAGAGCTCCTGCTGAGCTCCTACTCAACACACTCTCCTCCTCTGACTGAAGTGACTGACTGACGTGAACTCCAAGATGGCTTCTCCTTTTTATATCCTTCTTCTCTAGTGCTCCCCTAAACTGCTTGCTCCACCCACACCCACTACATGGTTCCCCCTCTCTTGGTTCCCCCCACTCCAGCCAGGGACAGGGCTCAGCAGAGGAGCAGCGCATCTTGCCCCTCCTGCTGGTGTGGAGTAGTGTAGTGTTGGATGCAGGTGTTTGGGTCCCGGGCAGTACTCCATCCTTACCTAAGAGTGGGATACCACACCTCTGGGTGAGATGCAGTACCTCTGTGGCAACTGAACCTGCAGGGGTGCCACATAAGCATAGCCGATCCACATTAAAAAAGCAGCCACAGAGTGTCCGGGAACCTTCCCCCACACTTTTCTTAGCCAGGGCTGCTTTTTGGCAGGGTTGGACGGGCTCACCAGAGAACTGGAGACTCCTCCGGCGGGCCCTGGCTTCTCCTTCAGGAGAGTTCATAGTGCCGAGGTGAGGCCATGATGATGATAGAGGCCACCATCTGCTTAGTTTTCTGTTACTTGGAATGCAAGTGCAAGTATGCAGCCAGCCACCCACCCACAGGCCGCAACACTAAACTTCCAGATTTCTGGGCAGCTCTTTGCACTTGAAATATGGCCTTTTAAGCTTGTGGAGGCGGAAGCTTTTCACAACCTCATGCCGGCGGGGGCCGGGTGTCCATACTTGGTCCCCAGCCGCCACTATATTTCCCGGTATCGCTTCCGCCTTCCACAAGCACGGGTCCCACAACATTACCCATGCCCTCCCCAGTGCACTTACTGGGAAGGACCGCTTAACCACAAACACGTGGACAGGTGAATGTGGCCAGGGACGGTACGGAGCCAGTCCACAACTTTTTTGCTGAGAGTTGTATTTAGCTCGGTGAAAGGACTGGCATAGAGGGAAACCACATCTACCCTGCGTGTCATTTCTCCCAGGAAGTCCTCTAAAGCTGCTTGCACTTGAAATGTGGCCTGAACATTACTGCTGGTACTTTTCTGTGGGAATTTGCTTGCCTCCTACCAGCCTAGAATATTTCCAGCAAACTATGGTACGACGCCATGGTATTAGCACTGCCCCCAGTACCAGTAGCGAAGCCATCCCCAATTTCCTTCTCGGAAATTTTATTTGGTAGACTGAGTGGCTGCCCAAATACATTTTCTCACAAAGAAGCTGAAGATAGCTGAAGATAGAGTGGCAGTAGGTGCAAGTTTCTCCAGCCTGTTAGATATTAGAGGGTGAATGGCAGCACATTGGATCAGTGGTTAGCACTGAAGCCTTGCAGCGCTGGCATCCTGGGTTCAGATCCCAGCAAGGACAACATCTGCAAGGACTTTGTATGTTCTCCCCATGTTTGCGTGTGTTTCCTCCTCAGTAAAAAAGCAGCCATAGAGTGTCCGGGAACCTTCCCACACACTTTTCTTAGCCAGGACTGCTTCTCGGCAGGGTTGGACGGTCCCACCAGAGAATCCTCTGGTGTGCCTTGGCTTCTACCTCAGGAGAGTTCATGATAGAGCTAACTTTGCAGCTGCTATGGGGCTCTTGAGCGGGTGAGAAAGGTTACCCTCAGAATCAAATCCTATGGTGGGCACAATGTTTTTCAATCTTGAAACAGCTTCTCAGTGGGAGTTGTGTTTCACCACAGCCATATTCTTTAGCTCGGTGAAAGGACTGGCATAGAGGGAAACCGTATCTACCCCGGCTGTCATTTCTCCGTCACCAGGTTCTGCCCATTGTCACACACGACCATGCCTGGCTGTATGTTTAGCGGTGAAATAAGGTTGCTGTGTTACAGCTTTCAACAACTCTGCAGTGCTGGGCGGTTTGTCAATTAAGCATTAAGCATGTTATCTTCAGCACAGCCTGTTGCCGCTTGGCCAAGGCAGTGCTGCAGTGCTGTCAGCTTGTGACTGATGTGGTCATTTCAGAGATGGAGGAGGAGGTGTATGAGCTGAACAATGTGATTACATTGGAGTTAAATTGGTGACGCTGTTTTTTATACTAAAGAAAGATCCTATTGTTTTGTTTTTTTACGTTATTTTTTAAGACAAATGCATTCACCGGGAAATGTCATTTTAACATTTTACAACCTTATCTGGCAATGTGGTGTGTGACACATCATCAGACACATCCTTTTTTATTTATGATGGAGGGACTCTGAAAGCCTATTTTTACAGGGACATCAGATGGCCCTTACTATTCTTAAAAGGCCAGCAGTTGACCTAGCTATTGTTAGAGAGCCATCAGCCGGCTATGCTTTGCTGTTCCCATTATTAACAAGTGGGACTCCTATACTGTTATTGCGTATCCAGTGACTGCAAGGGATGCCAAAAATTTGGACGCAACCTAATACCCCTTTGAAGAGACATAGAGGATGGTCTCAGTAAAAAAAATGTTCCCATTATAAAGGAGCTGGTCTCCTATAGTGGTAATGCCCATGCTGTGACTGCAAGGGCTGCCAAAATTTGGGAAAAACCCCACTAAGAATTTAAAGACACATAGAGCAGGGCCACAGTAACATGGTACGACATGTTCCCATTAGAAAGGAGAGGGTCTGCTATACAGTTATAGGGTATGCAGTGAGTCCAACGGCGGACCAATTTTAGGAAAAACCCCACTAAGAATTTAAAGACACATGGAGCAGGGCCACAGTAACAAGGTATGACATGTTCCCATTAGAAAGGAGAGGGTCTGCTATACAGTTATAGGGTATGTGTGGCACCCTGCTACACACAGTTACCACAGGACCCAAAAGGGTGCATGGACGGACTTCTCCACAAGAGGCCCTTACTACACACAGACACCTCCACCCTTCCACCTCATACCACCAGAGGGAGCCCTGTTAGGGATATATATACTGGAGGGTGGAGTTAGGTAGGCAGAGTGTGCTGGCACTTGAGATCAGTGACGAGGCAGCACCTGTTGAGTTGCTGTGCTGAGGGCCTAGAGCGTGGCCGGAGGCAAGGAGAGGAGAGAGGAGTTAAGGGGTCAGAGGAGCATCTTAGGCTCACCCCAGAACACAAGCTGGACACTGGGTCCGCGCCTACAGGATCCTCTATGCCCAGTAGGAACAACCGGTATACCAGGAGGATTCCAGATCCCTGGTCAACCTGAAGCTATAATCATTTACAGAACTACGGAACCACGAAGGCCCCAGCATCCAGGGATAGTGGTAGCCAGAGAAAAGTTCTACTACCAAGCAGACAGGTGAGAGAGTGAAACAGTACAGAAGCTAGGCCTAGTTCCAGGCTGGCCAGGAGCTTTAGAGAGAGGAAGAAACGGACCAGGAAGCCTACTACCCGCTCACTGGAGAGAGTCCAGAAGTGCACCCTTCCTGCTAAGTACCCTGGACCATACCTGCCGTTTACACCAGTAAAGGTACTGAAGCAAATCCCCTGTGTGCGTGTCCGTCATTCCCCCTGACCCGACTGGGCCACCTCTCACCTGCATCCCTTCTATCAACCCTGCCCCGGGGGCCCGCTCCGCCTGTGGGGAGCAGAAGCATCCCAGCTGCCATCCCATCACCCCCGGAGGTCTGCAGCAGCGCTGATACCCATTACCAGGAGCCACAGGTGGCGTCACGAGACAAAACTGTTATTCATCCCTTGAAGTAGCAAACCCCTTTTAAAGAGTGACCCCAGGGTACGGGCCCGGGCGCCGACCGCCGTGACATCCCAAGAAGGTAAAGGCCCGGGTACCGAGTTTCCCCCATATCCCCCTGGGCGAGTCATATGCAGTGAGTTCAACGGCTGACCAATTTTAGGAAAAACACCACTATGAATTTAAAGACACACAGAGCAGGGACACAGTAACGACAAATTCCCATTAGATTGGAGAGAGTCTCCCAGTGTGTTGGCCTATGCAGTGAATGCAAGGGCTGCCAAAAATTTGGAGGCACTTCAATGCCCCTTGGAAGAGACGTGGAGGAGGGCCTCATTAAAAAATGTTCCCAATAGAAAGGAGCAGGCCTCCTATACTTGTAATGCCCATGCACTAAGTGTATGGGCTGACAAACATTTACCCCTGGGGGTATACATGAACATACTGTATACATTTTTTTTTTTACGGGCATCATAAACACCCTTTAAAAAAGTTATGTGGGTGTTGCAACACAGACCACGGTCACCCTGGTGATATGGTGGTGGAGGATGAGGAGAAGGAGGAGGACAAGAGCAAATAGACAAAATCAGGAAGCGTATACCCATGTGTGGGTGAGAAAAGGTGCATGGGAATACACCTCCCCAGAAAAGACACTGGATTGGAGTTTATGTTACGCTGCTATCATTCGGTGGTGTTGAGAAGTCTAGCCCAATCCAGCCCTTGCTCATTTTTATAAGAGTCAGCCTGTCAGCATTTTCAGTTGACAGGCGGATGCGCGTATCAGTTATAATTACACCAGCGGCACTAAAAACCCGCTCTGATAAAACGTTGACGGCAGGGCAGGCCAGGACCTCCAAGGCGTAGAGAGCCAGCTCATTCCACGTATCCAGCTGGGATACCCAATAATTATGAGGTACAGAGGAATCACGTAGGACGTTGGTACGGTCGGCAAGGTACTCCCTCAGCATCTTCCCAAACTTTGCACTCCTTGTGAGAGTACCCCGCGCCTCAGGGCCTGTGTGATGGGAGCGTCTGAGAAAACTCTCCCAGAACTTTGACAGTGTTCCCCTGCCTCTGCTGGATTGAAGTTGTGTCTCTCTCGCCTGTACTCCTTGGTTGTCCAACAAAGTGTGCCCTCTGCAGCCAGCGTTTTCAGATGGGAATTTTTTTAATAGTTCCACAACAAGGGCTTTCTGGTACTGCCCCCTTTTTGTAGACCTGTCCGCCTCAGGAATAAGAGATATAAAGTTCTCCTTGTAGCGTGGGTCTAGAAGTGTCACCAACCAGTAATGACTGTCACCCAAAATTTTGAGAACGCGAGGGTCATGGCAAAGGCAGCATAACATAAACTCAGCCATGCATGCCAGACTACTAAAAGGCAAGACTTCCGTGTCCTCACCAAGAGGATGACTGACCATGCTCTCCTCCTCCTCCTCTCTGTCCGCTGGCCATCCACGCTGAACAGACGGTATGACAGCTGTACAGGTAGTACCGTCTATAGTGCATAAAACTAGCTCCTGTCCTTCCTCCTCCTCCTCTTCCTCATTGTCACCCAATCCATGTTGGGATGAGATGAGGCTTGGCTGTATGTAATCACCCTGTATAGTTCCTTGCTCCATCTCATCGTGCTTCGCCTGCAATGCATCCTCTTTGATTGTGAGCAGAGAGCGTTTCAGAAGACAGAGAAGCGGGATGGTGACGCTAATTATGGCGTCATCACCGCTCAGCATCTTGGTGGAGTCCTCAAAGTTTTGGAGGATGGTACATATGTCTGACATCCATGTCCACTCCTGAGGTCTTATGTGTGGAGTCTGAACTGAATACCGATGGCCTTGTTGATGCTGGTACTCAACAACTGCCCTCTTTTGCTCACAAATCCTTCCCAACATCTGCAGTGTAGAGTTCCAACGCGTGGGGGCATCACACACCAGTCTGTGAGCCGGAAGCTGCAAACGCTGCTGAAACACTGCAAGGGCGGCCGAAACTGTAGCTGACTTTCTAAAATGGGCACACAGGCGGCGTACTTTAACAAGCAGATCTGGCAGCTCCGGGTAGGATTTGAGAAACCGCTGAACCACGAGGTTAAGCACATGGGCCAGGCATGGTACGTGTGTGAGCTCACCTCGCCTCAGAGCCACCACCAGGTTTCGGCCATTGTCACACACGACCATGCCTGGCTGTAGGTTCAGCGGTGTGAGCCACAGATCTGCCTGCTCTTTCAGAGCTGTCCACAACTCTTTAGCATTGTGCAGTTTTTCACCTAAGCATATTAGCTTCAGCACAGCCTGTTGCCGCTTGGCCGAGGCAGTGCTGCAGTGCTTCCAGCTTGTGACTGATGTGATAATTTCGGAGATGGAGGCTGAAGAGGAGGAGGAGGCTGAGGAGGATGAGGTGCAGGAGCTGTAGACCGTGGGGGCAACCTTGATTGACCTAGGGCCCGCAATTCTTGGCGTCGGGAAGACATGTTCCGTCCCAAGGTCCGACTGGGTCCTGGCTTCCACTATGTTAACCCAGTGTGCCGTCAGCGAGATGTACCGTCCCTGCCCACAAGCACTTGTCCACGTGTCCGTGGTTAGGTGGACTTTACCAGTAACTGCGTTGTTGAGAGCACGGCTAATGTTTTGGGACACGTGCTTGTGTAACGCGGGGACGGCACACCGGGAGAAATAGTGGCGGCTGGGGACCGAGTACCGAGGGACGGCCACCGCCATCAGGTTGCGGAATGCTTCTGTCTCCACAAGCCTAAAAGGCAACATTTTGAGCGCAAGGAGTCGTGAAATGTGAGAATTTTGTAGTGTGGCCTGCGGGGCATTGGCTGCATATATGCACTTGCGTTCCAAGGACTGGGGTATGGACAACTGAACGCTGGGCTGGGACAAGGACAAGGAGGTGCTTCCTGATGCTGCTAATTGAGAGTGTGCAACGACAGGTGCAGGGCAGGAGGCGTCTTCGCATGCACCAAGGACAGGGGATTGGCTTGCATGCACAACAGTGGAAGAAGCAATTGTGCCACCCGCAGACACTGTGCCTGGATCCTGGGGTTAGGCCTACAAAGTCAGGTGCTTTGCTATCATGTGCCTGATCATGCTGGTGGTGGTCAGGCTGGTCGTTTTGCCACCCCTGCTGATGCTGGCCTGGCAGGTGGTGCAAATTGCCTTTTTGGGGTTATCCGCAGAGTCTTTAAAAAACAACCAGACTCGGGAAGACCTAACAGTTGTGCTGGCAACTTCCTTTGTGTTGGTGTTACGGGGAATGGTTGCCTGCCTTCTGTCTGCGGCCACCACACTGCTTCTTCCTGCCTGTTGGGGTGCTCTGCCTCCCTCCCCCTGTGTGCTGCTGTCCTCGCTCTGCATGTCCTCCTGCCAGGTTGGGTCAGTTACTATATCATCCACCACCTCGTCTTCCACTTCCGCACCCTGGTCCTCCTCCTGACTTTCTAGCAATTGTGTCTCATCATCGTCCACCTCTTGTGATACTTTCCCACCGTCACCTTCGTGTGACCGTGGCTGCTCAAATATTTGGGCATCGCTACACGCAATCTCCTCTTGCTCCGCTTCAAGTGGACCGGGCCAGAGACCCGAATCTATAAATGGAAAAGTGAACAACTCTTCAGTGTGTCCAAGTGTGGGATCAGTTGTCTCTGGGTACTCGGCATGGTGGGAGGAAGGAGGATCAGGGTGAGGAATATGCGGTCCAGACTCACGGCTACTGAGACTTGACCGTGTGGAAGACAGGGTGGTAGTGCTGGTGGCAAAGTGACTGGAAGCATTATCCGCTATCCAACCAACAACCTTTTGACACTGCTCTGGGTTCAATAGTGTTGTGCTGCGGTCCCCTAGAAATTGGGACAGGAAGGTCAGGCGAGAAGATGTGGGTGTTTGTTGTGGCACAATCTCAGCTTGCCCACGGCCTTGTCCTCGGCATCTGCATGCACCATTACCATCACGTCCAGTTCCCTGTCCCTTGCCACGTGCCTTGCCCATTTTAAATGGAGGACAGTATCTTCCACGCTCGCTACAAATGACTGAGTTTGGAGCGAACTTTATGTGTGATCCGTGTGATAGAGAAAACAGAGTTTCAAATACCTGGCCTGTAGGTAAGTAGTTTGAACAGCAAACTGCGGTGAATTGCTTCAATGACACACTAAAGGAAATTTTTAATGGAGGCCAGAAATGGCAGTATTTTCTGACAATGTATATGTGATCCGTTTGACGGAGAAAACACAGTTTTAAATAGCTGGATTTCTAGAGCTCTAATATGGAAAGGACCTGGCTGTATTCTGCAGTACCAACAAGCAAATGGCGCAGAAAAAATAGTGTTCTCTGGATTGCTTTTTAAGCAAATAATGAGGATTAAGATCCAAAGAAAAGTTTTCCTGGCCCCTGAGACCTGGACCTTTGTATAGAAATATCTAACAGCAGCAGAAGGCAGAATTGGAATGGAGCCTCTTGTGCTATATGTACTGGAGTCTGCTATATACACTGCCTGCCTATATACACTGCCTGCCTAATATCTCTGCAGAAGGATTAGTCCTCAGAAGGACTGTTTGTTAAGATGAATATGTGTAATGTACGGTTTTTCTCCCTACACTACCTAATACACAAGCAAATCTGTCCCTGACGCAGTAGCACCTCTCCCAAAACAAGCAAATGGCGCAGAAAAACGGTGTTCTCTGGATTGCTTTTTAAGCAAATAATGAGGATTAAAATCCAAAGAAAAGTATTCCTGGCCCCTGAGACCCGGGCCTTTGTATAGAAATGACGCGCCCCCTGGGCCGTGTGTGTGTGGGAATACCCGGAACCAGACCTTTTGTGGATGCTGGGGGGTTGTAGTCCTTGCATGGCGGGGACCCGGTCCCGTGGCTCAGGGTGGTCAAACTAAATGGCGGGCTATATACGAATGTCCGACTACGCCACCCGTGGATTGTGGTCAGAATGAACCGCCGCTGCAGGGCAGACCGCTGAGGCTGGTGTTGGGAGTGCAGCAGGGGATAGTATAACTCCCCATGGGAGGAGTGTAGCCTCAGGGCAGCAAGTGTGGATGTTGGGGGTAATGGTGCCGCGGAAGCAGCAGTAACCACATGGAGTCTGTCATGCAAGTCAGGGTCTTTACTGTTGGTGGTATTAAGGGACCCATCCGGAATACAGGTTAACGATGGAGGCCTGGTCAGTCTGAGAGCAACTGGGAAATCCCGCTGGTCAGGGGGAGTTTGTAGGCCTACCGTGCTGACTTCACTCTTTCTTGGCTATCCCACTGTAGTGTGGTGGTAGCCCACGTCTCTGAGTGTACCGTGTTGTCCTCACCCGTATGACTGGCGACTCGGGCCTTCCGTACCTCTCACCCCTCCGGGGTAGTAGTGGTCCCTCTCGTGTGGCTGAGCCTCTGGGCTTCCTTGGGCCAGAGGACTTGAAGTCCCCTGCTTGGTGGTTTTCTGCTGCTGGGCTTATAACCCTTACTGCCTCGGACTCCAGTGTCCGGCTTTACAATTCTCTGGCCAGGATGAACTCGGCTAGTTCCCCTCCTGGCCTCGTGTTCCTCCTCTGCCTACAGGGACTCCTCAGCCTGCTGCTGACCTGTCCCTGTCTTGTCTCAGGCTTGTCTCTCACTGGTCTCTGGAACTTGTCTGGTACTTGTCTCTCTAACCCCGCCCCAGATCCAGTTTATAAAGGGCAGATTTCTCCCCTCCCTGGACTGAGGCAGGAGGTGCTGCATGCTAATTGTCCCCAACCAGGGAACCTCCCACCTGCTCTCAGACATGATATTGCTGTCACTGTGGCAACCAGACCTCGGGGTGCCACAGAAATATCTAACAGCAGCAGAAGGTAGAATTGGAATGGAGCCTCTTGTGCTATGTGCACTGCAGTCTGCTATATACACTGCCTGCCTATATACACTGCCTGCCTGATATCTCTGCAGATGGATTAGTCCTCAGAAGGACTGTTTGTTAAGATGCATATATGTAATGTACAGTTTTTCTCCCTACACTACCTAATACACAAGCAAATCTCTCCCTAGCTCAGCAGCATCTCTCCCTACACTGTCTGATCCGGAGTGACTGTGACGAGCATGGCGGCGCCAGGTTTGATAAAGACCTGATGACGCTGTGCTGCCAGCCAATCACTGTAATGCCACAACCAACATGGCTACGGCATTACAGTGCATGGTAGGCAATCCCTGCATGTTCATTGGCTCTCTAAAGAGCACCAAACATGCAGGGAGGGGACCCGAGTTGCCGCAGTGAGATGCTCGGGCGAGCACTGAGCAGTAGTGAGCATGCTCGCTCATCACTAGTGTATATATATATTTTTTTATTTTATACATTTTATTTCAGTGAATAAACAAGGTTCCTTTATACGTATAATGATTTTATTTTATCTGAATGACATTGTATATATATATATATCAAAGGTTAACTGGCCATCACCCCCTCACTGACACGTCCATTTCATTAGCTTTGCCATCTTTTTTTACTATTTATATTTGTTTTTACTGATGTCACATTATGTGCTGATGAGGAAAAATTTCAAAATGCAGCGACAAATAGGCAAAAAAAACCTCTATTTTATTTGAAGAAATTATTATAGAATGCTATCTCAGCGTAGTGCCGACAGTATGTTTCTTCACTTCTCATATCCACGATATATTTTTCATAGCTCGCATACACAATCATGCCCCACAGTATATTCTCCACAGTATGATGCCCCCAAAGAATATCCCCCCCCACACAGTATGATGTCCCACAGCACATTCCCACACATACAGTATGATGTCCCCACATTAAATTTTCCCATACACAATATGATGACCCCCAAATTAAATTTCCCCATATACAGTATGATGTCCCCACATTAAATTCCTCCACACACAGTATGATACCCCCACAGAATATTCAACACTCACAATATGATGCACCCACATTACATTCTCCATACACAGTATGATGCCCCAACATTACATTACCCACGCACAGTATGATGCCCCAACATTACATTACCCACGCACAGTATGATGCTCCAACATTACATTACCCATGCACAGTATGATGCTCCAACATTACATTACCCATGCACAGTATGATGCTCCAACATTACATTACCCATGCACAGTATGATGCTCCAACATTACATTACCCATGCACAGTATGATGCTCCAACATTACATTACCCATGCACAGTATGATGCTCCAACATTACATTACCCACGCACAGTATGATGCTCCAACATTACATTACCCATGCACAGTATGATGTCCCAACATTACATTACCCATGCACACTATGATGTCCCAACATTACATTACCCACGCACAGTATGATGTCCCCACAGTACATTCTCCATGCACAGTATGATGCCCCAACATTACATTACCCATGCACAGTATGATGTCCCCATAGTACATTCCTCCACACACTGTATAATGCCCCCACAGTACAATATCCCACACAGTATGATGCCCCCACAGCACCCCCAAGGTGCCCCAGCACAAAGTTTAATGCCTCACATTATGATACCTAGGATATATACATACATCTTATGATGGACCCACGGTGTATTCCTTCATGTCATATGAGTGTCTCCTGCCTTACACAGTATGATGCCACTACAGTGCCTCCCAAAAACAGTCTGATGCCCCTTACATTACATACACAACAAATAGTATGATGGCCACAAACTGCATCCTATACACAGTGCATCCCCCCACACGGTGTCATACCCCCAGTGCATTACTCCTCACAGTATAATGCCTCCAAACTGCCCCTTGCACATTGAGATGCCCCACACACATATTGCTCCACAGTGTCTCCCACACGTAGTATGATGCCTCCCACACAGTATGATGCCCCCACAGTATGATGTCTTCAGGTGACCCCTGTATAGTATGATGCTCCCAATGGATCCCCCCACACAGTATGATGTCTTCAGGTGACTCCTGTATAGTATGATGCTCCCAATGGATCCCCCCACACAGTATGATGTCTTCAGGTGACTCCTGTATAGTATGATGCTCCCAATGGATCCCCCCACACAGTATGATGCCCCTGAAGTGACCCCATTATGATTACTCACAGCTCCCCACACCCATAATATTCCACAGTGCCCCCCACATACACAGTCTGATGCCTCAGAGTGCCCCCACAATATGATGACCAAGGTGTCCCCTACACAGAAGGTATACTACCCCCACAGTATGATGCCCTATAGTGCCCCACTACACATGGCATGATGCCCTAATGTGCCTCCCACTCACAATATGATGCCCCACCTGAAATTACACGATAGCTGTCGTAAGTCCTCCACTTTCTAATGAGAATGAAAGGACTCTTATCAATCCGTCCCAGTATATGCAAAAAAGCTGATAAGTGAGCTATAGACAACAGTGGCTAATGAGAAGACTGCAAAACTTCAAAATGTTTTTAAGTGAATAGTCACAGGAGAAAAGACCACCGAAGACCCCGATTTTAATAATAAAAACTTTTAGATCTTGCGTTTCCTTCAGTCGGCTGTACAGTCTCCATAAACATCACATCACCCTCGAACATCGTTAATATTTTACTGGCTGCGTACACAAAAACTCTTTGTATCACGCACAATGAACATGTGCGACCCATTGTCACGTCACGGCTTCATCTGCCTTCCTCGCACTATGTCGGCATCTTTTCTCGGTCAATCTGCGTGGTGGCATTGTGAGCTTGACGTCTTCAATGTATTTATGTTTTGATGTTGGGAAATTCCAGTTTGGGGTCAGTGGCGACAAAAGGGAAAGAAATTGACATTCGTTTCTAAAGCAAACAGGTGTGGGCCCGAAAGAATTTGTAACATACTTTTCTTAGCCCGCTCCTATGTGATGTAAAGTTATTGTCTCAAGCAGGGGTTCGCTATCTTATGAGAAGCGATGACAGCTGGAGGAGGTTCCCCCCTATCTACTGCGCCTGAGAGGAGCGTAACCAAGAAAATCTAAATTCCAAACAATGTAAAAAAGAATTCAAGAATGCAACACAGCGACAACTAAATGTCGAAATGTAGACCATGACAGCGCTATCTCTATACCATCAACTGTAAACCTCGACTTACAGAATAGTACTGACAGATTTATAGCCTAGAACAACAATGATCACCAGCTAGAGATACATTTTCTCGACTTTGACCATCTTGATGTTTTTGGCTTCTTTTAAGCCTCATTCAGACATCAGGCTGAAACATGGTCCATGTCTAGAGATAAGCAAACCGGACACCTAGTGTTTGGTGCTGAACTCTGTCCTGGAGAGAGTTCGGGTCCCCATTGCCTTCAATTGGGTTTGGGTTCTGGTTAAAGTTCAGGTAGAGTTCTGGTACCCGAACCAAACTTTGGCATAAACTTCCACAGGTCCGCTCATCCCTATCTATGTCCATGAAGCTGTCAAGTTCTGGTCAGGAGACCCGCAACCAGTCTGTACTGTCTCACAGACATCTGATTGAGGCTTTAGTCCCAAATCAGTAGAAAATGTTTTCATACAGTCAGTAAAGGTCCAATATAGAGTCCAGATAATACCAGCAATGCCCAGATAAATAGTGTATACAGTCATCAGACAAACAAAGCTTCAAGAAAAATAATGATGTCCATTGTCCTTACGATTCAACTTGAGGTTTTTGCAAGTGAAATTGCTATGTTCCTAGAAATTCAGTGTTTGGTTTTGTGCAGATATAATTTTTAGGAATAGATCTTCTCTAAAAAAAAAATGCCATAAAAGTTGCCTAAAAATGCTTGAAAAGAGCCCTCCTGTTCATTTCAGTGTTTGAAAAAAATGTTTCCACTTTAGGTTTGGAAAAAAACGCATGTCAGAAAAAAAAAAAAGATGTCACCTCTTTGAAAAGGTTCCCGATAGAATACTCTCCAAATTAATCATTGTACAATCAGAACGCTCCAGAAAAGAAAAAAAAAAAAAACTTTTCCCAAACTACTTTCAGAAATGCTCCACAGGAATAATAATAGTAATCTGTATTTTTATATAGTGCTAACATATTCTGCAGCACTTTACATACATTATTGTTGCTGTCCCCATCGGGGCTCACAATCTAGATTCCCTATCAGTATGTCTTTGGAGTGTGGGAGGAAACAGGAGGAAACACACACGCAAACATGGGGGGGAACATACAAACTCCTTGCAGATGTTGTCCTTGGTGGGATTTGGACCCAGGACCCCAGTGCTGCAAGGCTGCAGTGCTAACCACTGAGCCACTGTGTGCTAACCGCTGCGCCACTGTGCCAACTCCTCCCATAAAGCATTGTTAATTTGAAGCCATTGGCCACTGTTCACAAAATGAGTTTGCGTTTTATTTTATTTTTTTTGGAGTTGCAGAAAGAAACTCAACATTTTTGCAACGATTTTTCAAAATACATATTAAACCCATTGTGTGAACACACCTATAGATCTCTCAGCTGATATCAGAGTATCTAAGGCTTCATTCTTTTACCTGTCCTCTCCGTGCTTTTCACAGATAGACCACGTACACATTATAGTCTAGGGGACTGTTCACATGTCCGTTTTTTTATAACTAGTTTCCCTGCAAAGATAAACAGAGACATGTCAGTTTTTGATCCAATTTGCATATCAAAGTCGCCCATTAAAGTGAACGGTTCCGTCAATAAAACAAATATCACTCAGCTGCCATCCGAGTGCTGTTCATTTTTCTACAGTTTTTTTATGGATGGACAAAGCTTGGATTTTAGAATTTTTTTTTTGCACATGAGAAAAAAACGGATGCCAAACTGATGGTCAAATAGGACGCAAGGAATAGAGAAATCAAAACCGGCTCACTGTTGAAAAATAATGCTTTTATAGATGAAAAAAAAACAGACTTCTGAATGATTCCTTAGAGATTAAGAAAAAGTTTATGACGTTTTGCAATCATAAAGAATAATAATTTTATTTATCTAGTGTCAATAGACTCCGCAGCACTTTATGATCCTGTAGTCAGCTGGTTACAAATACAGAACTAAATAATTGCATTATTTCCTAAAACTAAAAATCATGATTAAAATTTCTCAAGTGTAACAAAACAAATAAAGTTGAACAAAGTTGAAAATAAAACACAGGCTCATAAAAATAAATACCATACAATTTTTTTTTTCCAGAAAATCAACATTAATTGATTAAAATTAAGCAAACCTAAAAACTAGTAGAATACATCATAGAAGTTATTAATATTGCATAATAATAAATAGATGAATTGCTTTTTTTTTTTTGCATTAGTCCCCCAAAAGTTTAATGCCAAAATATATGTGCCTAAGGGCTCACTCACACTAGCGTATAACACAGCCATACTATGTTCTATTGGATAGCACTCGGGCCAATTTTATACTATGGGGCAGGGCTGATAAGAGTTTTTTTTTCTCACGCCGATTTGGCATGAGAAGAAGTGGGATGCCACGCATCGATTCAAGTATATGGGTGTGTGGAAATCATCAGACTGCACTTGGATGACATCCGAGTGCAGTCCGATTTTCGTGGACTCACAGTATGAAGAAGATGGAGAAATGTTTGAGGAGTGTCATTAGCATAATTGACCCGATTCTTTCGGATGAGAAGACATTTGAAGATACAAGACTGATACTTACAGGAGACGTCAGACTGGGCACAAAATAAGGCATTTTACTTCTATACAGGGCAGAACGAGCACTGACCTATGTGTCTGTACTGTGTGTAAAGTGTGTTACAGGTGCTTTTTTTATTTGTGTATTTTGTTTGCTTTTTTATCACCCAACCATAAATGCTAAAGAAAAGTGGAGCAAACACTTGATGGAAGAATGTGAAAAGTCAATACACTTTACTTACCTATTAACATCTCCCAAATGTCTACCCTCTAGCAATATTAATAATGTCATCCTCCTCTTGGTGAAATTCATGCCATGGTATTAGAGTTGAGCAAACCCTTGCAGGGCCCTGGTTCAGCGGCTACGTCAGTCATCCGCGACAGCCAGAGAAGAGCACTGCGAGCTTCTAACAACCTGGTTGCCTTTTCTGAATAGTAAGATCCCCAAATACATGACGTTGTGACTGCTTTGTACAGTGGAATTGGGACTATGTGCAATGGTGAATATGGTGAATTAACGTGACCACTGATAGCCTGTAACCTTATAGCTTCTAGCCGCGAGGGGTTGGTCTACAGCATGGATGTCAAACTCAAACACACAGAGGGCCAAAGTGAAAATCTTGGACAAAGTCGCAGGCCAACCAGTATACAGTATAATCGGCCCCACATAGTGCTCCATACAGAATAATGGGCCTCATATAGTCCTCCATACAGAATAATAGGCCTCACATAGTTCTCCATACAGAATAATGGGCCCCACATAGTCCTCTATACAGTATAATGGCCCCCACAATGTCCTCCAAACAGAATAATGGGCCCCACATAGTCCTCCATACAGAATAATGAGCCCCACATAGTCCTCCAAACAGAATAATGGGCCCCACATAGTCCTCCATACAGAAAACGGGCCTCACATAGTCCTCCATACAGAATAATGGGCCTCACATAGTCCTCCATACAGTATAATGGGCCTCACATAGTCCTCCATACAGTATAATGGGCACCACATAGTCCCCCATACAGTATAATGGACCCCACATAGTCTTCCATGCAGAATAATGGACCCCACATAGTCCTCCATACAGAATAATGGACCCCACATAGTACTCCATACAGAATAACGAGCCTCACATAGTCCTCCATACAGAATGGGCCCCACATAGTCCTCCATACAGAATAATGGGCCTCACACAGTCCTCCATACAGTATAATGGGCCCCGCATAGTGCTCCATACAGAATAATGGACTTCACATAGTCCTCCATACAGTATAATGGGATTCACATAGTCCTCTATACAGTATAATGGGCCCCACATACTCCTCCATACAGTATAATGGGCCCCACATAGTCTTCCATGCAGAATAATGGACTTCACATAGTCCTCCATACAGTATAATGTGATTCACATAGTTCTCCATACAGTATAATGGGCCCCATATAGTCCTCCATACAGTATAATGGGCCCCACATAGTCTTCCATGCAGAATAATGGACTTCACATAGTCCTCCATACAGTATAATGTGATTCACATAGTTCTCCATACAGTATAATGTGATTCACATAGTCCTCCATACAGTATAATGTGATTCACATAGGCTTCCATACAGTATTATGGGCCCCACATAGTCCTCCATACAGTATAATGGGCCCCACATAGTCTTCCATGCAGAATAATGGGCCCCACATAGGGGTGGCAGTTCTGGTGTCGCAGGCCAAATATAACCACCCTTCAGGCCAGATTTTTTTTGGCCCACGGACCAGAGTTTGACATGTGTGGTCTACAGATATACTATTTGGACTACTGCTGAATGAGATCAGCTTTAGTGGTTAGTTCTGGAGTGTCCAGTGGTGGTGTGAAAAGTAGTCAAAATGGTGAGGGAACATATGGTGGGTTGAGCATGTTGGATCAGACCTTGATGACTGATCTGAGAATGAAACCTGTGGGCTGGTGGATAACAACAGTGAAATCTAGTTGCCCTTTAGGTGTAGGTCCAATCCAAAGATATCTACACTTGCAGTGAGGCGCCACCTGGGCCGTGGGGTACTTGGTGCCGGTCATTGCTAGGGGAGATGTCACAGTGGCGGTGACCCAGTCCGTGACCCAGGGCGGTCAGTAAAAAGGGGAATTTTGTAGTTTTTATGTATAAAGTTTGTGACACCACCTGTGGTATGCGGCTATAGGAGCCGCCGCTGCGGAGCAGGTCCTCTGATGCTGGTGTTTAATGCAGCCGAGTTGGTTTGGCTCTCCACAGGTAGAGCTTAGCTCCAGGGCAGCGTAGAGATGTTGTAAATGTTATAGGTGATGCTGAGCGTTGTAGTGCAGGGGTGATGGTGCGGCAGCAATAACGGACAGAGGCAGTGGGGTGCAGTCTTCAGGGTTTTTACTCACGGTTGTTGCAATCCAAGTTACAGGTACCAGTGTAACTTCCCTCTTCGTGCTGCTTTTACTCAGGGAGGGGTTCAGCCAACCCTCAGATATCACCGGAGTACTTAGCGGGACCCCCTTCTGTGTGTTCTCTCTCTCTGGCCGTCTTCCTACACCTCACACCTAGTGTCCCAATCCGTTACCCGCGGGCCTTGTCGGGCGACGTCTGTCCCGTCCCCTGGGTCTTCTATCGCTGTCTTCTTGGTGAGACTGATATGGACTGTTGGCTGCAGGACTTAAAATACTGCAGTCTCCGGTTTCTAGTTGAGTCATAAAGTACTCCGCTAGTTGAGGGTACGGTTCCCTTTGTGCGGCCTGACCCCTCCACCTCCTGGTAGATTCAGGCATACGGGTGGCCTTCAGCACTGCCCGCACCCCTGGGGTCCCTTCCTCATTTCTCCTGGAGCCTTTCTCCTGCTCCTCTCTCTCTCTCCAGTTCTGGGCCTCTCACCAGACCCTCCTCCTGAGCAGAGCTCCTGCAGAGCTCCTGCTCCCTTCAACTCCACTGACGGACTGAACTGAACAAACTTCCCAAGATGGTTCCCTCTTTTATATCACTTCCTTTCCTGTGCTCCCCTGAACTACGTCATCCACCCACACCCACTACATAGTTCCTCCCTTCAGCTAGGGACCAGGGACTGTGCTCTCCCTTAGGAGCAATCTCGCCGTAACCCCACTACGGGTATGTGTTGGATGCAGGTGTTAGGGTCCCGGGCTGTACTCCTTCCTTACCTGAGAGTGAGATACCACACCTCTGGGTGAGATGCAGTACCTCTGTGGCGACCGAACCCTCAGGGGCGCCACAGCAGCATTCAAAGTCAAGAGCTTGCTGGAAATACTTGCCTGAGTTACTTTACTTTTTTTTTTTTCGATCTTAGCTTTGCTTTTTGACTCCTGCGTTTAGCCCTTAAGTCTATGTTCACACATTGCGTTTTTTCAGCGTTTTTTGATGCATTTTTTATACAAATTTTAAGTTGAGTTTTACAGTACCAGCAAAGTTTATGAGATTCCATAAATCTCATGTACATAGCTTGGTTTTTATTTGAACAGTATTTTGTGATTTGCATGTTTTTTTGCAAAATAGAGCATGTCACTTCTTTCAGCGTTTTTTCACCCATTGGAAGCAATGGGTGATGAAGAAAATGCTGAAAATACGCACCAAAAACATAGGTGTCAGGTTATTCAGTGTTTTTTCAGCATTTTTTGTGCCAAAACCAGAATGAGATTTTTCTCCCCACTGAACTCTATGTACATGCATAAAGAGACAAAAGGACAGTGAAAAAAAAGCACCAAAAACAAACAAAAAAGCAAGAAAAAACTAAACAAACCTCCTGGCAAGGGATCAGGTTTTGCTGCAGAAAAAAAACGCTGAAAAAACACAATGTGTGAACATGGCCTAAAAGGGTTGCCAGGCTTGGGGTTCAAGTCTGCAGTCACCCTAAGTGACTATAGACTTGTGAATACTCACAGCATGCAGGATTTTACAGTGCCGAAGCTGGGAGCATTCGGACCGTAAGTATGTGATTTGCATACATGTGGTCACATAAAAACTAGACATGTACAAGGGAATTGAGTGAGGCTGGGCACGTCTAGTCAGACTGTGGCCGGAAGTATGCAAATCGCATACTTGTGGTTATATGAACACCCGGTCCTGGTGCCAGCACCAGTCACATAGAGTGAGTACAGACTTGAGCCCCAAGCTTGAACAACCCCTTTAAGGCCTTCATACAAAAATCATCCAAACCCACCAATATAAGCGGGATCAACCGATGTGTATGGGGTAGAGTTAATGCAAATCAATTCTCAGGACACTGGCCAGCGGCCGGGTCAGTAATCTGTGGCCGTCGGATGGCAGCCCTGTGAAACACCTTCTATCTTCCAGCATCAGTGACTTTTTTTTTGATCAGATGATCTGACACAACGTCACATGAGCGTAATGCCGCAATGATTACATTGTGCCAGGCTGGCTAGTAAAAAGAAGAGCCACGGATGCTGGGAGATAAGAGGCAGTTCTCAGGGCTCCTGTCTGATGGCCACAGATTACAGACATGGCTGTTGGTCCGGGTATTGTTCACACCAACTCTCATGTATGGACCACCCATGACAGATGATGTCAGGGAAGAGTAGGATGGGCACATTGGTATTCCAATAGTCAAACATTTTGTTCTCCAGCAGATAAGCCTTTACCAGAACAGTGTAGAGAACACAGGAGCGTCGGCCAAGCCAAGAGTTTCTGATTATGGAGGAGTCGGGGGAGATCATTTGGCTGGCGGCTGTCTAGTGTGTATGTGGGGCTTTAGCCAATCTTCAGCTTATCTTTTGGCTTTTCTCATCCGGGGGGTGTTTGGGTAATGCTCCTGACCTCATTCATATGTTCTCCCCAGCTATTGCTCTAGACATTTCTAGAATGTTACGTGCCACCGATTTGTGACTAAATTGGGGACCACAAACTGGTAATGGAGCTTGGGAAGTCCATTCCTCATGGCTTATGGATGAAGACTGAATAGATTTCTTAAACTTCAGTTTATCCATGACCAACCTAATCTACCATCTGTATTTGACTGAGCACATAAATATGTTGGGAAATTTTTGAATGTCAATTAGGGTAGGTAATACCAATTTGGAATATCCATAGATTTAGACCCAAATATTAGGCCCCTTCCTTTTGCTGGTAATGGATATTATTACTGTTATGTTGTTTTGGAATGGACATGCTGAAAATGATATCACTTATATTTTTTTTGGCATTTCAAAAATGTACTACATATTTCATACCAGAATTACATTCTTTTTTTAAGAACTCTTTTAAGGAAAAGCCAGAGGGGAGTACACAATAAAAAATATACAACATGGAGCCATACTAGTTTGCATATAACCTTGGACTTTTCTGAGAATGAAGATAAACCTGTAAACAGGATGAACCCATGATTATAATTATGTAAGATCCGCTCTGGGGCATAGCTTAGTTTAGATAAGTATTTACCTGAAACTCTAAAAAAAAAAAAAAAGGGCCTTTAAGGACCAAATTACTAAGATTGCCTAAGATTTATTCAAGCTGACATTAGTTATTACAACTATTAATAACCTTGTCAAAGACAATAGGGTCAGGTCCTGGATACTTTGATAGGATGTTGATAGTCCTGGTGATTCCTCAAAATACTCCTTTGCTCTATCTGTCCAACACGAGAAGTTTGGAGCCAAAAGCAGTGACTGAAGCTCCCATAGGTGTGGTGAAAAGGGGAAACCTAGGTCCATCATATCACTGATGATGACTTATGTAATTGTGGCGCCCCTGAGGGTTCAGTCGCCACAGAGGTACTGCACCTCACCCAGAGGTGTGGTATCCCACTCTCAGTTAAGGATAGAGTGCTGCCCGAGACCCTAACACCTGCATCCAACACTACACTGCTCCAGGCCAGCAGGAGGGGAAAGACGCAATGTATGTTTTCTGCTGAGCCCTGACCCTTGGCTGGGGTGGGGGGAACCCAAAGGTAGGAGGAACCAGTAGTGGGTGTGGGTGGAGGAAGTAGTTAGGGGGAGCACTTTGGTAGGAGTATAAAATAGGGAAGCCATCTTAGGGTGGCAGATAGATCAGTGAGAGGACAGTTCAGAAGAACAGTCTGGGAGCAGAGTCTCAGTAGGAGCTCTGCTCCACAAGTAGGGGCCTAGTCTTAGAGGCCCAGGAGGGGAGCAGAGGAGTAGGCTCCATTCTAAGAAGGGATCCTAGGGGGTACGGCGAGTGCAGGAAGGCACCCGTACGCTCCACATCTGTCAGAACACAGAGGGATCGTAGGCCGCAAGAAGGGGACCGGCCCCTGGCCCAGTCGTGTACTTCAAGTCCCAGCCGGAAAAACCGGAGGCTTCTGGCTTATATAGTCGGTTGCCAAAGCCGCATTCTAATCCCCAGGAGGGTCAAGCAGGACCGGGATCCGACGCACAGGAGGGACTTCAGAGCACCCGAGCGGGATTGAGAGTGGGCAGCGCAGGGCAGGAGGGAGTAATACCCAGCGTGAAGTCGGTCTAGCTAGTAACACGTGAAAGTGGGATTCTGCCAGGTACCCCTGATCTACCTGAGGAAGTGCTGAACCCCTACCTGGTGAACGCAGCGCAACGTGGGAGGCTGACACCTGTACAGTGCACCAGTGGAACCCTCATAAGAACTGTGAGTAAAAACTCGGATGACTGCACTGCACTGCCTCCGTCCATTCTTTGATCTGCGCCATCGTTCCCTCCCTGCACTACAACACCCAGCGCAACCCACACCACCTTACACTGCCCTGGAGCTTGCTTTACCTGTGGAGAGCCACACCATCCCTGCTGCCGCAACACCAGCTCCAGAGGACTGCTCCGCAGCGGCGGCTCCCTCTAGAAGCAATCCACAGGTGACGTCACGAAAAATCCCAAAAACCCCATATACAAATAACCCCCCTTTTACTGACCGCCCTGGGTCACGGACCGGGCCAGCCACTGTGATAACCCCCGGCAACCAGAGGCCCGGCTGCCGAGTACCCCACGGCCCTGGGGGCGCGTCATCATGTTCTCACTCTTAATATGATCGCTGATCCTGAGAATGAAGTACCACTGACCTAAAGATTGGCAGTCTACCGAAGCACATAGTCAATAGCTTACAGCTTATCGACAGGTCTGTTCAGCTAAAACTTACTTATATGACTAGCTTTGTAGATCCTTATATATAGAGCAACCATTTTTGCTGTGCCAGCCTGATGCCCCTCAATTTTGGCCTTCAGGTAGCTACATGAGTAGTTGAAATTAACTTCTACTCTTAGAAGACTTGATGTCAATTTTTCAAGTTTTGCAGATTTTGAGAATTTTGAGACCTTTAAAATAACTATACAGAAAACATGTTGACTAAGTCCACACTGTGTGGGATTTATTGTAAAAAACTTCCCAGCAAATGTTTTTACCAAGTATGAGAATCTGGACTTGGTTGAGGTTGGAGTGGATTGAATGGAGTAGTAACAAACACCACCTGTAGTAAGTCTACTACTACACAGGTGTCACCTTGAGAAAATTGTCTGCCCATTGTACCCTAAGTGCGTAGACTAGACACCACTGTCATAAATCTCATCTGCATGAGTGTTTCCTGAAGATGAAAAGACCAAAGTTATATGTGAAAAAAAACATGTTATTCTTGCCTATTATCACTCTAAGAGACAAATGGAACAATAACGGGGTGGGTTTAGAGGTCTCATGATTGTCATGTGGAATATGAAAAATGCATGTAATTCATCACAGGTGCTTTCATGTCTCCATACACAGGATACATTGCAGTTGTTATTTGTGGTGGTAGTTTACAGGTACAGTATGTCAAAGTTTAGAAAGACAAAAAAATAATCAAGTGTTTAGTGCTCCTATTGAAGTGATGATATCCAATCTATGGTCTAATCTTTCAGGACATACTCTGACCTTCAGCCCTTTCTGACTCCACTCTGGTCTGGTCCTCCACGATCTCATCCACAGACCAATCTTACCACACTTCAGTTCAGTAATCCTAACTCTGACCTGTGGCCCAATGTGACCATGTTCTAGTTAGATCCTCCTGACTTTGACTCTTGGCCCCACCTGACCTTAATCCAGTCCAGTTCACCTGGCTCTGACCATCCAGCTCAGTCTGGCTATGTACCAGTCCCATCCTCTTGGCTTTGACCCATGATCTTTTCTGGCCATGCTCCAGGTCTGTCCTTCTGGCTCTGACCCACAGTTATGTCTGATCTCTCTCCAGTTTGGTCCTCTATATTATAACCCACTACTTTGCTTACCCATTCTACAGTCATCCTGGCTTTGACCCATTGCTATTTATGACCTTCAAGCCTGATCCTTGGCTCCTTGCCTATCTACCCTCCAGTTACTTTAATGTCTGCTACATCTGGTTGCCAACTTGGGACTATCCTGGGCACCACAACCTAGGGATCAACCTTCTATAAAAAGTATACCTCTTTGTGGAGGTTAAGGGCAAAGACCAATGGATCCCTTAGTATCTACGCCTCAATTTAATATGTGCCAAACAAGTTGCAGCCTTGATCATAAACTTTCTTGCACAGAGATGTAACAGGGCGGTCTACCGGTGCACTAAGGCAATTGATATTGGTCAATCTGATGACTGAAAACATATTCCTATGCCCAGGAAACTCCATATACACATAAAACAACTACTTTTGCTGAGCTAGCTGGGTGACTGCTATACAGATATATTTTGAGGCAATTGTCAAGTTGTGCCGGTTTTAAGAATTTTGAAACCTCAGAAGGGTTGTACAGAAAGACTGTTAAAATGTCAAAAGTATTTGGGATTTATTTTAAAAAAATTCCCACCAAATGTTTCTCCCGAGCATAAGAATCTGGACTTCGTTGAAGTTGCTGTGACCTGAATGGAGTAGTAACAATCACCACTTGTAGTAAGTCTACTCATGCACAGGTGGGACATTGAGAAAATTGTATGGCCATTGTACCCTATGTACGTAGACTAGACACCACTGTCATAAATCTCATCTGCATGAGTGTTTCCTGAAGATGAAAAGACCAAAGTTTTATGTGAAAAAAACATGTTATTCTTGCCTATTATCACTCAAAGTGACAAGCGGAACAATAATGGGGAGGTGGTAGAGGTCTCATGATTGTCACCTGGAATATGAAAAATGCATGTAATTCATCACAGGTGCTTTCACTTCTCCATATGCATGATAAATTACTGTTGTTATTTGTAATGTTAGTTTACATGTATGTCAAAGTTTAGAAAGACTAGACAATTTAGTAGGACTCATCCTGTTCAGTGGTGCTATTGAAGTGATATCCAATCTATAGTCTAAACTTTCAGGACATATTAGGATCTCTGACCCTCAGCCCCGTCTGACCTCACTCCGGTCTGGTCCTGAGCTCTCATCCACAGCCCAATTTCACCAGTTTAGTCCTCCTTGCTGTGACATGTGGCCTAATCTGACCATGCTCTAGTCAGATATTCTTGACTTTGACCCTTGGCCTCATCTGACGTTACGCCAGTGTAGCTGACCTAGCTTACTCCCAGCTCAGTATGCCTATGTACCGGTCCAGTCTTCTTGGCTTTGACCCATGGTCTTTTCTTGCCATAGTCCTGTTCTGTCCTTCTGGCTCTGACCCACATTTCTGTCTGACCACACTTCAATCTGATAATCTAGATTAGAACTCATTGCTCTGTTTAACCATTCTCCAGTCCTCCTGGCTTTGAGCTATTGCTCTTCCAGCTTGATTCTTGGTTCCTTCCGTGTCTATTCTCCAGTTCCTCTCATGGCTGCCACATGTGGTTGCCAACCTGGGACTATTCTGGGCACCAAATTTTAAGGGATCAACTTGCAACGAAAAAAAAAAACACCTTATGGGAGTTAAGGGTAAAAATCAAGGGATCCCTTAATATCCGTACCCCTAATTAGCACGTGCCAAACAAGTAACATGGTGGTCTACTGGTGCACTTAAGAAATGGATTATTGGGCAATCTGTAGACTGAAAACATATTCCTATGTCCAAGTAAGTAAATATACCTATAACACAACCCCCTTGGCTGTGCTAGCCAGGTGACTCCTACACAGATATTTTTTGAGCTTAGTATGACCTCACTTGTCAAGCTGTGCCGATTTTGAGAATTTTCGAGACCTTTGAAAGACTGTTGACTAAGTCCTCTGTGTCCAATATAATGACTCACCTGTAGACTTTTCCCCACATGACATAGACATTTTTAGCATGAGGAATTTCTTTCTACGAGTTGAACTCTGGCCAAACTATTGGGGACTTATTTGCATTTTATGCATGTTCCTTTTCAACCACCATCACTGGTTGAATATTTAGTTCCATCATACCCATGCCAACTGATAAAAAGTATGTTATCACGGTAGACAGTCAATGCCAAATAACCTTTGCCTATACATCATGTACTGAAACAGAATCACGTTGACATCTGGTATCTCAATCTTGCGGACATAACCAACATCGCTTAAGGCAATATCTACTGACTGCCTAACATAATTTGAACAATGTGATGGGCCTTTGCATTATTACAAACTAATGATACTGGATTTAGCTTCCTCATCCCAAGATAACGAATGCAAATAAAACAGGGGGAGGGGATAGAAGAACATATGCTGCTCTATTCTTTTAGGCTGAGGTGGGACTCCAAAACGAGGTCATAAGCATCTTAGAAAAGTAATGTTTGTAGGGTAAGTTGTTAAGGTGGTGGGTTGAACAGTGATGGATGGCATGAGGAAGGGGATGTGTATGTGAATGTGAGGAGGTGATAAGTGTGATAGAAAGATATCATGACTATGAGAGTGTATAGGATGGAGGTCAATAACATGCTGAGAAAAATCCTTGAGGTGAAGGAAGTAATAAAGTGGTGGAGCAAAGCCCTAGCTATGAGAGGAGGTGATTAGGATGGTAGAGAGAAGTTTTGGCTATGAGAATATATAGGAAATGATTAGAGTGATAAGGAGAAATCCTTGGGATAAAACTATGGAAGATGTGAATAGAGTCATGAGAAGTTCTGGCTATAAGAGTTTGAGAAAGTGATGATTATAGTGGAGAGATGTCCTGGTGGGTATGAGAATGTGAGAAGGTGATGAGAGTGCTGAAGAGAAGTCTTCGGCAAAGGGTATAGAGGAGCTAGTTAGAGTAGCAGGGAGAAGTCCTGGGTATGAGACAAAGGAGGAGTTGATTAGAGTTGTGAGAAGAAGTTCTGGCCATGAAAGAGTGAGAAGGTGATGAAAATGGTGGAGAGATGTCCTGGGTATGAGAATGTGAGGTGATGAGAGTGATGAAGAAACGTCCTGGGACAGCACAGAGCAGCTGGTTAGACTGGTGGGGAGTCGTGAGAAGAAGTTCTGGCCATGAGAGAGTGAGAATGTGATGAAAATGGTGGACAGATGTCCTAGGTATAAGAATATGAAGTGATGAAGATAAGTCCTGAGGGAGCATAGAGCAGCTAGTTAGAGTGGTGGGGAAAAGTCCTGGGTATGAAACAATGGAGGAGGTTATTAGAGTTGTGAGAAGACGTTCTGACCATGAGGGAGTGAGAAGGTGATGAAGATGGTGGAGAGGTGTCCTGGGTATGAGAAAGTGAAAAGGTGATGTGAGTGGTGGGGAGAAGTCCTGAGTATGAGACTATGGAGGAAGTGATTATAGTCTTGGGAAGAAGTCGTGGCTAGGAGAACATGAGAATATAAGTAGAGTAGTGTAGATATGTCCTGATTATAAATCCAGCACTGCCTGCTACTAATTTAGGATATAGTCAATTTGTTCATATGCCAGCACCAGTGATAATGACAGCCCCATTTTCAGTCATTCAATAATCCTCAAATTATGGGCTTTGTCACAAGCAGGAATGTAAAGCATTTCCATGTGAAGTGTTAAACCTCATGGCGCTCATAGTGAGGAGAGTAATCAGTCATCACTATGCTGATAAGAAGCATACAAACTCGACAGTAGTCCAAGACGTGACGCCTTTAAAATATTGTATTGCCCCGGGGTATATCTTAAACAAAGAGTTACCAACTTGTTGGTCTTGTACTTTTGATGATGGTAACCTTAGACGTAAGTTCTTCACTTTTGCGTTTATTGGCTCCATGTTTCCATCTGATGGTATTCTCCAGAAAAAAAATACAGGTAGAGATGAGTGAAGCTTTTCAGAAGACCTTGGTCTAGCGTCCACGTCAGTAGTCCATTGCTGCTGGACTGAAGCTCTGTGAACCTCTTACTAGCTTCTGGAATACTCAGTGCCTCTTTTGAGTTTTAGGTCCAGCATGACGTCAACTTTGAGGCGTAAAGAAGTATGACCTCGTGCTGGGCCTACTAATCAGAAGAGTCGCCGGTAATGTCGGCAGATATGAGGCTCTTCACAAGGCTCACGTGTGACGACCACGGACAACTGATGTGACTACTGGACTAGGGTGCTGCAAATCGATTTGTTCCTTTCTATAGGTCTTCTATGATGTAAGATTACGGACCGCAATGAGGTAAAAAATATGGTACCACATGTTGCAATGTATTATTTACAGACTGAAATTTTCGGGTTCCCCCACTAGCCACGCACGCTTGCCATTCTGTGTATGATTTTTTTTTTTATATAATATATTGATGAAAAACTCTTACTTTTTGGGGGTGGACGAGGGATTCGAATAAAAAAGCAATTCCTCTTTTTATTCTGCATGCCAGAATGATTGAAAAAAAATTTCAGTCTCTCTGCCCTTATCCATATGTATGTCACTTGACAAATGGTAAGGTTTTAATATTAGAGTTAGGACTGTCCCATAAGGGTTACCGTGACGTGGTGGGATGGCTTTTACATTATTTTGATCAAAATGATGTTAACTAAATACCCTTTATTATTTATCATTATTTTTGCACTATGCGATTTATCCATTTACTTCCAGTTATTTGGGTATTTTGCTTGTTTTTAGGTTTTTCTCTGTCTAGTAGCCTTGTGTGAACAAGCATTTACATTTTGCATGCACATCAATTTACGTTTCAGTTCAGACTCCCAGGTTTTTTCTATGCCAGAATGATTGTAGAGATACCAAATTTTTTAATACCTTTTGCAAAATAATTAAACTTAAAAAAAAAAGTTTTTTGTCTCTGGATTTGAAGATACTTTTTTTTTATTGTTGATGGAGCTCTATAAGGAGTTGTATTTTTTTTATTTTTATTTTTGTTCAACATGTAGGTTTCATTAGTAACATTTTTGGTTGCATCGGACTTATTATTACTTTGACAAACAAAACGACACAATTTGGTCACGGACTTCATATCTCATTTATCATATATATTGTTACAGTCATTTTATTTTTTGGACCCATGAGAATACTTTTTGTACAGTGGTAAAGTGGAAAAAGTTTTTTCTTTCTTTTTGTTTTCAAGTTTTTTGTTTTCAAGTTTTAATGATCTTTTAGGGCTCGCTCACACGGCCATATGCTCTTTCATGCGAGAGAATCCGAGCGATTATGCTAATGACACTCGGAATAACTGCACGGATGTTGTTTTATTGGGGCATTGAGGTTTTTTTAGTTTTAGAAAGTACAATATCTTACCTGTAAAATAAAACATGAAAAGAGTGAACAAGTTCAAAAATACATTATTAATATTAAGAAAGTGTCCATGTCCATCGAGCTGACAATGATTACAGCTTCCATAGGAGGCATCACTCGGCTTTCCCAGACAAAAGCAGCAGGTGCATAAATATCTCTTAGTTTGCTACAGTGTATCTGTCTAAAGACATCAAATGTACCAACTGTACATATATAATTATATACAGGAGATGCCCAGGTTATAGCAGCTGTACATATATAATTATATACAGGAGATGCCTAGGTTATACCAGCTGTACATATATAATTATATACAGGAGATGCCCAGGTTATAGCAGCTGTACATATATAATTATATACAGGAGATGCCCAGGTTATACCAGTTGTACATATATAATTATATACAGGAGATGCCCAGGTTCTACCAGCTGTATATATAAAATTATATACAGGAGATGCCCAAGTTATACCAGCTGTACATATATAACTATATATAGGAGATGCCCAGGTTATACCAGCTGTACATATATAATTATATACAGGAGATGCCCAGGTTATACCAGCTGTAGACATATAATTATATACAGAAGATGCCCAGGTTATACCAGCTGTACATATATAATTATATACAGGAGATGCCCAGGTTATACCAGCTGTAGACATATAATTATATACAGAAGATGCCCAGGTTATACTAGCTGTAGATATATAATTATATACAGAAGATGCCCAGGTTATGCCAGCTGTACATATATAATTATATACAGGAGATGGCCAGGTTATACCAGCTATACATATATGATTATATACAGGAGATGCCAAGGTTATACCAGTTGTACATATATAATTATATACAGGAGATGCCCAGGTTATACCAGCTATACATATATGATTATATACAGGAGATGCCAAGGTTATACCAGTTGAACATATATAATTATATACAGGAGATGCCCAGGTTATACCAGCTGTACATATATAAGTATATATAGGACATACCCAGGTTATTACAGCTGTATATATATAATTATATACAGAAGATACCCAGGTTATATCAGCTGTATGTAACAAACCTGGTGGCGTCCTTGCATAGTGGTCCATCTCCCACTGTGCAAGAGCGTGCACTTGATCTCCAGTCCAGTCTGCTAGCCTGGCTTCCCTCCACGCTGTCTGCTTGCCTCTGTTTCTGCTGCTTAAGGGCAGCGCCCGATCACTTCCTGCTTCTTGTACCTGCTGCAGGCACACCCCTTGTGTGTCCTCAGCCTATTGCTGTCTGTCATCTGGTATTTAACCCAGCTCCTCCCAAGAAACCCTGCCTGAGAATTGTGTTCTGTCAGTTGGCTTCTGGTCACTGATGCCAGGTCCCGTTTATGTTTCCTGCCTTCGGTATCAGTTCCCGTGTCTGAACTGTGTCCTGTCTGTATTATCTTCTAGCCTGTTGTCTTCTGCCTATCCTGGAGGCTGTATTTCCAGGCCTGTGTGAACACGCTCCTAGCCTGTTCTTTCCGCCTTCTAGGGGCCGCATACCTAGATCCGTTCCTGTATCTTGCCTGTTCCTGCCTGAACACGCTCCTAGCCTGTTCGTTCCGCCTTCTAGGGGCCACATACCTAGACCCGCTCCTGTATCTTGCTGCTGTGTCTGTTCTTGTCTGAATACTCTGCTAGCCTGTTTCCTGTTTTTCTCTATGTCCGTACCTTCCCTTTTTCTGCAGCGTCTGAACTCGTACCTAACTCCTGCTCGCTGTCACTGTACTTCCGTTTGTGAGTTTGTGGTCCACTCGCTACTTCACTGCAAGTACCCTGTGGGTATCTGGTTCTGCCTTTCCCTTCCTGTCTGTTCCGTGTGAACAGAGCCCTGTCTCTCCTGCTCTGCCTTGCTCACCGCTCCGGCGGTTCTAGCCTGCTCTGCCTTGCTCACTGCTCCGGCAGTCCTGCTCCGCTCTGACCCTTTGCTCACTGCTCCGGCAGTCCTGCTCCGCTCTGACCCTTTGCTCGCTGCTCCAGCAGTCTCGCTCTGCTCTGACCCTTAGCTTGCTGCTCCGGCAGTCTCGCTCCGCTCTGACCCTTTGCTCGCTGCTCCGGCAGTCTCGCTCTGCTCTGACCCTTTGCTCGCTGCTCCGGCAGTCTCGCTCTGCTCTGACCCTTTACTCGCTGCTCCGGCAGTCTCGCTCAGCTCTGACCCTTTGCTCGCTGCTACGGCAGTCTCGCTCCGCTCTGACCCTTTGCTCGCTGCTCCGGCAGTCTCGCTCTGCTCTGACCCTTTGCTCGCTGCTTCGGCAGTCTCGCTCTGCTCCGATGCTTTGCTCGCTGCTCCGACCCTTTGCTCGCTGCTTCGGCAGTCACGTCCTGCTCCTCTCTCGCTCACCGCTCCAAGCGGCCTTGTCCTGCTCTTCTCTCGCTCACCGTACCAGGCGGTCTCGTCTTGTTCTGCTCTTGCTCGCCGCTCTGGGCGGCCTCACTCTGCTGTTTGTCCACCGCGTCTGCGGTTCTGTTCCTGAGTCCCAGTCTGTACTGGGTCCTATCCACTCGGTGCTCCAACCTGTCGTACCTGCCAGTACCTCCCTGCCTGCATACCATTCGTGCTTACCAGCATCTGTGGCACCCCAGGGGTCTGGTTACCACAGTAATAGAAATATTATGTCTGAGAGCAAGTGGGAGGTTTCTCTGGTCAGGAGCCCTAAGCATGCAACACCGCCCGCCCAGACCTGGAAGGGGAGGAATCTGCCCTTATAAACTGGGTCTGGGGCGGGATTAAGTCAGTCAGAGCCTGGAGACAGTTCCAGACACAGGGAAAGTGTCAGCAAGGAGCTCTGTAGGAGCAGGAGCGAGTGCCAGGGGCTGGAAGCTAGATAGCTCGCCCTGGCTGAAGACATTAAGACCGGACACGGAGTCCGAGGCTGTGGGGACATCCAGGTCCAGCAGCAGAATCCAACCGGCAGGGGATTCCATGTCCTCTGGCCAGAGATGCCCGGAGGCACGGTCACAAGCAAGGGACCAGGACCGCCATCGTGAAGCGGAGGCTAACAGAAGGCCCCAAGTCGCCGGCCGTACGGGTGAGCACCACACGGTATACTCAGGGACGTGGGCTACTTCTACCCGCACACAGCAAGGTAGCCAGGAAAGAGTACAGATAGACGGGGAGGCCTACAACTCCACTGGGCCAGGGGAGATCCTGCTGGCTCTCAGACTGACCAGGCCTCTACTGCTAGCCAGTACTCCCGGGAGGGTCTGCTTTATAACATCAGTAAAGACCCTGAACTGCACTGCACGGACTCTGAGTTATTCCTGCTGCGCTCGTGCACCATCACTCCCATCATCCACACTAACTGCCCTGAGGCTATACTCCTCCCGTGGGGAGTCATCCCGTTCTTAGCTGCACATACAACACCGGCCTCAGCGGTCTGCCTTGCCGCACTGACCGCAATCCACGGGTGGCGTAGTCGGACTATTATCTCACTAATAAGACTGCCACTGAATTGACCACCCTGGGCACGGACCGGGTCAGCGCCACGGAGACTACAACCCCCAGCGATCCGGCTCCGGGTATTCCCTGCACAACACAGGCCCAGGGGGCGCGTCAACTTTGGCGTAGTCGGCAGGATCCAAACCAACCCGCCCCAACGGGTATTGCGTGCCTGAAAAAAAAAAGACTTTTGCACTTACCTGAGAGAAGTTTCCCGCCGTCCGGAGTCGATTCCCGCCATCGGACACCATCTTGGGTCGTTTCCCGCCATCTTCTGCCGTCTTCCTGCCATCCGCAGCCGCTTCCCGCCATCGGACGCCATCTTCGGGACACCGTGCGGGAAGAAGAGGGGCGTGGACGCCGAAAGCGCGCGAGATCCGAAGCTCCGCCCCACGCGCTGACACTGCGCAAGGTCCTGGAAGGGAGAGGGAACGACGCTGACGTCACAGGAGCGCGACGCAAGGTCCTCAACCCCGACGATCGACTGCGGAGCCGCGGCCTACGGAAGAAGAGCATCGCAAGGTAGGCCACGGTCCACTAGGGGGGAAGGAGGATGTCGGATACTGAGGGGAGCTCCACCGCCACACCGACCGCCAGCGCAACCGCTGCTGCGGTCATGCAAATCACCGTGCCCTTTATCCCGGGGGCAACCTGGCTACCCCAGTACTCAGGGGAGTCACATACCCTAAGTGACTTTAGGGAAAGACTGGATAGCCTCTTCCAGGTATACCCCCTCACGGAAGAGCAAAAAGTGAGCATCCTGGTGGCCCAGTTAATCGGGGCAACCCAAAGGGAGGTAAAGTTCTGGCCACCTAGGAAGAAGAGGACTGTCAGAGAAATACTAGCCCGGTTGAAAGACACATTTGATAACCGAACCTCAGCCGAAATAAAGCTCAGATTTTACGGGTGCAAACAACTGGCACATGAAAGTATAAGAGACTATGCTCTAAACCTACAAGAGGCCCTGAGAGCCATTAAGCAGACAGACTCTGACAGCATGGGGAATGAAGACTAGCTGTTGACCGAACAATTTATTGAGGGTCTACTGTGCAATGCCCACCGAACTCAGTTGTGGGCAATGGCCTTACAGGACCCTGACCTGGACTTTGCACAGTTCAAGGACAGAGCCATCCGGGTGCTCCGAGAACCGGCACCAGGTGGCGTTGTGACCCACAGGCGCCCTGCTATCACTTATCACCAGGACGAGGCGCCCTTGTCTGCAGGGCCTGTGGGAGCTGATGCACAGGCTTTGAACAATAACCCGGCTACAGACCTGCACCATCAGGTCCAAGAGCTGACTAAGAGCGTTGCCGCGCTAACCAGAACTGTGCAGTCTTTACAGGTCTCTTCTCCAGAAAAGATCCAGCTGGCATCTGGACCGGAGGACGTCCCGTGGTGCCGACTGAGGAGGACCCCACCGGCCAGAGGAAGACCCAGCGACCGATACAACGAGGACGGACAACCCATCTGCCGCCGCTGCAATCAACCCGGACATATGGCAAGGTACTGTCATTTAAACGGGCACAACCTGGGGAAGAGGGCCAACCCCCAGGCATAAGATCATCAGGCCCATCGAACTGGCGTGATAAATACATAGGGGGACGTCCGGTCTTGCCTGTGGTACTGGATGGCATTCCTATGAGTGCCCTACTAGACACTAGGTCACAGGTGACTACCATCCCGTACGTGCTCTTCAAGCAGTACTGGAATGACTCGGACATAACCCGCTACCCAGATGACGACCTGAGCATTATCGCCAGCAATGGTCAGCCCGTGCCACAGATAGGATTTAAAGAGGTGACCATCAAGGTCAGTAAAGTTGAACTGCCGGCACAAGGACTGATCATTGTGGACATTGACCGTCGCGAGAGTTACCCAAAAATAACCCTAGGTACTAACGTAATCGAAAACTGTCTTGCAGAGGTGATTCTTATTTTTCAACAGGTTGCCAGAACGCCAGTTCCAGCCAGCAGCATGTCCTCCAAAAAGAGATCCGGGCACTGATGAAACGGCAACAGGTGGAACTACCTGGTGGTGAGATTGGTAGCGTGAGAATGTGTGACCCGTTCCCTATTGCCATGCCCCCGAAAAGTGAGATGATGATTTTGTGCCGGGCAGCTATTGGTCTAAGAGGTAGAGACTACCAAGCAATGGTAGAACCCGTCTACTCAGACAGTAGGCCCACCATTTTGACAGCACAGGGGGTGGTCGATGTACGCCATGGGAGGGTGCCCGTCCGCATCATAAATATCGGGGAGAGAGAAGTATACCTGCCCCGGTATGCCACGCTAGCCAAATTGTTCACCATCAACCAGAACTCTGTACAGGCCATGGAACCCTTGCCTCCATCTCAACCAGAGGAAGGTAACGGCTCTAAGAAACCAATGGAGGACTGGTGTCAGCAACTGCATTTGGGTACTGACTCCACTCCCTCACACTAAAAACAGGGAGTCTATCGGGTGGTTCAAGAGTACGAGAGAGTGTTTAGTAAACACCCGCTGGACTTCGGGCGAGTAAAAGGGGTAGAACATCATATCCCCACGGGAGACCATCCTCCCATAAAGGAGAGATACCGACCCGTACCCCCTGCACACTATCAACACGCCAAGGGGATGCTAAAAGACATGAAGGAGGCTGGGGTAATTAGGGACAGCTGTAGCCCCAGGGCAGCTCCACTAGTCCTAGTGAAAAAGAAAGACAACACCATGAGAATGTGTGTAGACTACAGGAAGGTCAACCGTATCACACACAAAGATGCGTACCCGTTACCAAGGATAGAAAAGTCCTTAGCTGCATTAAAATCTGCTAACTTCTTCTCTACTTTGGATCTCACTAGCGGGTACTGGCAGGTTCCTGTAGCAGAGGCGGACCGGGAGAAGACCGCATTCAACACCCCGATGGGACTCAGCGAATTTAACTGTATGCTGTTCGGGCTCTGCAACGCACCAGGAACCTTCCAACGGTTGATGGAATGCTGTCTGGGACACCGGAACTTCGAGACGGTCCTATTATACCTGGACGATGTCATCGTCTATTCCAAGACCTATGAGGACCATCTGGAACACCTGGCAGAAGTGTTTGAAGCCCTGGCAAACTATGGCCTAAAGGTAAAACCCTCAAAGTGTCATCTACTGAAGCCAAAGGTACAGTACCTGGGACACGTGGTGAGTGCTGACGGAGTGGCCCCCGACCCTGACAAGAGCACCGTGATTAAGGACTGGCCAAGACCATCCAGCATAAAGGAAGTGCGGCAGTTCCTCGGGTTGGTAGGCTACTACCGAAGATTCATTCCCGGTTTTACCAAGGACCTCCTGATAGGCCAGTCCAGGAAGGCCAAAAACCAGAAGCCACCCTTCAGATGGGAAAAGCTGGAAGAGGAGTCATTCCGCCAGCTGAAGATGGCCCTCACAGGGGATGAAATCCTGGCGTACTCTGATTACAGATAGCCCTTTATCCTCCACACGGACGCAAGCAACATCGGGCTAGGAGCCGTACTGTCCCAGATCCAGCAGGGGAGAGAACGGGTAATTGCTTACGCCAGCCGAAAACTGCGACCCACGGAAAGAAACCCTGAGAATTACAGCTCGTTCAAGCTAGAGTTCCTGGCAGTGGTGTGGGCGGTAACCGAACGTTTTAAGCATTTCCTTGCCTCTTCCAGGTTCACCGTGTACATGGACAACAACCCGTTGACACACCTGGACACTGCAAGACTGGGTGCCCTGGAGCAGAGATGGATGGCCCGCCTGTCCAATTATGAGTTCACGATCAAATACCGGGCAGGACGCTCCAATACCAACGTGGACGCCCTGTCCAGGATGCCAAACCTACCAGACAGAGGGGAAGATCCAGAAGAACTGGAAGAGGTCGAACTCCCTGCATTCCACCGTCATGGGATTACCCAGTATTCCCACCGTGTGAGGGGCCAGCGATCCGCTACGTTCAACCCCTTACCCCACTACAACTGGGCGGAGACGCAAGACAGTGACCCCGCAGTCCGTCTGGTGAAGGAGATGCTGACCCAGGCTGACGCCCGCCTGGACCCAGACGCTCCGGAAGAGACCAAGCAACTGTGGACGGAAAAAAGCAGACTGTTTCTCTACAAGGAGAAGTTGTGCCGCAGAATGGTCAATTCCTGGACACATGAACTGATCTGGCAGGTTGTGGTACCGAGACGGGACGCAGCTATGGTGCTGGAGGCCTACCACAATGGGGCAGGGCACTTCGGATGGAAGAAGCTGGAGTTCCTGCTGCGTGAACGGTTCTACTGGATAGGCATGAGAGGAGCCATTGAGAGATGGTGTAGAGACTGTGGCCCGTGCAATCTAAGAAGGAGGGACCGTGCCAGCCAGAGGACTCCCCTGCAGCCCATCCTCACCAGGCAGCCGCTGGAACTGGTCACTCTGGACCATGTTAAATTGGCTCCAAGCAGAAGCGGGTATGTCTACGCCCTAACCATCGTGGATCACTACTCCCAGTTCCTGGTGGTGGTCCCTGTCAAAGACTTGACGGCTCAGACAGCAGCCAGAGCCTTCCAGCTGCACTTCTGCCGCCCACACGGGTACCCGGACCAAGTGCTGACAGACCAAGGACCAGCCTTCGAAGCGGAGGTCTTCCAGGAGTTCTGCAACCCGTATGGCTGCAAGAAGATAAGAACAACGCCCTATCACCCCCAAACCAATGGACTCTGCGAGAAGATGAACCAGGTGGTGATAGATCTGCTAAAAACATTGCCCCTGGAAGAATGCAGTCTGTGACCTGAGAAACTGCCCGATCTGGTGGACCTGTATAACCACATCCCGGTAGGTTCCACCAACTGTACCCCGGCTTACCTAATGCGAGCAAGACCTGGTAAGCTGCCTGTTGACCTGGATATGGGAGTCCTGACACCCGAGGACACCTCGCCAGAGGCAGACTGGGATACAGAACGGCAGCAGCAGTACCGGAAAGTACTTTCCCCGGTCCTGGACACAAGTAAACAACGCTATCGTGGTGCCCGTCCTCACCTTTCTCCAGCCAGCCCCTCAAGTGCCTACAGAAGACCAGGTAGAGCTGGAAGAGCAGCCGGCCCAGGAGGCAGAAGAGTCCACACCAGCAGCGCAGGAGGATCAACCCTCTGCTAGTAGTGAGCCTGCCGTGCCCCTAGTGAGCCAAAGAGTACGCAGACAGCTGCCCAGCTTACCCATAACACCTCCTACACCCTGTAGTGCAGGACCAGTTAGTGAGCTTCGTAGGTCCACTAGAGTCACTAAAGGTCAGATGCCCGCTCGCTGGAGAATATAAAGTAATGCACTGTAAATTTACCTGTTTCTTGAAAATGTTTATGGTTTTTGTTGTTGCCTGTTATTAATTATGTTTCTCAGTTACCCTGCAGATTTCTATGGACTAACAGGTTATGGACGCTGGATAACCGGAACAATTCTTGTAGATAGTTGCACATTGTGCCTCTTGCGAAGACGGCCGCGGAAGAGAAAACCTGTCTGGCGTGGCCTCCTTGCGGCCCAAAGTAGCTAGCTTCAGCCTTGCAGCCACGCCCAAGGCCAACGCAAGGGGTTTTCTTTGGACTGGGTCAGCGCCACGGAGACTACAACCCCCAGCGATCCGGCTCCGGGTATTCCCTGCACAACACAGGCCCAGGGGGCGCGTCACATCCACCCGTCTGTATTCCAGCCGTGTCTGCCTATACTCATCAGTCGGTGTGCCAGCCTAACCTGCCTGTTCCAGTATTCCCCTGTGTGGGTCAACAGCCGTGTCCGGGGTCTGACCTGGAGTAGCACCTGGTCCCTCTGCCCAGTTCCTCCCTGGTGCACTGGCGTCGTGCGACCTTGGTCGGATCGGGCAGATACTTAGTTACGCCCCTCCAGGCACTCTTCGGTTCATGGCACAGTGGAATCACTACATACACACGCACACGCCACTCAGCCCGGGCGTGTGCATTACACTGTACATATATAATTATATACAGGAGATGCCCATGTTATACCAGCTGTACTTATATAATTATATGCAGGAGATGCCCAGGTTATATCAGCTGTACATATATAATTATATACAGAAGATACCCAGGTTATATCAGCTGCACATATATAATTACATACAGGAGATGCCCAGGTTATACCAGCTGTATATATATATAATTATATACAGGAGATACCCAGGTTATACCAGCTGTACATATATAATTATATACAGAAGATAGCCAGGTTATACCAGCTGTACATATATAATTATATTTAGAAGATGCCCAGGTTATACTAGCTGTACATACATAATTATATGCAGGAGATGCCCAAGTTATACCAGCTGTACATATATAATTATATACAGAAGATGACCAGGTTATACCAGCTGTACATATATAAGTATATATAGGACATACCCAGGTTATTACAGCTGTATATATATAATTATATACAGGAGATACCCAGGTTATACCAGCTGTACATATATAATTATATACAGAAGATGACCAGGTTATACCAGCTGTACATATATAAGTATATATAGGAGATACCCAGGTTATTACAGCTGTACATGTATAATTACTAGCTATTGAACCCGTTCTACGCCCGGGTGGCAAGCATTTTTATTGGTATATGGTCTCCAATGCTGGTATGTGCTGCCCCCATCCTGGTATTTGTGCTGCCCCCATCCTGTCCCCACCATCCTATCCTGGTATGCGTGGCACCCCTCATCCCTATCCTGGTATGCATGGCACCCCTCACCCCTAATCCTGGTATGCATGGCACCCCTGACCCCCAATCCTGGTATGCATGGCACCCCTCACCCCCAGTCATGGTATGCATGGCACCCCTCACCCCCACTCCTGGTATGCATGGCACCCCTCAACCCCAATCCTGGAAGGCATGGCACCCCTCATGCCCAATCCTGGTATGCATGGCACCCCTCACCCCCAATCCTGGTATGGATGGCACCCCTTACCCCCAATCCTGGCATGCATGGCACCCCTCAACTCCAATCCTGGAAGGCATGGCACCCCTCATCCCCAATCCTGGTATGCATGGCACCCCTCAACCCCAATTCTGGAAGGCATGGCACCCCTTACCCCCTATCCTGGTATGCATTGCACCCCTCAACCCCAATCCTGGAAGGCATGGCACCCCTCATCCCCAATCCTGGTATGCATGGCACCCCTCAACCCCAATCCTGGAAGGCATGGTACCCCTCATCCCCAATCCTGGTATGCATGGCACCCCTCACCCCCAATCTTTTTATGCGTTGCACACCCTCATCCCCAATCCTGGTATGTGTGGTACTCCTCATCCCTATCCTGATATGTGTGGTACTCCTCATCCCTATCCTGGTAAGCATGGTACCCCATCCGTCATCCCTATCCTGGTATGTATGGTATCCCTCATCCTGGTATGCATGGGCCCCTCACCCACATCCTGGTATGCATGGCACCCCTCACCCCCATCCTGGTATGCATGGCACTCCTCATCCCCAATCCTGGTATGCATGGCACCCCTCATCCGCAATCCCAGTATGCATGGCACCCCTCATCCCCAATCCCGGTATGCATGGCACCCCTCATCCCCAATCCTGGTATGCATGGCACCCCTGATCCCCAATCCTGGTATGCATGGCACCCCTCATCCCCAATCCTGGTATGCGTGGCTCCCTCATCCCCAATCCTGGTATGCATGGTACCCTTCATCCCCAATCCTGGTATGCATGGCTCCCACATCCCCAATCCTGGCATGCATGGCTCCCTCATCCCCAATCCTGGTATGCATGGCTCCCTCATCCCCAATCCTGGTATGCATGGCACCCCTCATCCCCAAACCTGATATGCATGGCTCCCTCATCCCCAATCCTGGTATGCATGGCACCCCTGATCCCCAATCCTGGTATGCATGGCTTCCTCATCCCCAATCCTGGTATACATGGTACCCCTCATCCCCAATCCTGGTATGCATGGCACCCCTCATCCCCAATCCTGGTATGCATGGCACCCCTCATCTCCAATCTTGGTATGCATGGCTCCCTCATCCCCAATCCTGGTATGCATGGCTCCCTCATCCCCAATCCTGGTATGAATTGTACCCCTCATCCCCAATCCTGGTATGCATGGCACCCCTCATCCCCAATCCTGGTATGCATGGCACCCCTCATCCCCAATCTTGGCATGCATGGCTCCCTCATTCCCAATCCTGGTATGCATGGCTCCGTCATCCCCAATCCTGGTATGTATGGCTCCCTCATCCCCATCCTGGTATGCATGGCACTCCTCATCCCTATCCTGGTATGCATGGCACTCTTCATCCCCAATCCTATTATACATGGTACCCCTCATCCCTATCCTGGTATGCATGGTACCCCTCATCCTGGTATGCATGGCACCCCTCATCCCTATTCTGGTATGTATGGTACCCCTCATCCTGGTATGCATGGCACCCCTCATCCCAATTCTGGTATGTAAGGCCTCCTCATCCCAGAAACCTGGTATGCATGGCACCCAATTCCTCATCCTAGTATGTATGGCACCCCTCATCCTTATCCTGGTATGCATGGTATCCCTCATCCCTATTATGGTATGCATGGCACCCCATCCCTCATCCTGGTATGCATGATGCCCCGCATTCCTATCCTGGTAATTATGGTACCCCTCACCCCCCAATTCTGGTATGCATGGTACCCCTCACCCCCCAATCATGGTATGCATGGTTCCCTCACCCCCCAATCCTGGTATGCATGGTCTCCTCATCCCCCAATAAAGGTATGTGTGGTACCCCTCAATATGGTATGCATGGTCCCCTCACCCCCCAATCCTTGTATGTGTGGCACCCCTCATCCCCAATCCTGGTATGCATGGCACCCCTCATCCCCAATCCTGGTATGCATGACTCCGTCATCCCCAATCCTGGTATGTATGGCTCCCTCACCCCCGTTCTGGTATGCATGGCACTCCTCATCCCTATCCTGGTATGCATGGCACTCCTCATTCCTATCCTGGTATGCATGGGCCCCTCATCCCCAATCCTGGTATACATGGTACCCTTCATCCCTATCCTGGTATGTATGGTACCCCTCATCCTGGTATGCATGGCACCCCTCATCCCTATTCTGGTATGTATGGTATCCCTCATCCTGGTATGCATGGCACCCCTCATCCCAATTCTGGTATGTATGGCCTTCTCATCCCAGAAACCTGGTATGCATGACACCCAATCCCTCATCCTAGTATGTATGGCACCCCTCATTCTTATCCTGGTATGCATGGTACCCCGCATCCATCCCTATTCTGGTAGGCATGGTACCCCTCATCCTGGTATGCAAGGCACCCCATCCCTCATCCTGGTATGCATGGTGCCCTGCATTCCTATCCTGGTATGTATGGTACCCCTCATCCCTATTCTGGTATGCATGGCACCCCTCAACACTCAATCCTGGTATGCATGGTCCCCTCACCCCCCAATCCTGGTATGCATGGTCCCCTCATCCCCCAATAATGGTATGTGTGGTACCCCTCATCCCCCAATCCTGGTATGTGAGGCCCCCTGGCCCTCCAATCCTGGTATGTGTGGCCCCCTCACCCCCCAATCCTGGTATGTGTGGCCCCCTCATCCCTTTCACGCTGTACACACATACAAAAAAATAAACACTTATACTCCCCTTTCTTCCTTGTGCTCTAGCGCTGCTGCGTCCTGTTCTGCTGGAGGCCGGAGGAGGAGTGTAGCGCCGGAGTACGCACATGCCCATACCGCGCTGTCCAGTGCCATTTTGCTGGAGACACACTGCAAATGTTTCTTCAGTAAAATGGCGCCGGATAGAGCTATGCGCATGCGCCGATCCGACGCCTCACTCCTGCCCCGGTCTCCGGCGAAGAGAGGCGCCGTGGCAACGCTCCTCCCGGTCAGGTAAGTATGTAAGTATGGTGCCGGAGATCGCGGCATGCGTTCAGTGTCTACACTCCTCTTACCTGTAACGGCTCCAGACTGCACGTCGCACATGCGCAGTCTATCGAGGCTTCAGAAAGAGACACGCATCCCCGGTTATGTTATAGATATAGACAAGATACCCAGGCCATACAGCGGTAAATATGTAATTATATACAGAAGATGCCCGGGCTATACCAGCTGTACATATATAATTATATACAGAAGATGCCCAGGTTATACCAACTGTACATATATAATTATATGCAGGAGATGTCAAGATTATACCAGCTGTACATATATAATTATATACAGGAGATGCCCAGGTTATACCAGCTGCACATATATAATTATATACAGGAGATGCCAAGGTTATACCAGCTGTTCATATACAATTATATACAGGAGATACCCAGGTTTGCATAAATTTTGTGCATAATTTTGAGTGCCGAGTATTCTGATACAAATACTCATAGTGTGAATGGTGCACGAGTAAAGGTTCCACCCTGAGTGCCGTATACAGTGGGGAAAAAAAGTATTTAGTCAGTCACCAATTGTGGAAGTTCTCCCACTTAAAAAGATGAGAGAGGTCTGTAATTGATATCATAGGTAGACCTCAACTATGAGAGACAAAATGAGAAAACAAATCTTGAAAATCAAATTGTCTTATTTGGAAAAAAAAAAATTTCAAATTTTGGTGGAAAATAAGTATTTGGTCACCAACAAACAAGCAAGATTTCTGGCTCTCACAGACCTGTAACTTCTTCAAGAGGCTCCTCTGTCCTCCGCTCATTACCTCTAGTACTGGCATCTGTTTGAACTTGTTATCAGTATAAAAGACACCTGTCCGCAACCTCAAACGGTCACACTCTAAACTCCACTATGATGAAGACCAAAGAGCTGTCAAAGGATACCAGAAACAAAATTGTAGCCTTGCACCAGGCTGAATCTGCAATAGGCAAGCAGCTTGGTGTGAAGAAATCTGTAACATCCCTGGCGGCGTGCTGGCATGGCTTACCACCTCCCACCATGCAAGACCGCCATCTTACCTATCAATCCAGGCTGCACACTTTGCTCCAGTACCTGCTGTGTCTCTTGTCTGATTGCTTAGGGTGGCGGCGCGGTTACTGCCTGATTCTTATAGTTACTGTGTGCACACTCCTAATGCCTCCCCAGCCTATTGCTGTGAGTCACTGGATATTTAAACCCCCTCCACCCAGTAGGGGGTGCCTGAGCAACACTTTTCTTCAGTGTGTTCCTTGCAACTGAGTTGCCAGGTCCTGTCCTGTATCTTGTCTGTTCCGCCCCTGGGGGCTGTATACCCAGGCCTGTTACCTGTATCTGTGACTTCTAGTCTGTTTCCGCCACCCTGGGGGCTGAGTTCCCAGGCTCGTTCCTGTATATTGTCCCTGGTTCAGTTTCTGTCTGAACTGTGTCTTAGCCCGTTTGTCTCTATGTCCGAACTTTCCCTTTTCCTGCAGTGTCTGAACCTGCACCTAACTCCAACTTGTTGTCTCTGAACTTCTGTTTGTGAGTTTTGTGTACACTCTCTACTTCATTGTAAGTACCTTGTGTTTATCTGGTTCTGCTTGTTCACCGCACCGGCAGTTTCACTCTGCTCCACTCTGCTTGTTCACCGCATCTGCGGTTTCGCTCTTCTCTGCTTGTTCACCGCACCTGCAGTTTCGCTCTGCTCTGCTTGTTCACCGCACCTGCGGTTTCGCTCTGCTCTGCTTGTTCGCCGCACCTGCGGGTTTTGCTCTGCTCTGCTTGTTTACCGCACCTGCGGGTTTGGCTCTGCTCTGCTTGTCTACCGCACCTGCGGGTTTTGATCTGCTCTGCTTGTCTACCGCACCTGCGGGTTTTGCTGTGCTCTGCTTGTCTACCGCACCTGTGGGTTTTGCTCTGCTCTGCTTGTCTACCGCACCTGCGGGTTTTGCTCTGCTCTGCTTGTCTATCACACCTGCGGGTTTTGCTCTGCTCTGCTTGTCTACCGCACCTGCGGTTTTGCTCTGCTCTGCTTGTCTACCGCACCTGCGGGTTTTGCTCTGCTCTGCTTGTCTACCGCACCTGCGGGTTTTGCTCTCCTCTGCTTGTCTACCGCACCTGCAGGTTTTGCTCTGCTCTGCTTGTCTACTGCACCTGCAGCTCCGTTCCTGTATGCCAGTCTGTACTGGTCCCTATCCTGCCTGCGTTCCTACCTGCCAGTGCCCACCTGTCTGCATACCAGCCGCGCCTGCCAATACACACCTGTCTATATGCTAGTCTAACTTGCCTGTTCCTGCATTCCCCAGTTTGGGTCAACAGCTGTGACTGGGGTCTGACCTGGAGTAGCACCTGGTCCCTCTGCTCGGTTCCTCCCTGGTTCACGGAGTCGACTGAGCCGCCGTGCGACCTTGGTCGGACCGGGTTGATACTTAGTCACGCCCCTCCAGGTACTCCTCGGTTCATGGTCCAGTGGGATCACTAACCACGCTCACGCCAGTCAGTCCAGGAGTGAGTGTAACAAAATTAACTATGGGAGCAATAATTAGAAAATGGAAGACATACAAGACCACTGATAATCTCCCTCGATCTGGGACTCCACACAAGATCTCACCCCGTGGGGTCAAAATGATCTCAAGAACGGTGAGCAAAAATCCCAAAACCACACAGGGGGACCTAGTGAATGACCTGCAGAGAGCTGGGACCCACGTTACCATCAGTAACACACTACGCCGCCAGGGACTCAGATCCTGCAGTGCCAGACGTGTCCCCCTGCTTAAGCCATTACATGTCTGGGCATGTCTGAAGTTTGCTAGAGAGAATTTGGATGATCCAGAAGAGTACGGGGAGAATGTCATATGGTCAGATGAAACCAAAGTAGAACTGTTTGGTAGAAACACAACTTGGCGTGTTTGGAGGAGAAAAAATGCTGAGTTGCATCCAAAGAACACCATACCTTCTGTGAAGCATGGGGGTGGCAACATCATGCTTTGGGGCTGTTTCTGTGCCAAGGGACCAGGACGACTGATCCATGTGCATGAAAGAACGAATGGGGCCATGTATCATGAGATTTTGAGTACAAACCTCCTTCCATCAGCAAGGGCATTGAAGATGAAACGTGGCTGGGTGTTTCAGCATGACAATGATCCCAAGCACACCGCCATGTCAACGAAGGAGTGGCTTCGTAAGAAGCATTTCAAGGTCCTGGAGTGGCCTTGCCAGTCTCCAGATCCAAACCCTATAGAAAACCTTTGGAAGGAGTTGAAAGTCCGTGTTGCCCAGCGACAGCCCCAAAACATCACTGCTTTAGAGGAGATCTGCATGGAGGAATGGGCCAACATACCAGCAACAGTGTGTGCCAACCTTGTGAAGAATTACAGAAAACGTTTGACCTCTGTTATTGCCAACAAAGGTTATATAAGAAAGTATTGAGATGAACTTTTGGAATTGACCAAATACTTATTTTCCACCAAAATTTAATAAAAAATTCTTTCCAAATCAGACAATGTGATTTTCAGTATTTGTTTTCTCATTTTGTCTCTCATAGTTGAGGTCTACCTATGATGTCAATTACAGGCCTCTCTCAACTTTTTAAGTGGGAGAACTTGCACAATTGGTGGCTGACTAAATACTTTTTTTCCCCACTGTACTTATCTGGTTATATACATGAGATGCCCAGGTTACATCAGCTGTACATATATAATTATATAAAGAAAAAGGAACTGCCCAAGGAGCTCAGAGACAGAATTGTGGGAAGGCACAGATCTGGCCAAGCTTATAAAAGAATTTCTGCAGTACTCAAGGTTCCTTAGAGCACAGTGGCCTCCATAATCCTTAAATGGAAGAAGTTTGGGACCACCAGAAGTCTTCCTAGACCTGGCCGTCCAGCCAAACTGAGCAATCGTGGGAGAAGAGCCTTGGAGAGAGAGGTAAAGAAGAACCCCAAGATCACTGTGGCTGAGCTCCAGAGATGCAGGAGGGAGATGGGAGAAAGATCCACAAAGTCAACTATCACTGCAGCCCTCCATCAGTTGGGCCTTTATGGCAGAGTGGCCCGATGGAAGCCTCTCCTCAGTGCAAGACTTATAAAAGCCCACATAGAGTTTGCTCAAAACACATGAAGGACTCCCAGACTATGAGAAATAAGATTCTCTGGTATGATGAGATGAAGATAGAACTTTTTGGTGATAATTCTAAGCAGTATGTGTGGAGAAAACCAGGCACTGCTCATCACATGCCCAAAACAATCACAACAGTGAAACATGGTGGTGGCAGCATCATGCAATGGGGGTGTTTTTCAGCATTCAACATGAATGCGGCCAAGTACAGAGATATCCTGGATGAAAACCTCTTCCAGAGTGCTCTGGACCTCTGACTTGGCTGAAGGTTCACCTTCCAACAAGACAATGACCCTAAGCACACAGGTAAAATAACAAAGGAGTGGCTTCAGAACAACTCTGTGACCATTCTTGACTGGCCCAGCCAGAGCCCTGACCTAAACCCAATTGAGCATCTCTGGAGAGACCTGAAAATGGCTGTCCACCAACGTTCACCATCCAACCTGACGGAACTGGAGAGGATCTGCAAGGAAGAATGGCAGAGGACCCCCAAATCCAGGTGTGAAAAACTTGTTGCATCATTCCCAAGAAGACTCATGGCTGTACTAGCTCAAAAGGGGGCTTCTACTCAATACTGAGCAAAGGGTCTGAATACTTATGACCAAGTGATATTTCAGGGTTTTTTTTTTAATAAATTTGCAAAAAATTCTACATTTCTGTTTTTTTCAGTCAGGATGGGGTGCAGAGTGTACTTTAATGAAAAACAAAATGAACTTTTTAGAATTTACCAAATGGCTGCAGTGAAACAAAGAGTGAAAAATTTAAAGGGGTCTGAATACTTTCCGTACCCACTGTATATAATTATATACAGGAGATGCCCAGGTTATACCAGCTGTAGATATATAATTATATACAGGAGATGCCTAGGTTATACCAGCTGTGCATATATATTTACAGGAGATGCCCAGGTTATGCCAGCTGTACATATATAATTATATACAGAAGATGCCCAAGTTATACCAGCTGTACATGTATAATTATATAAGGAAGATGCCCAGGTTATAACAGCTGTACATATATAATTATATTCAGAAGATATCCAGGTTATAGCAGCTGTACATATATAATTATTTACAGGAGATGCCCAGGTTATGCCACCTGTACATGTATAATTATATACGGAAGATGCCCAGGTTATAACAGCTGTACATGTATAATTATATACGGAAGATGCCCAGGTTATAACAGCTGTACATATATAATTATATTCAGAAGATATCCAGGTTATAGCAGCTGTACATATATAATTATATACAGGAGATGCCCAGGTTATACCAACTGTACATATATAATTATATGCAGGAGATGAACAGGTTATACCAGCTGTATATATATAATTATATTCAGGCGATGCCCAGGTTATGCCAGCTGTACATATATATTTATATTCAGTAGATGCCTAGGTTATGCCAGCTTGTTATACCCCTAAAGCGCCTCCCCGCCTCAAATGGGTTAGATAACGAGCTCTGATGACCACTTGCACTAGAATTGTTACCATTTTCACCCAAAAATGGCAGCAAAAGTAAAAAAAAGTGGTGTACTCTCAGGATGTGACTTGACCGATGGTACAATTTCAAAGTTAGATATAAAATCAATATTTTTTTGCTGATCACTTACACAATATGGGGGAAAAATAGAAATATTCATCCCTGATGTCTTATATTTTTAATGTCAAACCTAAGGAGAGTCAAGGAAACTAATGTAGCTTAACTATAATGGGGCTCTTTGGTTTCAATTAAGGTGTCCAGCATTTGGCTGATACCCTAATGGAAAATTAATAGGTATCCATTATAGATAAAGGGATACGTTTGATAGGTTTTGTATCCGTCATGGGACAAATATAGCTTGCACAAAACTGATGGTGGTTCTGGTAGTGTATTCATGCACTGTCTCCACAACCACCTTTAGTACATAAATACATCACCAGAACCACCATCAATACATGAATACATCATCAGAAACACAAGTACCCACTCATGCCCCTCCCCGCACCTTCCCTCATTTCATGTCCCCCTTACCAGCCCATGTCATGGCCCCCCTGCACAGCCCCTCATCTTATAGCCCCCCTGCACAGTCCCTAATCTCATGCCCCTCCATCACAGTCCCTCATCTCATGCCCCCCGCACAGCCCCTCATCTCATAGACCCCATGCACAGCCCCTCATCTCATGCCCCCCCCACAGCCCTTCATCTCATGGACACCCCGCACAGCCCCTCATCTCATGCCCCATCTGCACAGCCCCTCTTGTTGTGGCTCCCTCTGCACAGCCCCTCATCCATTGCTACCTTGGAACAGCCCGACATCTTATGGCCCCCCCGCACAGCCCCTTATCCCATGCCTTCCTGGCACAACCCCTCATCTTATGGTCCCCTTGCACAGCCCCTCATCTAATTGCCTCCCTGCACAGCCCCTCATCTCATGGCCCCTCTGCACAGCCCCTCAACTCTTGGCCCCCTTGCACAGCCCATCTTATGCCCCCCTGTACAGACCCTCATCTCATGCCCCCAGTACAGCCCCACATCTCATGCCTCCCCTGCACAGCCCCTCAGCTAATGGCCTCCCTGCACAGCCCCTCATCTCATGGCCCCTCTGCACAGCCCCTCAACTCTTGGCCCCCTTGCACAGCCCATCTTATGCCCCCCTGTACAGCCCCTCATCTCATGCCCCCAGCACAGCCCCACATCTCATGCCTCCCCTGCACAGCCCCTCATCTCATGGCCCCTCTGCACATCCCCTCATCTCATGGCCCCCCAAACAGCCCCTTATTTTATGGCCCCTCCCGCAGAGCCCCTCATGTCATGGCCCCCTGCACAGCCCCTTATCTCATGCTCCCTCTGCACAGCCCCTCATCTCATGCTCCCTCTGCACAGCCCCTCATCTCATGCCCGCCTGCACAGCCTCTCAAGTCATACCCCCCCGCATCTTATGACTCCACTGCACAGCCTCTCATCTCATCCCTCCCTGCATGGCCCACATGCACAGCCCCTCAATTTATGCCCCCCCCCCCCCCCGCACAGCCCCTAATCTTATGGCCCCCTCCTGCACAGCCTTTCATTTCTTAGCTTCCTTGCACAGTCCCTAATCTTATGCCCCCCCCCCTGCACTGCCCTTAATTTTATCTTCCCCTGCACAGCATGTACAAATAATATAAGAATTGAAAAAAAAAACTTATACTCACCTAATCCAGGCTCCCCATCCACTGTCTCCTCTGCGCAGCAGTGGTCGCTTGATGGCGTGATGATATCACTGCATCGTGCCATCAGACGCCCCCCTGCGTGCGCCTTCTCCAACAAGGTGCAGACCAGAAGTAGCCTGTGTCTTGTTGGAGGTCGATTCCAGCGGAGCAGGGGGCTGATGACAGCTCCTCTGCCCCTGTGCCGGCGGCAGCACATCAATTATATTTGCATCTTACTGACGCGAATACAACTGAGTGCAGGGGGATAGCGACAGCCGGGGCGCAGGCAGAGGGGTGAGCGGTGTGAGTGACTGACACTGCTCCCCTGTTTGCCTGTACCCCAGCCGTCAGTGTGCTGAATGTCTGCGGCCAAAGGAAGGCGCCGGGGGTGGCCGGAGGCATTCAGCAATCTTTTCCAAGGTAGGCAAGAGGTAGCTCTGCAGGCAGGTGCCTATCCTACCTACCCCTTGTGCCAACTATACATATATAATTATATACAGAAGATGCCCAGATTATACCAGTATGGTCCATATCACCTATAGGGTGTAGTATGTAGTAACAGCAGTAGCCGGTGCAGGGAGCATCCTGTATGTGCCATTGTAATTACTCACTAGGAAGTTCTTGGTGACAATGTGACTTATCTATACCTGGATGCCCGGGCTCTCACACCTCCACAGGGCAACCGTCCAATTTCGTAAGAGGAAGACAAATAGACAATAAACATCTGATAGAAACGCGTCGCTGTAGGATATTTATAACCTGATTGTACCGTCAGTGGCCAAACACAGGTATTACCGAGGACAGGTTCCTCCTGAGAGATTTCCTGCTCCGTGCGCTCAGTGGTGGCCTCACCCACCTGTAACAGAGGCTTCATAACCCCACACTGCAGCGCTGGAGCAGACAGTGCCCTCCCCGAGATACACACACTGCCTGCCATGGGAGCCAGGATCTATTTATTGCTTATTATTGCCCTCAGCTCGCGTAAGTTATATCTCACACTTTTATACATCTATTTCATTTAGATTCATTTTTTAATAATTTATTTATCCATTATTATTATTATTATTATTATTAAGAAAATAGATAATTGTCTACAATATTACTTATGGTCACATTTTAACATTTTATTACATGTCTGAATATCATTTTTAATATGCCACCTGAAAAAGTAAATGTCCTTTTGGCAACAGATTTTTTTAGCTAGTATATATATATATATATATATATATATATATATATATATAATGGAACTGAAATGAGTGTTCATACTCAGGTTTATGATTTACGTAAGTGAAAGAAAAACTAACGATAATTAAAAGTTTAATATAAGGATGTTCATATAGGATTATTATTATTATTATTATTATTATTGATATTTTATTTTTAATTATTACTATTTTTTGGTAATATTAACAATTTTTTTTTTATTTCAAGTAATATCATTTTTTTTGAATTTCAAGTATATCTATGCCTGAAATAAAAAAAAATATATATAACTATAAAATAAACAATTAACTGTTAATTATAATTCATTGTTATTATACTTATTCTTTGCATTATTATTGCTATTATTTTTTTAGACCTACAAAATTACAATATTATTGAAAATAATAATAATAATACAATGTACTATTGATAAAAGATGAAAAAAGCATAAATGCCTAGAATGATTTCAAAATGATGAAAAAAAATATAATAGTCAGTGTGTTATCTTTGTCCTATTATTTTACTATTTTGCAATCTATTAAAACCTTTATTTGAAGTCTTGATATATATTTATATTATTATTTATTATAATTTAAAGATGTATTATTTATTATATAGTTATTATATATAATATTATATATAATAAATCTGTTATTTATTTCTTATACTTGCTATCTAATATAATTGTATTATTATAAAATAATAATAATAAAATAATATATTATAATATAATAATAACAATTATTAATAATTCTAAAAATGTAGTTTTAGAGCTTTTGAATACCTAATACATGTGTCCTGATTAAGAAGGAAGTTTATGGGTTGAGGTTTACTGGTTAGGAATGGAGAAGAGTATCGGGATGTGTTCACATGTAGTCACATGTTTGCGGTGCAGAATTTTACATTATCTTACAAGTGGACAGGTGTTTTCAAAACTTCTACCACACCCAGCGGGAAAAAAAAATCACTGCAGAAATATGAGCACGCTATAGATTTCCCAATCCACCGCATGCTCAATATATTGCGGGAAAAAATGGATTTGCAGAAAATATCTAGACTTCTAGATTTGAGAGATTTTTATTGACCCCCAATAATGGGAATGTTACCTTATTGGTCGACACATGAGTTGATCGCGAGGTCTACTCCATTTCTTACCTGTATTAAAGAAGATATATGGGGGGAGATAATTATTTTTCCTGCTGTTATTGAAATAGAAAAGATTATTATTGGCTTTGATGCAATAGTTTGGAAATATCAACTCATCACATTTTGTCCGATTAGATCTCCCAATAAGGCAGTAGGATAATAGAAAAATTCAGAAAGGAGCCGTCAGGTCATCGCTGTTTAATTTCAAAAATAGCGCCACTCCGGTCCATAGGTTGTGTCTGGTATTGCAGGTATTCACTTAAAAGGGTATTCCCAATTTAAGATATAATCTATCCACTTGTTGGGAATAACCCTATAAATGGGGCAGCCCTCATAGGGTGTGCAGGCTGCCTTGCCGAGACGATTCCTTGAAGCATTTCTCGGAAAACATTACTCACAGGGTAGATTTTATACGTATTATGTGCAAATAAAAATGCTTTTACTTGGCAGCACGTAATGGTCAATATTGGTGATAGTCATCTTCTGTGTCGTAAACTTGTGAAAGTAGATACTGAATATGAGTATAAGGAATCTACAGTTAAATATTAATCCTAAAGAAGGATCTGATGCATAAGGTGTAAATGTTTGCAGTGAGGACATAGCCAGGGACAGCTCAGATATCAGTGAGGCCAGAGCTAAGATGTATCAGAAGCTTGAAGTGAGACTGCAAAAATCGTGCAGAATAGTCACAGCCGACCTGTTTTTCACGTATTTGGAAGATGTTACAACGTCCGGTTCTTGTTTTTAACAGCACTGAAGAGGAAAATAATTGTGTTGAAATTCCAGAACTCTAACAGTATAATTACAGGATAACCCCTTAACTAATTTAAGTTACTTTTGTCTTACTTTTTTGCTTCTATTTTTTTTTTTTTTTTTACAAAGAAATGACTGTAAAATGATAATCCTTTATGTATGGTGCTGTTAAGTATATGAGGCCATAGGAGATAGAGATTAATAATAGTTATTATTATAGCGCCATTTATTCCATGGCGGTTTACATGTGAATGACGTAGCTAAATATATAAAACGGACATATCCTGTTTTGAGAACGGAGCTCCATCTTATGCTAATGATACCTTGCGCAGTTCTGTCTGTTTCCTTCTTGGTGGTATCTTTATTTATTAACATAAATCAGTAATAAATCTGTATATTAAAACAACTGTAATATACCTAAATAGAAAGAAGGATCATCTTTCTCACCTTGCATCAACCTGTAGCTCCCTGTTTCCTGCCTGCAGGCTCTCTGTAAAATTTCGTGAGACTCTGCAGTAGCGAAAAAAAAACTGTCTAGATTTGTACACTAAATAGTAGAAAAAGAGGAAGGGAGAGGAGGGGGATGAAGCTGCAGCTTCAGTCTCACAGTGTATCTCTGAGACTGCATGCTGTGAGAGGGGAGAAGGATCAGCACAGGGAATTTGTGACACTGATAAGAGCCTGTCCACTCTGCAGTCATGTAGGTGAAAAGGAAAAGACCAAAGCTATGAAGTCTATGCACAAGATACCTATCTTGTGTCTACAATTTCCTAAGAAGGGATTGAGTATGCTGTAACCTGAAAATTCAGAAGTTTGGTATGTGCACAAAGGGCAAATGTCCTATTGCGATTAAGAAATGTCTTCTGATTTTGCATTTGGTTCTTTGATAATCTGAGATGACTGTACAGTTTAATGCGGTTTTATGCAGTTTTACCTGTTTGTATTGGTTTATTACCTCTCAATTGTGTTATCTTCCCCTCTCGCAAAGCACAAAGCAAACACATGACACAATCCAAATATAAAATATGAAGTTAGGGAGGGCAGGGTCAGGATGAATGTGTCTCTCTTCTTTGTGTTTCTCAATATAGGAGAGTTCCGTGTGATGAAAATGTCAATGTTCTATTTTTTTTGCTTGTTTGAGAAGAGCTTTGTGTGTTAGTCCTTTGTGTTTTACCAGAGCCGTGTCCTCTACTTTCGGTGTGCTCAGTGTGCTCTCATAGGTTTTGAAGAGGCTGCCCGGAAGAACTTACGGAAAGTGCTTAGGATGATACTACTAAAAAGCCTATGATCCGTTCTTCTTTTTCTAAGAATGTACAATATTAATGATCAATTACATGGGAGATTTCATTTTTTTAAAAAAAAATCTGATTAAAATTAGACACTAGGCTCAGTGGGATTGTCCCCAACCTTTCTTAGGTCTCCAACTTAAATTAAACTAGCTGTAAACTGAAGGCAGGATACAAGTGAAGAACTAGGACCTATTTTGTCTTTTAAAGGTATTATCCAATATAGAAAACCCATTTGAAACTCCATAATAGTGATACTGGAGTCCTGATGTTTATGATCTTCACCTTTTGAGTAGAGGGGAGAGCAATTATAAACACCACCAATGTCTGGAGGACCTATCCTGTCCAGGATTATACAGTAACCCAAAGATCTGAATGGACACTGTGTAATATTTGAGTTCCTCTGTGGTGGCGCTGCAGGGAAATTGAACACTTACCACCACGTTTCCCTAGATTACAGCTGATTACTAGGGGTTTTGGGTTGACAGTTTTCTATCAGCTTAATGTCATAAAACCTTTTCAAAACATAGGGATTCTCCAAAATGGAGAAGCCATTTCCCCCTTTGGAGATGTTTCGGAATAACATGGCACATTGAAGATCACTTGTAGATATTCACATTATTCAGCTAAAAATCCAATTACTCCTACACACAGCATCCAATTTCACAGCAAGCCAGTTAACTAATGTGTGTTTTTGGATTGTCGAAAACATAAACTTGCACAAGCATGGGAAAAACTTAAAGGCTCCATGCAAGGTTTCCTAGAGAGATTCAAATGTGTAACGTAATTGCTACAAAACAAATTCTAACAACTGGACCTCTATGCTGTCCTTTTTTAGTGATGGTCCATCTGATTAAGTAGTTTAAGTGAGGGGATCCTTTATTACCTAGGGTCAGGCACTATGAAAATGGGTGTGAATGTCAAGGACAAAATAATACTACAAGCTGATGAGTAATCATAGTAATCAATATCATTTGTTAAAATGCATACTTTAATTACTAATAAAGTTTGTCAAAGTTTGATTTGTTTATGATGTTATATGTTTTACAGTTGTTACAAATCAAGGAGACTCTACATGTGTTACAAGTACCACAGCTACGTCAACTACTACATGCTCAACTGATGATACATCAACATCTTCAGCAACATCAAGTAACTCTGAATCTACATCAGTATCACATTCCCAAAGTTCTTCTGCAGCATCCACGGAAAACCCCACTAGTATGACACAACCAGCATCGGATACAACTTCTCAAGTTCTTATTTCTTCAACCACTACAGACAGTGTCTCTACAGACTTCTCAACTTCTGAAACATCTTCAGCGACATCAAGTAACGCTGAATCTACATCAGGATCATCTTCTTTAAGTTCTTCTGCAGCATCCACTGAAAACCCCACTAGTGTGACACAAACAGAATCGGCTGCAACCACTGCTGAACCTATAACCTCTCAAGTTCTTAGTTCTTCAACCACTACAGACATTGTCTCCACAGACATCTCAACCTCTGAAACATCTTCAGCGACATCAAGAAACTCTGAATCTACATCAGTATCATCTTCTTTAAGTTCTTCTGCAGCATCCACAGAAAACCCCACTAGTGTGGCACAACCAGAATCAGATACAACCACTGCTGAACCTACAACCTCTCAAGTTCTTATTTCTTCAACCACTACAGACATTGTCTCCACAGACTTCTCAACTTCTGAAACATCTTCAGCAACATCAAGTAACTCTGAATCTACATCAGTATCACTTTCTTTAAGTTCTTCTGTAGCATCCACAGAAAACCCCACTAGTGTGACACAACCAGAATCATCTAAAACCACTGCTGAACCTACAACCTCTCAAGTTTTTATTTCTTCAACCACTACAGACAGTGTCTCTACAGACTTCTCAACCTCTGAAACATCTTCAGCAACATCAAGTAACTCTGAATCTACATCAGTATCATCTTCTTTTAGTTCTTCTGCAGCATCCACAGAAAACCCCACTAGTGTGACACAAACAGAATTGGCTACAACCACTGCTGAACCTACAACCTCTCAAGTTCTTATTTCTTCAACCACTACAGACAATGTCTCCACAGACTTCTCAACCTCTGAATCATCTTCAGTACCATCAAGTAATTCTGAATCTACATCAGTTTCTCCTTCCCTAAGTTATTCAGCAGCATCCACGGAAAACCCCACTAGTGTGACGCAATCAGAATCCGCTACAACCACTGCTGAACCTACAACCTCTCAAGATCTTAGTTCTTCAACCACTACAGAAAGTGTCTCCACAGACATCTCAACCTCTGAAACAGCTTCAGCGATATCAAGTAACTCTGAATCTACATCACTATCACCTTCTTTAAGTCCTTCTGCAGCACCCACGGAAAAGCCCACTAGTGTGACACAACTAGAATCGGCTACAACCACTGCTGAACCTGCAACCTCTCAAGTTCTTATTTCTTCAACCACTACAGACAGTGTATCCACAGACATCTCAACCTCTGAAACATCTTCAGCAACATCAAGTAACTCTGAATCTACATCAGTTTCACCTTCCCTAAGTTCTTCTGCAGCATCCACAGAAAACCCCAATAGTGTGACACAACCAGAAACGGCTACAACCACTGCTGAACCTACAACCTCTCAATTTCTTATTTCTTCAAACACTACAGACAGTGTCTTCACCGACATCTCAACCTCTGAAACATCTTCAGCAACATCAAGTAACTCTGAATCTACATCAGTATCATCTTCTTTTAGTTCTTCTGCAGCATCCACAGAAAACCCCACTAGTGTGACACAACCAGAATCAGCTACAACCACTGCTGAACCTACAACCTCTCAAGTTCTTATTTCTTCAACCACTACAGACAATGTCTCCACAGACTTCTCAACCTCTGAATCATCTTCAGTACCATCAAGTAATTCTGAGTCTACATCAGTTTCTCCTTCCCTAAGTTATTCTGCAGCATCCACGGAAAACCCCACTACTGTGACACAACCAGAAACGGCTACAACCACTGCTGAACCTACAACCTCTCAATTTCTTATTTCTTCCACCACTACAGACAATGTCTCCACAGACTTCTCAACTTCTGAAACATCTTCAGCAACATCAAGTAACTCTGAATCTACATCAGTTTCAACTTCCGTAAGTTTTTCCGCAGCATCCACGGAAAACCCAACTAGTGTGACACAACCAGAATCAGCTACAACCACTGCTGAACCTACAACCTCTCAAGTTCTTATTTCTTCAACCACTACAGACAATGTCTCCACAGACTTCTCAACCTCTGAATCATCTTCAGTACCATCAAGTAATTCTGAATCTACATCAGTTTCTCCTTCCCTAAGTTATTCTGCAGCATCCACGGAAAACCCCACTAGTGTGACACAACCAGAATCTGCTACAACCACTGCTGAACCTACAACCTCTCAAGATCTTAGTTCTTCAACCACTACAGAAAGTGTCTCCACAGACATCTCAACCTCTGAAACAGCTTCAGGGATATCAAGTAACTCTGAATCTACATCACTATCACCTTCTTTAAGTCCTTCTGCAGCACCCACGGAAAAGCCCACTAGTGTGACACAACTAGAATCGGCTACAACCACTGCTGAACCTGCAACCTCTCAAGTTCTTATTTCTTCAACCACTACAGACAGTGTATCCACCGACATCTCAACCTCTGAAACATCTTCAGCAACATCAAGTAACTCTGAATCTACATCAGTATCATCTTCTTTTAGTTCTTCTGCAGCATCCACAGAAAACCCCACTAGTGTGACACAACCAGAATCGGCTACAACCACTGCTGAACTTACAACATCTCAAGCTCTTATTTCTTCAACCACTACAGACAGCGTCTCCACTGACATCTCAACTTCTGAAACATCTTCAGCAACATCAAGTAACTCTGAATCTACATCAGTATCATCTTCTTTAAGTTCTTCGGCATCATCCACGGAAAACCCAACTAGTGTGACACAACCAGAATCGGCTGCAACCACTGCTGAACCTATAACCTCTCAAGTTCTTGTTTCTTCAACCACTACAGACAATGTCTCCACAGACTTCTCAACGTCTGAAACATCTTTAGCAACATCAAGTAACTCTGAATCTACATCAGTATCATCTTCTTTAAGTTCTTCTGCAGCATCCACGGAAAACCCCACTAGTGTGACACAACCAGAATCGACTACACCCACTGCTGAACCTACAACCTCTCAAGTTCTATTTTCTTCAACCACTACAGACAGTGTCTCCACAGACTTTTCAACCTCTGAAACATCTTCAGCAACATCAAGTAACTCTGAATCTACATCAGTTTCACCTTCCCTAAGTTCTTCTGCTGCATCCACGGAAAACCCCACTAGTGTGACACAACCAGAATCGGCTACAAGCACTGCTGTACCTTCAACCTCTCAAGTTCTTATTTCTTCAACCACTACAGACAATGTCTCTACAGACTTCTCAACCTCTGAATCATCTTCAGCACCATCAAATAATTCTGAATCTACATCAGTTTCTCCTTCCCTAAGTTCTTCTGCAGCATCCACGGAAAACCCCACTAGTGTGACACAACCAGAATCCGCTACAACCACTGCTGAACCTACAACCTCTCAAGTTATTATTTCTTCAATCACTTCATACAGTGTCTCCACAGACTTCTCAAGCTCTGTAACATCTTCAGCAACATCAAATAACTCTGAATCTACATCAGTATCACCTTCTTTAAGTTCTTCTGCAGCATCCACGGAAAACCCAACTAGTGTGACACAACCAGAATTGGCTATATCCACTGCTGAACTTACAACCTCTCAAGTTCTTATTTCTTCAACCACTACAGACAGTGTCTCTACAGACTTCTCAACTTCTGAAACATCTTCAGCAGCATCAAGTAACTCTGAATCTACATCACTATCACCTTCTTCAAGTTCTTCTGCAGCCTCCACTGATAACCCCACTAGTGTGACACAACCAGAATCGGCTACAACCACTGCTGAACCTACAACGTCTCAAGTTCTTGTTTCTTCAACCACTACAGACAATGTCTCTACAGACTTCTCAATCTCTGAATCATCTTCAGCAACATCAAGTAATTCTGAATCTACATCAGTTTCTCCTTCCCTAAGTTCTTCTGCAACATCCACGGAAAACCCCACTAGTGTGACACAACCAGAATCGTCTACAACCACGGCTGGACCTACAACCTCTCAAGTTATTATTTCTTCAACCACTACAGACAGTGTCTCCACAGACATCTCAACCTCTGAAATATTTTCAGCAACATCAAGTAACTCTGAATCTACATCAGTATCATCTTCTTTAAGTTCTTCAGCAGCATCCATGGAAAACCCAACTAGTGTGACACAACCAGAATCGGCTACAACCACTGCTGAACCTACAACCTCTCAAGCTTTTATTTCTTCAACCACTACAGACAATGTCTCCACAGACTTCTCAACTTCTGAAACATCTTTAGCAACATCAAGTAACTCTGAATCTACATCAGTATCATCTTATTTTAGTTCTTCTGCAGCATCCATGGAAAACCCCACTACTGTGACACAACCAGAATCGGCTACAACCACTGCTGAACCTATAACCTCTCAAGTTCTTGTTTCTTCAACCACTACAGACAATGTCTCTACAGACTTCTCAACGTCTGAAACATCTTTAGCAACATCAAGTAACTCTCAATCTACATCAGTATCATCTTCTTTAAGTTCTTCTGCAGCATCCACAGAAAACCCCACTAGTGTGACACAACCAGAATCGTCTCCACCCACTGCTGAACCTACAACCTCTCATGCTATTATTTCTTCAACCACTACAGACAGTGCCTCTACAGAATTCTCAACCTCTGAAACATCTTCAGGAACATCAAGTAACTCTGAATCTACATCACTATCACCTTCTTTAAGTTCTTCTGCAGCATCCACTGAAAACCCCACTAGTGTGACACAACCAGAATCGGCTACAACCACTGCTGAACCTACAACGTCTCAAGTTCTTGTTTTTTCAACCACTACAGACAATGTCTCTACAGACTTCTCAACCTCTGAATCATCTTCAGCAACATCAAGTAATTCTGAATCTACATCAGTTTCTCCTTCCCTAAGTTATTCTGCAGCATCCACGGAAAACCCAACTAGTGTGACACAACCAGAATCCGCTACAACCACTGCTCAACCTACAACCTCTCAAGTTATTATTTCTTCAACCACTACAGACAGTGTCTCCACAGACTTCTCAACCTCTGAAACATCTTCAGCAACATCAAGTAATTCTGAATCTACATCACTATCACCTTCTTTAAGTTCTTCTGCATCATCCACGGAAAACCCCACTAGTGTAACACAACCAGAATCGGCTACAACCACTGCAGAACCTACAACCTCTCAAGTTCTTATTTCTTCAACCACTACAGCCATTGTCTCTATAGACTTCTCAACTTCTGAAACATCTTCAGTAACATCAAGTAACTCTGAATCTACATCAGTATCATCTTCTTTAAGTTCTTCTGCCGCATCCACAGAAAACCCCACTAGTGTGACGCAACCAGAATCGGCTACAACCGCTGCTGAACCTACATCCTCTCAAGTTCTTATTTCTTCAACTACTACAGACAGTGTCTCCACAGACTTCTCAAGCTCTGTAACATCTTCAGCAACATCAAATAACTCTGAATCTACATCAGTATCACCTTCTTTAAGTTCTTCTGCAGCATCCACGGAATACCCAACTAGTGTGACACAACCAGAATCGGCTACATCCACTGCTGAACCTACAACCTCTCAAGTTCTTATTTCTTCAACCACTACAGACAATGTCTCTACAGACTTCTCAACTTCTGAAACATCTTCAGCAGCATCAAGTAACTCTGAATCTACATCACTATCACCTTCTTTAAGTTCTTCTGCAGCATCCACTGAAAACCCCACTAGTGTGACACAACCAGAATCGGCTACAACCACTGGTGAACCTACAACGTCTCAAGTTCTTGTTTCTTCAACCACTACAGACAATGTCTCCACAGACACCTCAACCTCTGAAACATCTTCAGCAACATCAAGTAACTCTGAATCTACATCAGTATCATCTTCTTTAAGTTCTTCAGCAGCATCCACGGAAAACCCAACTAGTGGGACACAACCAGAATCAGCTACAACCACTGCTGAACCTACAACCTCTCAAGCTTTTATTTCTTCAACCACTACAGACAATGTCTCCACAGACTTCTCCACTTCTGAAACATCTTTAGCAACATCAAGTAACTCTGAATCTACATCAGTATCATCTTCTTTAAGTTCTTCTGCAGCATCCACAGAAAACCCCACTAGTGTGACACAAACAGAATCGACTACAACCACTGCTGAACCTACAACCTCTCAAGTTCTATTTTCTTCAACCACTACAGACAGTGTCTCCACAGACTTTTCAACCTCTGAAACATCTTCAGCAACATCAAGTAACTCTGAATCTACATCAGTTTCACCTTCCCTAAGTTCTTCTGCTGTATCCACGGAAAACCCAGCTAGTGTGACACAACCAGAATCGGCTACAACCACTGCTGAACCTACAACCTCTAAAGTTCTTGTTTCTTCAACCACTACAGACAATGTCTCTACAGACTTCTCAACGTCTGAAACATCTTTAGCAACATCAAGTAACTCTGAATCTACATCACTATCACCTTCTTTAAGTTCTTCTGCATCATCCACGGAAAACCCCACTAGTGTGACACAACCAGAATCGGCTACAACAACTGCTGAACCTACAACCTCTCAAGTTCTTATTTCTTCAACCACTACAGCCATTGTCTCTACAGACTTCTCAACTTCTGAAACATCTTCAGTAACATCAAGTAACTCTGAATCTACATCAGTATCATCTTCTTTAAGTTCTTCTGCAGCATCCACGGAAAACCCCACTAGTGTGACACAACCAGAATTGACTACAACCACTGCTGAACCTGCAACCTCTCAAGTTCTATTTTATTCAACCACTACAGACAGTGTCTCCACAGACTTTTCAACCTCTGAAACATCTTCAGCAACATCAAGTAACTCTCAATCTACATCAGTTTCACCTTCCCTAAGTTCTTCTGCAGCATCCACGGAAAACCCAGCTAGTGTGACACAACCAGAATCGGCTACAAGCACTGCTGAACCTACAACCTCCCAAGTTCTTATTTCTTCAACTACTACAGACAGTGTCTCCACAGACTTTTCAAGCTCTGTAACATCTTCAGCAACATCAAATAACTCTGAATCTACATCAGTATCACCTTCTTTAAGTTCTTCTGCAGCATCCACGGAAAACCCAACTAGTGTGACACAACCAGAATTGGCTACATCCACTGCTGAACCTACAACGTCTGAAGTTCTTATTTCTTCAACCACTACAGACAATGTCTCTACAGACTTCTCAACCTCTGAATCATCTTCAGCAACATCAAGTAATTCTGAATCTACATCAGTTTCTCCTTCCCTAAGTTCTGCTGCAGCATCCACGGAAAACACCACTAGTGTGACACAACCAGAATCCGCTACAACCACTGCTGAACCTACAACCTCTCAAGTTATTATTTCTTCAACCATTACAGCCATTGTCTCTACAGACTTCTCAACTTCTGAAACATCTTCAGTAACATCAAGTAACTCTGAATCTACATCACTATCACCTTCTTTAAGTTCTTCTGCATCATCCACAGACAACCCCACTAGTGTGACGCAACCAGAATCGGCTACAACCCCTGCTGAACCTACATCCTCTCAAGTTCTTATTTCTTCAACAACTACAGACAGTGTCTCCACAGACTTCTCAAGCTCTGTAACATCTTCAGCAACATCAAATAACTCTGAATCTACATCAGTATCACCTTCTTTAAGTTCTTCTGCAGCATCCACGGAAAACCCAACTAGTGTGACACAACCAGAATCGGCTACATCCACTGCTGAACCTACAACCTCTCAAGTTCTTATTTCTTCAACCACTACAGACAGTGTCTCTACAGACTTCTCAACTTCTGAAACATCTTCAGCAGCATCAAGTAACTCTGAATCTACATCACTATCACCTTCTTTAAGTTCTTCTGCAGCATCCACTGAAAACCCCACTAGTGTGACACAACCAGAATCGGCTACAACCACTGGTGAACCTACAACGTCTCAAGTTCTTGTTTCTTCAACCACTACAGACAATGTCTCCACAGACATCTCAACCTCTGAAACATCTTCAGCAACATCAAGTAACTCTGAATCTACATCAGTATCATCTTCTTTAAGTTCTTCAGCAGCATCCACGGAAAACCCAACTAGTGTGACACAACCAGAATCAGCTACAACCACTGCTGAACCTACAACCTCTCAAGCTTTTATTTCTTCAACCACTACAGACAATGTCTCCACAGACTTCTCCACTTCTGAAACATCTTTAGCAACATCAAGTAACTCTGAATCTACATCAGTATCATCTTCTTTAAGTTCTTCTGCAGCATCCACAGAAAACCCCACTAGTGTGACACAACCAGAATCGACTACAACCACTGCTGAACCTACAACCTCTCAAGTTCTATTTTCTTCAACCACTACAGACAGTGTCTCCACAGACTTTTCAACCTCTGAAACATCTTCAGCAACATCAAGTAACTCTGAATCTACATCAGTTTCACTTTCCCTAAGTTCTTCTGCTGTATCCACGGAAAACCCAGCTAGTGTGACACAACCAGAATCGGCTACAAGCACTGCTGTACCTACAACCTCTCAAGTTCTTATTTCTTCAACCACTACAGACAATGTCTCCACAGACTTCTCAACCTCTGAATCATCTTCAGCACCATCAAGTAATTCTGAATCTACATCAGTTTCTCCTTCCCTAAGTTCTTCTGCAGCATCCACGGAAAACCCCACTAGTGTGACACAACCAGAATCCGCTACAACCACTGCTGAACCTACAACCTCTAAAGTTCTTGTTTCTTCAACCACTACAGACAATGTCTCTACAGACTTCTCAACGTCTGAAACATCTTTAGCAACATCAAGTAACTCTGAATCTACATCACTATCACCTTCTTTAAGTTCTTCTGCATCATCCAAGGAAAACCCCACTAGTGTGACACAACCAGAATTGGCTACAACAACTGCTGAACCTACAACCTCTCAAGTTCTTATTTCTTCAACCACTACAGCCATTGTCTCTACAGACTTCTCAACTTCTGAAACATCTTCAGTAACATCAAGTAACTCTGAATCTACATCAGTATCATCTTCTTTAAGTTCTTCTGCAGCATCCACGGAAAACCCCACTAGTGTGACACAACCAGAATCGACTACAACCACTGCTGAACCTGCAACCTCTCAAGTTCTATTTTCTTCAACCACTACAGACAGTGTCTCCACAGACTTTTCAACCTCTGAAACATCTTCAGCAACATCAAGTAACTCTCAATCTACATCAGTTTCACCTTCCCTAAGTTCTTCTGCAGCATCCACGGAAAACCCAGCTAGTGTGACACAACCAGAATCGGCTACAAGCACTGCTGAACCTACAACCTCCCAAGTTCTTATTTCTTCAACTACTACAGACAGTGTCTCCACAGACTTTTCAAGCTCTGTAACATCTTCAGCAACATCAAATAACTCTGAATCTACATCAGGATCATCTTCTTTAAGTTCTTCTGCAGCATCCACGGAAAACCCAACTAGTGTGACACAACCAGAATTGGCTACATCCACTGCTGAACCTACAACGTCTGAAGTTCTTATTTCTTCAACCACTACAGACAATGTCTCTACAGACTTCTCAACCTCTGAATCATCTTCAGCAACATCAAGTAATTCTGAATCTACATCAGTTTCTCCTTCCCTAAGTTCTGCTGCAGCATCCACGGAAAACACCACTAGTGTGACACAACCAGAATCCGCTACAACCACTGCTGAACCTACAACCTCTCAAGTTATTATTTCTTCAACCACTACAGACAGTGTCTCCACAGACTTCTCAACCTCTGAAACATCTTCAGCAACATCAAGTAATTCTGAATCTACATCACTATCACCTTCTTTAAGTTCTTCTGCATCATCCACGGAAAACCCCACTAGTGTGACACAACCAGAATCGGCTACAACCACTGCTGAACCTACAACCTCTCAAGTTCTTATTTCTTCAACCATTACAGCCATTGTCTCTACAGACTTCTCAACTTCTGAAACATCTTCAGTAACATCAAGTAACTCTGAATCTACATCACTATCACCTTCTTTAAGTTCTTCTGCAGCATCCACAGACAACCCCACTAGTGTGACGCAACCAGAATCGGCTACAACCCCTGCTGAACCTACATCCTCTCAAGTTCTTATTTCTTCAACAACTACAGACAGTGTCTCCACAGACTTCTCAAGCTCTGTAACATCTTCAGCAACATCAAATAACTCTGAATCTACATCAGTATCACCTTCTTTAAGTTCTTCTGCAGCATCCACGGAAAACCCAACTAGTGTGACACAACCAGAATCGGCTACATCCACTGCTGAACCTACAACCTCTCAAGTTCTTATTTCTTCAACCACTACAGACAGTGTCTCTACAGACTTCTCAACTTCTGAAACATCTTCAGCAGCATCAAGTAACTCTGAATCTACATCACTATCACCTTCTTTAAGTTCTTTTGCAGCATCCACTGAAAACCCCACTAGTGTGACACAACCAGAATCGGCTACAACCACTGCTGAACCTACAACGTCTCAAGTTCTTATTTCTTCAACCACTACAGACAATGTCTCTACAGACTTCTCAACCTCTGAATCATCTTCAGCAACATCAAGTAATTCTGAATCTACATCAGTTTCTCCTTCCCTAAGTTCTTCTGCAGCATCCACGGAAAACCCCACTAGTGTGACACAACCAGAATCAGCTACAACCACTGCTGAACCTACAACCTCTGAAGTTCTTATTTCTTCAACCACTAGAGACAGTGTCTCCACAGACTTCTTAACCCCTGAAATATCTTCAGCAACATCAAGTAACTCGGAATCTACATCACCATCACCTTCTTTAAGTTCTTCTGCAGCATCCATGGAAAACCCCACTAGTGTGACACAAGCAGAATCGGCTACAACCTCTGCTGAACCTATAACCTCTCAAATTCTTATTTCTGAAACCACTACAGGTAGTGTCTTCACAGACTTTTCAACCTCTGAATCATCTTCAGCAACATCAAGTAACTTTGAATCTACATCATTATCACCTTCTTTAAGTTCTTCTGCAGCATCCACAGATTACCCAACTAGTATGACACAACCAGAATCGGGTACAACTGCTGCTGAGCCTATAACCTCTCAAGTTCTTATTTCTTCAACCACTACAGATAGTCTCTCCACACACTTCTTAAACTCTGAAACATCTTCAGCTGCATCAAGTAACTCTGAATCTACATCAGTATCACTTTCTTTAAGTTCTTCTGCAGTATCCACAGAAAACCCCACTAGTGTGACACAACCAGAATCATCTACAACCTCTTCTGAACCTATAACCTCTCAAGTTCTTATTTCTGCAACTACTACAGACATTGTCTTCACAGATTTCTCAAGCTCTAAAACATCTTCAGCAACATCAAGTAACTCTGAATCTACATCAGAATCACCTTCTTTAAGTTCTTCTGCAGCATCCACAGAAAACCCCACCAGTGTGACACAACCAGATTCGGCTTCAACCACTGCTGATTCTACAACCTCTCAAGTTATTGTTTCTTCAACCACTACAGACAGTGTCTCCACAGACTTCTCAACCTCTGAAATATCTTCAGCAACATCAAGTAAATCTGAATCTACATCAGTATCACCTTCTTTAAGTTCTTCTGCAGCATCCACAGAAAACCCCACTAGTGTGACACAACCAGAATCAGATACAACCACTGCTGAAACTGTAACCTCCAAAGATCTTATTTCTTTAATGACTACAGACAGTGTCTCCACATATTTCTCATCCACTGAAACATCTACAGCAACATCAAATAACTTACAGTTATCAACCATACCATCCACTGGCAGTATCACCACAGACTTTTCCACCTCTGAAACATCTTCTCTGGCATCAAGTAACTTTGAGACTATATCACTGTCAACTTCTCAAAGTTCGTCAGCCATATCTACCAAGATCCCAACCAGTGTGACACAATCAGAACATGAAACTTCTCCAGATCTTGTATCTTTAGCCACCTTGGAAAATTTGTCCACAGACATCTCAATCTCAGTAACATCAAGTAACTTTGAATCCACATCAATATCACCTTCTCTAAGTTCTGCAGGAACATCCTCTGAAATACCCACCAGTGTCACACAATCAGAATCTATATCAACCATTGCTAAATCTGTAACTTCTGCTGCTTTTGATTCTTCAGCAATCACAGAAAGTATGTCCTCAGTTTTCTCAACAGCTGAAACATTTTCAGTAACATCAAGTAATGTAGAATCCTCATCTTTATCAACTTCTCTAATTCTTTCAGCCACATCTACTGAAATTCCCACCAGTGTGACACAATCAGAATCTGCAACAACCACTGGGAAGCCTTTTACTTCTCCGGTTTTTGTGTCTTCACCCATTACAGACAGTTTCTATACAGTTTTCTCAACCCCTGAAACATCTTCAGTGACATCAACCAATTTATTATCTTCAGCTACATTTACTGAAACCTCTACTGCTGTAACATCATCCCCAAGCTCTTCATTGACTTCTGAAGCATTTACTTTGAGTCCTACAGACACATCTCTTAAGACAAGTCCAGTTGTGACATCCACCATGGCAGCTTCTACTGGGTCAAACCAAGAATCCTCAGTAACAACTACAGAATCTTCTACATCTTCATATTTTGTGACTTCAGCAACCTCATCTTCATCATCATCTTCAAGTCCTTCAGAACCACCCACTGGGACAAGTTCAGTTACTGTTGCAACAAGTGGATTAATTGTTAGCTCATCGATAGATACAGTATACCCCACAGTACTTACAACTGAAGCAATCACAGAAACATTGTCTACAGAAGGTAGCACTGTAACATCTTCAATTGTCGAGACATCACCCAATACCGTGTTCTCTGAAACACCATCACCAAGCTCATCAATTAGTCCAACTGCATCCACATCATCATTTACAAGCCCTCAGAACATGCTTACTACTACAAGTTCACTGATAGCCTCAGTAGTAACATCCTTTCCGTCTACGACCACTGGAACAAACACAGATTTGTCTACTACAAGCTCCACAACATCTGGTGTGCCAACTTCTGAAGCCATGATTAGTCAATTATCAACCATTATGACTGAATCTACAACTACATTACTACCAAACACCATTTCAGAGACTTCAGGTGTCCCTACGTCTGCTTCTACAAGTAGTCTGACAACAGTTTGGCCCACAGCTTCAGAATCTTCGATATCAGAGTCGACAAATCTTCCAGAGAGCTCTTCTCTGAGTGCACAGACCAATGTGCAATCAACAGTATCACAAACCATCACAACTCGCCAAATTTCTACGAATGCAGTGCAAACTACTAGTACATATGAGACGACAGGTGTCCCGACTGCAAGCCTCACATCTTCCTCTACAATACCTCCAGTGGCTCTTGAATCTACTGCGAGCAGTTTTAGCACTTCTGCATCGGCTAACATGCCTACAACTATTTCAAACACTGTAGTTGACTCAACAGAGTCAAAACTGACGTCAACACCAGTCGTTACTTTTACTACCAACACAACAACAACTATAACATCATCTTTGAGCTCAACTACATCCACGACAGAAAATATTACTGGTACTAGTCTAAACACAGCTGGGATCAATTCTACAGAACCTTCTACAGCAAGTACCACATTAGATACTGCTGGAACCACTTCGACAACGACCTCTACTGCACCAACTCCTGTCACATCTGGTACTCCTTCTACGTTGACATCAACAACTTCTTTGGTTACAACAACAAGAGTAGGTGACAGCAGTATTAGTGTATACACAGCTGGGAATAATTCTACAGAAGCTTCTACAGCAAGTGCCACATTAGATACCGCAACAACCACTAATACCACCAGCACTTCTGTACCAAGTGTCACAAGTGTCAATTCAACATCAACAAGTATCCTTTCCACTTCTTCATCTATGGTAACATCAACAGCTTCTTTGACTACAACAGGAGCAGGTGACAGCAGTACTAGTGTAATCACAGCAGGGAACAATTCTACAGAAGCTTCTACAGCAAGTACCACATTAGATACTGCCACAACCACTACTACCACTACTACCACTGAACTACCAACTGGCACATCTATCAACTCAACAGAGACAAGCATCCTTTCAAGTTTTACATCTACATTAACAACAACATCCTCTTTAAGCTCAACTGGATCTTCAACAAACAATACCAGTACAGCTGGGATCAATTCAACAGAAGCTTCTACAGCAAGTACCACATTAGATACAACCACTTCTTCCACCAATACTACTACTGAACTAACTGGCACATCTGTCAGCTCTATAACTACAAGCACTGTTTCGAGTCCTACATCGACAGAAACGACCACCACCAGCAACACCACAACATCCTCTTCAAGATTGACTACACCAGCAACAGCAAATAATGCCAGTACTAGTGTAATCACAGCAGGGAACAATTCTACAGAAGCTTCTACAGCAAGTAGCACATTAGATACAGCCACAAGCACTTCTGTGCCAAGTGGCACAACAGTCAACCCAACATCCACAAGTATCCTTTCCACTTCTTTATCTACATTAACCTCAACAACATCAACGCCTTCTTTGGTTACAACAACAGGAGGAGGTGACAACACCAGTACTAGTGTAATCACAGCAGGGAACAATTCTACAGAAGCAAGTACCACATTAGATACTGCCAAGACCACTTCTACCACAGAACTACCAACTGGCACATCTGTCAATTCAACAGGGGCAAGCATCCTTCCAAGTTCTTCATCTACATTAACATCAAAAACACCCTCGTTAAGCTCAACTTTATCTCCCACATTGAATAATACCAGTACTATCCTAAGCACAGCTGGGATCAATTCAACAGAAGCTTCTACAGCAAGTACCACATTAACTGCAACCACTTTTACCACTACTACTACTGATCTAACAACTAGCACATCTGTCAAATACACAACTATAAGCACTGTTTCAAGTTCTACAGAAATGACCACCACAACACCCTCTTCAAGCTTAACCTCACCAGTAGCAACAAGTAAGGCCAATACTAGTTTAAGCACAGCTGGAAACAATTCTACAGAACCATCTACAACAAGTAGCCCAGCTGAGACATCTGTCAGTTCCACAACCACAAGTGTTCTTTCAAGTCCTGTCATACCTACTGCTCCAACAACAACAGCAACAATGCCATCAATGACCACATTGCCAGCAACATCAGCAACAAGCATAATACAATCAACAGCAACAACCACTACATCAACAAACACAACACCAACATCAGTAACAACCACAAAGCCAACAACAACAGCATCAACCACAAAGCCAACAACACCAACCACAAAGCCAACAACAAAAGCGCCAACTACAAAGCCAAAAACGACAACCACGAAAGCAACAACAACAAGTTCACTTTGTGGTAAGTTAATAATACTGTTCTTTTCTCTGTCCCAGTCTCATATAAATAGTAAAATAGATTTCAGCACTAGAGGTGTAAAGTGAAACTGAAAAAAAATAAATCTTTTTTTTACGATGAGGACCTATAGTTATGCCTGTGACTCGGCATCCCCTAACACTAAAATATCATAATTTATCACACTTTCATAATATATCTTTATAGCAGTCAGATTTGGAACTCTGATACAGGGTTCCACATCTCCTGCATAAGCCGAGTTAAGATAATCCACTGCAATTGGCCACCACAAGAGGGAGCTCACTGCATCCTTTTTTTTTATAGAGTTTAATGTGTAATCAGTATGCAGTTAGCTCTTTAGCTCCCTCTAGTGGTGGCTGAACTCTGATCACTATAAATATATATTATAAAATGTATCAGGAGAGGACAGAATCTTGGACTTAAAGGAACCATAATATTGTTCAGTGCTGAAGATTCAGTATAATATGCCTGTTGTGGACTAATGGCTCCATTTCTTTTTGCAGGTCGTGCCTATGTTTCTGTAGAACTACTCAACACCACCAGTGATTTGATTATCTTTAACCTTATCAAACAAAGGGCGCCAACCAACGCTGTCTACAGAGTGGTAGTGTCCAACAACAGCCAAGTCATAAAACAGATTGATACGTCAGACACAAAACAGAGCGTCACCGATCTTTTGCCTTCAACTCAGTATCAAATATCGGTGCAGCAGACTTTTTGCCCTCAGAAAGCAAATTATACCTTGGTGGTCTGGACAAGTAAGTGGCTGTTTTTTGGTAAACTGTTAAAATACACTTGTTTCCTTTAAAAACAAAACTTGCATACATTTTTGTGGTACACATAATAATTTTTATAACACTTTTCAAGGATTCATTTAATAATTTATTTTATAGCAGAAGTAGCTCCATTCATAGCTTAAAACACATTGCATAGGAATAGATACATGAACATTTTTTTTAGATACCTGTAGCCACCACTAGGGAGAGATAAAGACCTTACTGCACACAGGTTATCCATTGAACTTCATTAAAAAAGCAGTATGCAGTAAGCTCATAAGCTCCCTCTAGTGGTGGCTGTAGGTAACAGTTTTTTGTAATTTAGGTCTGTGTTTGCAGATTTTTCCATCTGATCATCTCACATATACAATACAGACCAAAAGTTTGGACACACCTTCTTATTTTAAGATTTTTCTGTATTTTCATGACTTTGAAAATTGTACATTCACACTGAAGGCATCAAAACTATGAATTAACACATGTGGAATTATATACTTAACAAAAAAGTGTGAAACAACTGAAAATATGTCTTATATTCTAGGTTCTTCAAAGTAACCACCTTTTGCTTTGATGACTGCTTTGCACACTCTTGGCATTCTCTTGATGAGCTTCAAGAGGTAGTCATCGGAAATGGTTTTCACTTCACAGGTGTGCCCTGTCAGGTTTAATAAGTGGGATTTCTTGCCTTATAAATGGGGTTGGGACCATCAGTTGTGTTGTGCAGAAGTCTGGTGGATACACAGCTGATAGTCCTACTGAATAGACTGTTAGAATTTGTATTATGGCAAGAAAAAAGCAGCTAAGTAAAGAAAAATGAGTGGCCATCATTACTTTAAGAAATGAAGGTCAGTCAGTGCGAAAAATTGGGAAAACTTTGAAAGTGTCCCCAAGTGCAGTTGCAAAAACCATCAAGCGCTACAAAGAAACTGGCTCACATGAGGACCGCCCCAGAAAAGGAAGACCAAGAGTCACCTCTGCTTCTGAGGATAAGTTTATCCGAGTCACCAGCCTCAGAAATCGCAGGTTAACAGCAGCTCAGATTAGAGACCAGGTCAATGCCACACAGAGTTCTAGCAGCAGACACATCTCTACAACAACTGTTAAGAGGAGACTTTGTGCAGCAGGCCTTCATGGTAAAATAGCTGCTAGGAAACCACTGCTAAGGACAGGCAACAAGCAGACGAGACTTGTTTGGGCTAAAGAACACAAGGAATGGACATTAGACCAGTGGAAATCTGTGCTTTGGTCTGATGAGTCCAAATTTGAGATCTTTGGTTCCAACCACAGTGTCTTTGTGTGACGCAGAAAAGGTGAACGATGGACTCTACATGCCTGGTTCTCACCGTGAAGCATGGAGGAGGTGTGATGGTGTGGGGGGGCTTTGCTGGTGACACTGGGCACAGGCAAAAGGGCCAACAAGTGCTAAACATCTCTGGGAACTCCTTCAAGATTGTTGGAAGACCATTTCCGGTGACTACCTCTTGAAGCTCATCAAGAGAATGTCAAGAGTGTGCAAAGCAGTCATCAAAGCAAAAGGTGGCTACTTTGAAGAACCTAGAATATAAGACATATTTTCAGTTGTTTCACACTTTTTTGTTAAGTATATAATTCCACATGTGTTAATTCATAGTTTTGATGACTTCAGTGTGAATGTACAATTTTCATAGTCATGAAAATACAGAAAAGTCTTTAAATGAGAAGGTGTGTCCAAACTTTTGTCCTGTACTGTATATCTACGTGAAGATCATTATTGCCAGATTTCTTCCATAAACAGTGTCACACACCTTGCAATAGGTCGAGAATAGAGTTGAGCAGATATTCTGAAATCTGATTTTTAGAGAGGGAGGGAAATGAAGGGATTAAAAAAATACAAAGAAACTTATACGCACCTCTCCATGGCCCTCCCTGAACCTGTCCCATAGCAGCCGGTCCTTGGATCGGCTCTTCTGTCTTCTATCTTCCTTCCGCCTGGATCATCTGTTCACTAGATCCCACGTCATAACATGGATCGCGTTGCATATCATTAATGTGGGGCCTAGTGAATGGAAGATTTGGCCAGAAGGAAAATAGAAGAACGAAGGTAGAAGGTGGAAGAACTAGACATATTTTACATTTTGCTGGATTCTCCAGGGAAAAAAATTGGATTCGGGTAAATTTTAATTTTGGGGATTTTTGGGAAAAATTTGAGGTCAATTTGTTTCACTCATCTCTAGTTGTGACCAATATTAAAGCTCCATTGAAGTGAACGGAGCTAGGGTACAATACCACACACAGCCTATAGCCAGGTGTGGCGCTATTTTTGAATCGTGACCAACGCTTTTTCGTTTGCCGCTGGTGTTAACAGTTGAATAAATATTTTTCTTACTGTTTTTCCATGATGTAAGTATTTACCTTGTATCTAATCCCCACCAGCGGGAATGAATATGTTCCTTGCCTTGTTTAAAGACTACTTAGATAGACATCATTCAGGAACTGACACTTCATTCGGCATTTCCTGAAGTCTTGTGGATATTGTGACAAGATACCTAAGAAGACGTTACCTGTGAATCACCGGCTGCGGTGTAAATATAAAAATACATAGAAATAAGTACAAAAAGTAACATAAAACAAACACAAAGTTGAAGCAATGGTGCGATGTTCTGCAGGCGCGGGGGACCATAGTGTGACCGGTCCAGCCGCTGATTGATGACAGTCAGCCATTTTCCACTACTTGACATTGCCCTCTCCATACACAGACACACTTGCTTGTTTGGATTTCCCACTGCAATATATGACCCATGTCATCGCCCGCGGCCCACGCACTTGGCCTCCGCACGGAAAGCGCAGCCGGGCGTGATGTATGGATGGTGCAGGGTGAAATGTGCACATCTTCACGTGTCTTGTCTTAGTACATGAGATGCAGCATATATCAGGCCGATAAGGCATTATAATGACCCGTACATTATAACCGCGACTCCGCGCTTTACCGTGACTGATGTACCTGTTATCACCTGTTCTGCCTCATCAGCTGCCAGAATATTTACTGCAACAGTCAAGGTGATAAATCAGGACTACAACGAGGACTACGCCGACAAAAACAGCCAAGCCTTCAAGAAGTTTGAGAAAGACTTCATTAATGAGGTGAGAAAAGGCAGGTGGTGACTGCATCAGAGACAGATGATAGATAATAGATAGATGATAGATGATAGATAATAGATAATAGATAGATGATAGATGATAGATAATAGATAGATGATAGATAATAGATAGATAATAGATAGATAATAGATAATAGATAGATAATAGATAGATGATAGATAGATAATAGATAGATAACAGATAGATGATAGATAATAGATAGATGATAGATAATAGATAGATAGATGATAGATAGATAATAGATAATAGATAGATAATAGATGATAGATAGATGATAGATAATAGATAGTAGATAGATAATAGATAGATAGATAGATAATAGATAGATAATAGATAGATAGATGATAGATAATGGATAGATAATAGATAGATAATAGCTCTTGAAGCTCATCAAGAGAATGCCAAGAATGTGCAAAGCAGTCATCAAAGCAAAAGACTATATGTGGGGGAGGGGGACTTGGCTATATACTGTGTGCTATATATGGGGGAGGGGGGACTTGGCTATATACTGTGTGCTATATGTGGGAGAGGGGAACTTGGCTATATACTGTGTGCTATATGTGGGGATAGGGTACCTGGGTATATACTGTATGCTATATGTGGGGGAGGGGGACTTGGCTATATACTGTGTGCTATATGTGGGGGAGGGGGACTTGGCTATATACTGTGTGCTATATGTGGGGGAGGGGGACTTGGCTATATACTGTGTGCTATATGTAGGGGAGGGGGACTTGGTTATATACTGTGTGCTATATGTGGGGGAGGGGGACTTGGCTATATACTGTGTGCTATATGTAGGGGAGGGGGACTTGGCTATATACTGTGTGCTATATGTGGGGAAGGGGGACTTGGCTATATACTGTGTGCTATATGTGGGGGAGGGGACTTGGCTACATACTGTGTGCTATATGTGGGGGAGGGGGACTTGGCTATATACTGTGTGCTATATGTGGGGGAGGGGGACTTGGCTATATACTGTGTGCTATATGTGGGGGAGGGGGACTTGGCTATATACCGTGTGCTATATGTAGGGGAGGGGGACTTGGCTATATACTGTGTGCTATATGTGGGGATAGGGTACCTGGGTATATACTGTGTGCTATATGTGGGGGAGGGGGACTTGGCTATATACTGTGTGCTATATGTGGGGATAGGGTACCTGGGTATATACTGTGTGCTATATGTGGGGGAGGGGGACTTGGCTATATACTGAGTGCTATATGTGGGGATAGGGTACCTGGGTATATACTGTATGCTATATGTAGGGGAGGGGGACTTGGCTATATACTGTGTGCTATATGTGGGGGAGGGGGACTTGGCTATATACTGTGTGCTATATGTGGGGGAGGGGGACTTGGCTATATACTGTGTGCTATATGTGGGGGAGGGGGACTTGGCTATATACTGTGTGCTATATGTGGGGATAGGGTACCTGGGTATATACTGTGTGCTATATGTAGGGGAGGGGGACTTGGCTATATACTGTGTGCTATATGTAGGGGAGGGGGACTTGGCTATATACTGTGTGCTATATGTGGGGGAGGGGGACTTGGCTATATACTGTGTGCTATATGTAGGGGAGGGGGACTTGGCTATATACTGTGTGCTATATGTGGGGGAGGGGGACTTGGCTATATACTGTGTGCTATATGTGGGGCAGGGGGACTTGGCTATATACTGTGTGCTATATGTGGGGGAGGTGGACTTGGCTATATACTGTGTGCTATATGTGGGGATAGGGTACCTGGGTATATACTGTGTGCTATATGTAGGGGAGGGGGACTTGGCTATATACTGTGTGCTATATGTAGGGGAGGGGGACTTGGCTATATACTGTGTGCTATATGTGGGGCAGGGGGACTTGGTATATACTGTGTGCTATATGTGGGGATAGGGTACCTGGGTATATACTGTGTGCTATATGTGGGGGAGGTGGACTTGGCTATATACTGTGTGCTATATGTGGGGATAGGGTACCTGGGTATATACTGTGTGCTATATGTAGGGGAGGGGGACTTGGCTATATACTGTGTGCTATATGTAGGGGAGGGGGACTTGGCTATATACTGTGTGCTATATGTAGGGGAGGGGGACTTGGCTATATACTGTGTGCTATATGTGGGGCAGGGGGACTTGGCTATATACTGTATGCTATATGTGGGGGAGGGGGACTTGGCTATATACTGTGTGCTATATGTGGGGCAGGGGGACTTGGCTATATACTGTGTGCTATATGTGGGGGAGGTGGACTTGGCTATATACTGTGTGCTATATGTGGGGGAGGGGGACTTGGCTATATACTGTGTGCTATATGTGGGGATAGGGTACCTGGGTATATACTGTGTGCTATATGTGGGGGAGGGGGACTTGGCTATATACTGTGTGCTATATGTAGGGGAGGGGGACTTGGCTATATACTGTGTGCTATATGTAGGGGAGGGGGACTTGGCTATATACTGTGTGCTATATGTGGGGCAGGGGGACTTGGCTATATACTGTATGCTATATGTGGGGGAGGGGGACTTGGCTATATACTGTGAGCTATATGTGGGGCAGGGGGACTTGGCTATATACTGTGTGCTATATGTGGGGGAGGTGGACTTGGCTATATACTGTGTGCTATATGTGGGGGAGGGGGACTTGGCTATATACTGTGTGCTATATGTGGGGATAGGGTACCTGGGTATATACTGTGTGCTATATGTGGGGGAGGGGGACTTGGCTATATACTGTGTGCTATATGTGGGGGAGGGGGAACTTGGCTATATACTGTGTGCTATATGTGGGGATAGGGTACCTGGGTATATACTGTGTGCTATATGTGGGGGAGGGGGACTTGGCTATATACTGTGTGCTATATGTGGGGGAGGGGGGACTTGGCTATATACTGTGTGCTATATGTGGGGCAGGGGGACTTGGCTATATACTGTGTGCTATATGTGGGGGAGGGGGACTTGGCTATATACTGTGTGCTATATGTGGGGCAGGGGGACTTGGCTATATACTGTGTGCTATATGTAGGGGAGGGGGACTTGGCTATATACTGTGTGCTATATGTGGGGCAGGGGGACTTGGCTATATACTGTGTGCTATATGTGGGGGAGGGGGACTTGGCTATATACCATGTGCTATATGTAGGGGAGGGGGACTTGGCTATATACTGTGTGCTATATGTGGGGGAGAGGGACTTGGCTATATACTGTGTGCTATATGTGGGGGAGGGGGACTTGGCTATATACTGTGTGCTATATATGGGGGAGGGGGGACTTGACTATATACTGTGTGCTATATGTGGGGATAGGGTACCTGGGTATATACTGTATGCTATATGTGGGGGAGGGGGACTTGGCTATATACTGTGCGCTATATGTGGGGATAGGGTACCTGGGTATATACTGTGTGCTATATGTGGGGGAGGGGGACTTGGCTATATACTGTGTGCTATATGTGGGGGAGGGGGACTTGGCTATATACTGTGTGCTATATGTAGGGGAGGGGGACTTGGCTATATACTGTGTGCTATATGTGGGGGAGGGGGACTTGGCTATATACTGTGTGCTATATGTAGGGGAGGGGGACTTGGCTATATACTGTGTGCTATATGTGGGGAAGGGGGACTTGGCTATATACTGTGTGCTATATGTGGGGGAGGGGACTTGGCTACATACTGTGTGCTATATGTGGGGGAAGGGGACTTGGCTATATACTGTGTGCTATATGTGGGGGAGGGGGACTTGGCTATATACTGTGTGCTATATGTGGGGGAGGGGGACTTGGCTATATACCGTGTGCTATATGTAGGGGAGGGGGACTTGGCTATATACTGTGTGCTATATGTGGGGATAGGGTACCTGGGTATATACTGTGTGCTATATGTGGGGGAGGGGGACTTGGCTATATACTGAGTGCTATATGTGGGGATAGGGTACCTGGGTATATACTGTATGCTATATGTAGGGGAGGGGGACTTGGCTATATACTGTGTGCTATATGTGGGGGAGGGGGACTTGGCTATATACTGTGTGCTATATGTGGGGGAGGGGGACTTGGCTATATACTGTGTGCTATATGTGGGGGAGGGGGACTTGGCTATATACTGTGTGCTATATGTGGGGATAGGGTACCTGGGTATATACTGTGTGCTATATGTAGGGGAGGGGGACTTGGCTATATACTGTGTGCTATATGTAGGGGAGGGGGACTTGGCTATATACTGTGTGCTATATGTGGGGGAGGGGGACTTGGCTATATACTGTGTGCTATATGTGGGGGAGGGGGACTTGGCTATATACTGTGTGCTATATGTGGGGGAGGGGGACTTGGCTATATACTGTGTGCTATATGTGGGGGAGGGGGACTTGGCTATATACTGTGTGCTATATGTGGGGCAGGGGGACTTGGCTATATACTGTGTGCTATATGTGGGGGAGGTGGACTTGGCTATATACTGTGTGCTATATGTGGGGGAGGGGGACTTGGCTATATACTGTGTGCTATATGTGGGGATAGGGTACCTGGGTATATACTGTGTGCTATATGTAGGGGAGGGGGACTTGGCTATATACTGTGTGCTATATGTAGGGGAGGGGGACTTGGCTATATACTGTGTGCTATATGTGGGGCAGGGGGACTTGGCTATATACTGTATGCTATATGTGGGGGAGGGGGACTTGGCTATATACTGTGTGCTATATGTGGGGCAGGGGGACTTGGCTATATACTGTGTGCTATATGTGGGGGAGGTGGACTTGGCTATATACTGTGTGCTATATGTGGGGGAGGGGGACTTGGCTATATACTGTGTGCTATATGTGGGGATAGGGTACCTGGGTATATACTGTGTGCTATATGTGGGGGAGGGGGACTTGGCTATATACTGTGTGCTATATGTGGGGGAGAGGGACTTGGCTATATACTGTGTGCTATATGTGGGGGAGGGGGACTTGGCTATATACTGTGTGCTATATGTGGGGGAGGGGGACTTGGCTATATACTGTGTGCTATATGTGGGGAAGGTGGACTTGGCTATATATTGTGTGTTATATGTGGGGATAGGGTACCTGGGTATATACTGTGTGCTATATGTAGGGGAGGGGGACTTGGCTATATACTGTGTGCTATATGTGGGGAAGGTGGACTTGGCTATATATTGTGTGTTATATGTGGGGATAGGGTACCTGGGTATATACTGTGTGCTATATGTGGGGGAGGGGGACTTGGCTATATACTGTGTGCTATATGTGGGGGAGGGGGACTTGGCTATATACTGTGTGCTATATGTGGGGATAGGGTACCTGGGTATATACTGTGTGCTATATGTAGGGGAGGGGGACTTGGCTATATACTGTGTGCTATATGTAGGGGAGGGGGACTTGGCTATATACTGTGTGCTATATGTGGGGATAGGGTACCTGGGTATATACTGTGTGCTATATGTAGGGGAGGGGGACTTGGCTATATACTGTGTGCTATATGTGGGGGAGGGGGACTTGGCTATATACTGTGTGCTATATGTGGGGATAGGTTACCTGGGTATATACTGTGTGCTATATGTAGGGGAGGGGGACTTGGCTATATACTGTGTGCTATATGTGGGGGAGGGGGACTTGGCTATATACTGTGTGCTATATGTGGGGATAGGGTACCTGGGTATATACTGTGTGCTATATGTGGGGGAGGGGGACTTGGCTATATACTGTGTGCTATATGTGGGGGAGAGGGACTTGGCTATATACTGTGTGCTATATGTGGGGGAGGGGGACTTGGCTATATACTGTGTGCTATATGTGGGGGAGGGGGACTTGGCTATATACTGTGTGCTATATGTGGGGAAGGTGGACTTGGCTATATATTGTGTGTTATATGTGGGGATAGGGTACCTGGGTATATACTGTGTGCTATATGTAGGGGAGGGGGACTTGGCTATATACTGTGTGCTGTATGTGGGGAAGGTGGACTTGGCTATATATTGTGTGTTATATGTGGGGATAGGGTACCTGGGTATATACTGTGTGCTATATGTGGGGGAGGGGGACTTGGCTATATACTGTGTGCTATATGTGGGGCAGGGGGACTTGGCTATATACTGTGTGCTATATGTGGGGATAGGGTACCTGGGTATATACTGTGTGCTATATGTAGGGGAGGGGGACTTGGCTATATACTGTGTGCTATATGTAGGGGAGGGGGACTTGGCTATATACTGTGTGCTATATGTGGGGATAGGGTACCTGGGTATATACTGTGTGCTATATGTAGGGGAGGGGGACTTGGCTATATACTGTGTGCTATATGTAGGGGAGGGGGACTTGGCTATATACTGTGTGCTATATGTGGGGCAGGGGGACTTGGCTATATACTGTGTGCTATATGTGGGGGAGGGGGACTTGGCTATATACTGTGTGCTATATGTGGGGGAGGGGGACTTGGCTATATACTGTGTGCTATATGTGGGGGAGGGGGACTTGGCTATATACTGTGTGCTATATGTGGGGGAGGGGGACTTGGCTATATACTGTGTGCTATATGTAGGGCAGGGGGACTTGGCTATATACTGTGTGCTATATGTGGGGGAGGTGGACTTGGCTATATACTGTGTGCTATATGTGGGGGAGGGGGACTTGGCTATATACTGTGTGCTATATGTGGGGATAGGGTACCTGGGTATATACTGTGTGCTATATGTAGGGGAGGGGGACTTGGCTATATACTGTGTGCTATATGTAGGGGAGGGGGACTTGGCTATATACTGTGTGCTATATGTGGGGCAGGGGGACTTGGCTATATACTGTGTGCTATATGTGGGGGAGGTGGACTTGGCTATATACTGTGTGCTATATGTGGGGGAGGGGGACTTGGCTATATACTGTGTGCTATATGTGGGGATAGGGTACCTGGGTATATACTGTGTGCTATATGTGGGGGAGGGGGACTTGGCTATATACTGTGTGCTATATGTGGGGGAGAGGGACTTGGCTATATACTGTGTGCTATATGTGGGGGAGGGGGACTTGGCTATATACTGTGTGCTATATGTGGGGAAGGTGGACTTGGCTATATATTGTGTGTTATATGTGGGGATAGGGTACCTGGGTATATACTGTGTGCTATATGTAGGGGAGGGGGACTTGGCTATATACTGTGTGCTATATGTGGGGATAGGTTACCTGGGTATATACTGTGTGCTATATGTAGGGGAGGGGGACTTGGCTATATACTGTGTGCTATATGTAGGGGAGGGGGACTTGGCTATATATTGTGTGTTATATGTGGGGATAGGTTACCTGGCTATATACTGTGTGCTATATGTGGGGGAGAGGGACTTGGCTATATACTTTGTGCTATATGTGGGGGAGGGGGACTTGGCTATATACTGTGTGCTATATGTGGGGCAGGGGGACTTGGCTATATACTGTGTGCTATATGTGGGGGAGGGGGACTTGGCTATATACTGTGTGCTATATGTAGGGGAGGGGGACTTGGCTATATACTGTGTGCTATATGTGGGGGAGGGGGACTTGGCTATATACTGTGTGCTATATGTGGGGCAGGGGGACTTGGCTATATACTGTGTGCTATATGTGGGGATAGGGTACCTGGGTATATACTGTGTGCTATATGTGGGGGAGGAGGACTTGGCTATATACTGTGTGCTATAAATGGGGGAGGGGGACTTTGGTATATACTGTATGCTATATGTGGGGATAGGGAACCTGGGTATATACTGTGTGCTATATGTAGGGGAGGGGGACTTGGCTATGTACTGTGTGCTATATGTGGGGGAGGGGGACTTGGCTATATACTGTGTGCTATATGTGGGGATAGGGTACCTGGGTATATACTGTGTGCTATATGTGGGGGAGGAGGACTTGGCTATATACTGTGTGCTATAAATGGGGGAGGGGGACTTTGGTATATACTGTGTGCTATATGTGGGGGAGGGGGACTTGGCTATATACTGTGTGCTATATGTGGGGATAGGGTACCTGGGTATATACTGTGTGCTAAATGTAGGGGAGGGGGACTTGGCTATATACTGTATGCTATATGTGGGGATAGGGTATCTGGGTATATACTGTGTGCTATATGTAGGGGAGGGGGACTTGGCTATATACTGTGTGCTATATGTGGGGATAGGGTACCTGGGCAGGGGAATTTGGCTATATACTCTATGCTATACAGTACAGACCAAAAGTTTGGACACACCTCATTTAGGAGAATGCCAAGAGTGTGCAAAGCAGTCATCAAAGCAAAAGGTGGCTACTTTGAAGAACCTAGAATATAAGACATATTTTCAGTTGTTTCACACTTTTTTGTTAAGTATATAATTCCACATGTGGTAATTCATAGTTTTGATGCCTTCAGTGTGAATGTACAATTTTCATAGTCATGAAAATACAGAAAAATCTTTAAATGAGAAGGTGTGTCCAAACTTTTGGTCTGTACTGTATATATAGACACAGAGACATGCCCACCAGTAACAGATCCGCTTCTAGCGCCCTCCTCTAAATATCTACAGTGACATGTAGAAGTTTTGGCACCCCTGGTCAAAATGACTGTTATTGGGGTGCCTGCACTTTTACATGTATATGAAGACTTATTGCAGAACCTTCTTATCTTCATGTCAGACATTTGCGGGAGGCTCCAGCCGCTGACACATGCACCAATCATGTAGATGTGAGTTAACGCAGTAATTCAGCTTTTACAATTGTTCCTTATGAAGACAAATATTTACTGATATGATTCAGCCGTGAGATGATGACGGGTTAGGTACACTTACTTTCCTGTGAATGTGGCTACTCTGGATCTAAGTATGCGGTACAAATAACCTAAAGGGTACAGAAGCGTTATATACACATTCTATTTATCCTCCGTAATCTGGATTAGTCTAAACTATACTGCAGAGCTGAACTCACAATTCTGCACTGAAAGCAGGATTTATACCTTGGGCCGATTATCACACGTGCTAATATTCAGTCTCACATTTATCTTCTAATATGCAGTTACTAAAATTCCTAAGCGCTCTTTGGACTGACCTGATCAACTCTGGTCGAATGAGAGTTGAGTTGAAGAGCCTGACAAAAGGCAGCGTCGTTGCGGATTACGACCTGATCACCAACGTCGCGGACAATATCACGGTGCAAAATGTGACGAGAGATTTCACTGATGCCCTTAATCAAAGCACTGTCATGATAATAAATGCATCAACCGCCGTGTATAACGGTACGTAGAGATATTGTGCCAGGTGGGAAGTTACAGCCCAAAGCCGGAGGCTGCACTACTGAGAGATTGTCCTGCTCTGATTTCAGTCAGGAGTAAAGTTGTCATAGAGAATATTGGTAAATTCCAGTTAGTTCCCACATCAATATCTCCCCCTTACCTGACGTCATAGTGGCAGATACTTCTAGATAAGAAAAATAAATGTTGTCATCGGAATCTGGCAGTAGTTCAGCATTAGATATTGGGCCTGTACCAAGCAGTCATTGTTAAATACACTTTTTGCATTAAGGTTTACACAAATCATGACTCAAGATGAGACGGCTACTACATAATGGGTTATTGATCTCTTTGCCCCCTCTGTACAAAAATATAACTGCTATAATACTGCCCCCTATGTACAAAAATATAACTACTATAATACTCCCCCTATGTACAAAAATATAACTACTATAATACTCCCCCTATGTACAAAAATATAACTACTATAATACTCCCCCTATGTACAAAAATATAACTACTATAATACTGCTCCTATGTACAAGAATATAACTACTATAATACTGCCTATATGTACAAGAATATAACTACTATAATACTGCCCCCTATGTACAAGAATATAACTACTATAATACTGCCCCTATGTACAAGAATATAACTACTATAATGCTGCCCCTATGTACAAGAATATAACTACTATAATACTGCCCCTATGTGCAAGAATATAACTACTGTAATACTGCCCCTATGTACAAGAATATAACTACTGTAATACTGCCCCCTATGTACAAGAATATAACTACTGTAATACTGCCCCTATGTACAAAAATATAACTACTATAATACTGCTCCTATGTACAAGAATATAACTACTATAATACTGCCCCCTATGTACAAGAATATAACTACTGTAATACTGCCCCTATGTACAAGAATATAACTACTATAATACTGTCCCTATGTACAAGAATATAACTACTATAATACTGCCCCCTATGTACAAGAATATAACTAATATAATACTGCTCCTATGTACAAGAATATAACTACTATAATACTGCCCCCTATTTACAAGAATATAACTACTATAATACTGCCCCTATGTACAAGAATATAACTACTATAATACTGCTCCTATGTACAAGAATATAACTACTATAATACTGCCCCCTATTTACAAGAATATAACTACTATAATACTGCCCCTATGTACAAGAATATAACTACTATAATACTGCTCCTATGTACAAGAATATAACTACTATAATACTGCTCCCTATGTACAAGACTATAACTACTACAATACTGCTCCCTATGTACAAGAATATAACTACTTTAATACTGCCCCTATGTACAAGAATATAACTACTATAATACTGCTCCTATGTACAAGAATATAACTACTATAATACTGCCCCCTATGTACAAGAATATAACTACTATAATACTGCCCCCAATGTACAAGAATATAACTACTATAATACTGCTCCTATGTACAAGAATATAACTACTATAATACTGCCCCTATGTACAAGAATATAATTACTATTATACTGCTCCTATGTACAAGAATATAACTACTATAATACTGCCCCCTATGTATAAGAATATAACTACTATAATACTGCCCCCTATGTACAAGAATATAACAACTATAATACTGCCCCCTATGTACAAGAATATAAATACTATAATACTGCTCCTATGTACAAGAATATAACTACTATAATACTGCCCCTATGTACAAGAATATAATTACTATTATACTGCTCCTATGTACAAGAATATAACTACTATAATACTGCCCCCTATGTATAAGAATATAACTACTATAATACTGCCCCCTATGTACAAGAATATAACAACTATAATACTGCCCCCTATGTACAAGAATATAACTACTATAATACTGCCCCCTATGTACAAGAATATAACTACTATAATACTGCCCCTATGTACAAGAATATAGCTACTATAATACTGCCCCTATATACAAGAATATAACTATTATAATACTGACCCCTATGTACAAGAATATAACTACTATAATACTGCCCCTATGTACAAGAATATAACTACTATAATACTGCCCCCTATGTACAAGAATATAACAACTATAATACTGCCCCCTATGTACAAGAATATAACAACTATAATACTGCCCCCTATGTGCAAGAATATAACTACTATAATACTGCTCCTATATACAAGAATATAACTACTATAATACTGCCCCTATGTACAAGAATATAACTACTATAATACTGCCCCTATGTACAAGAATATAACTACTATAATACTGCTCCCTATGTACAAGAATATAACTACTATAATACTGTCCCTATGTACAAGAATATAACTACTATAATACTGCCCCTATTTACAAGAATATAACTACTATAACACTGCCCCCTATGTACAAGAATATAACTACTATAATACTGCTCCTATGTACAGGAATATAACTACTATAATACTGCTCCCTATGTACAAGAATATAACTACTATAATACTGCCCCCTATGTACAAGAATATAACTACTATAATACTGCCCCCTATGTACAAGAATATAACAACTATAATACTGCCCCCTATGTACAAGAATATAACTACTATAATACTGCCCCTATGTACAAGAATATAACTACTATAATACTGCCTCTATATACAAGAATATAACTATTATAATACTGCCCCCTATGTACAAGAATATAACTACTATAATACTGCTCCTATGTACAGGAATATAACTACTATTATACTGCTCCTATGTACAAGAATATAACTACTATTATACTGCTCCTGTGTACAAGAATATAACTACTATAATACTGCCCCCTATGTACAAGAATATAACTACTATAATACTGCCCCCTATGTACAAGAATATAACTACTATAATACTGCCCCCTATGTACAAGAATATAACAACTATAATACTGCCCCCTATGTACAAGAATATAACAACTATAATACTGCCCCCTATGTACAAGAATTTAACTACTATAATACTGCCTTCTATGTACAAGAATATAACTACTATAATACTGCCCCTATGTACAAGAATATAACTACTATAATACTGCCCCCTATGTGCAAGAATATAACAACTATAATACTGCCCCCTATATACAAGAATATAACTACTATAATACTGCCCCCTATGTACAATAATATAACTACTATAATACTGCCCCCTATGTACAAGAATATAACTACTATAATACTGCTCCTATGTACAAGAATATAACTACTATAATACTGCCCCCTATGTACAAGAATATAACAACTATAATACTGCCCCCTATATACAAGAATATAACTACTATAATACTGCCCCCTATGTACAATAATATAACTACTATAATACTGCCCCCTATGTACAAGAATATAACTACTATAATACTGCTCCTATGTACAAGAATATAACTACTATAATACTGCCCCCTATGTACAAGAATATAACAACTATAATACTGCCCCCTATATACAAGAATATAACTACTATAATACTGCCCCCTATGTACAAGAATATAACTACTATAATACTGCCCCTATGTACAAGAATATAACTACTATAATACTGCCCCTATGTACAAGAATATAACTACTATAATACTGCCCCTATGTACAAGAATATAACTAATATAATACTGCTCCTATGTACAAGAATATAACTACTATAATACTGCTCCCTATGTACAAGAATATAACTACTATAATACTGCCCCTATGTACAAGAATATAACTACTATAATACTGCTCCTATGTACAAGAATATAACTACTATAATACTGCTCCCTATGTTCAATAATATAACAACTATAATACTGCTTTCTAAGTACAGGAATATAACTGATATAATACTGCCCCCTATAGATAATAATATGTATTTCTGGCTTATCAATATTCTTCTATACATTTATGCTTTGTTTATGTATAAATGTATGTGCTTTATTTGCAGCTCTGGACAGCTGTTCATCTGGGCAGAATGGATGCTCTGGGAATGCGACCTGCACACCATATGACGGCTTATACACTTGTGCATGCTCTTCTGGATTTGTTGACACCAGTCCTGGTGTCCCAGGGATCACATGTGTAGCAGGTATGGCAGAGTCTCGGCACCGCTGATGTATTTTAGTTTTAGATTCACTGACCGAATGAGTTTACTCTTTCTTTTTAATTTCACGTTTGTTTTTATTTTATGCCCTGTTTGTGGAAATATAGACGAATGTGGCACAGCAAGCAATACAAGCAGCAACAACTGCTCACAGCTGGCGACCTGCGCCAACAATGATGGCAGCTTTCAATGTCAGTGTATACCAGGGACCGAAGATCTCAACCCTTCCATTCCCGGGCGGGACTGTGTAGGTGAGTACAGACACTACACAGGACAAAATATATACAGTATTTGTTTTTCAAACCCTCCTCTGTGATGGTAGGAAATGGAGAATAGTAGGTGATGCCGCTTGGGTGGAGTTAACCTTTAAAGGAGTTATCTGGGGTTTTAAAGTAAGACAATGTGTTCAAAAAACAACAAAAAACAAAACAAAACAATACTCATTTTTTATTTCCTCCGCCTCTCCAGAGTTAGTGAGAGACAGGTGCTAATCTGACCCTGTCACTGCCATCATCTGTACTCCAGTTCTGATATCAATGCAGATGAAGGCATGTGACTAGACTGTGAAAAAGCCGGGGTTTGGAAACCATGATATGAGCAGGGTTATGACAGCATCTTATTTTAATGTAATATGGCTGTTTTGTTTTTTTATTTCACATTGATTCATATTTTATGTGCATGTGCAGATATAGACGAGTGTGCCACGGCAAGCGCCAACAACTGCTCCCAGCTGGCGACCTGCACCAACACTGTTGGCAGCTATGAATGTCAGTGCAAACAAGGAACCGAAGATCTCAACCCCTCCATCCCCGGGCGGGACTGTGTAGGTGAGTACAGACACTACAGGGCAAAATATATATAGTATAGTATTTGCTGTTTCAAATCTTCCTTTGATGGTAGGAGATTAAGAATAGAAGCTGCTTGTGTGGAGTTACCCATTAAAGGGGTAATTTGGGTTTTAAAAAACAGACAAACAATGTGTTAGGCCGGTTTCACCCGTCTGGATATTTCCGGTACTGGAAAAACCAGTACCAGAAATATCTGTGTCCGTATACACCTGTGTGGCATATGTGTGGCAACCGTGTGCCACATCAGGATCACACGTACTGATATCTGGGAATTAGCGGTACAGTTAGTGCTGTTCCCAAGTGCCGGGTGCTGAATGCTGCCATCATCATTGTCCCCTGCTTGCACTGTGATCAGCACCAGCAGGGGACAATGTTGAGAGTAGTATTCTGCTCCTGCTGTCTCCAACTGTAAAAATAAGAATAAAATAAAAAAAAACACACGTACCAGAAATACTGACATGTCAAAGAGTCCTTAAAAAGGCAAAAAAAAACAACTAAAAAGACAAAATAGAATATTCAACTTTTATTTCGCCTGCCTCTCCAGTGGTGGCTCCTGGGGTTCTTGAATGTCTTTCTTTACATCCTGTATGATCATGTCATGCCCTTCCATGTGACCACTGCAGCCAATCATTGACCTCAGTAGTATTGCTTGTATGTACAGCATGAAACCATTGATTGGCTGCTCTGGTCACCTGTATGTGTGTGATGTTATAAGCATAGGACAAATATGGCCGGGACCCCTGGAGTGTCAGCGCAGTAGAGGCAGGGACATTTAACAGGTATTGGTTGCTTCTTTGTCTATCAAATTACCTGATAAAATCCAATCTTAAAGTGTAAGTTAACTTTTTTATATTTATATATATATATATATATATATATATATATATATATATATATAAAATTTAGTCCAGTATGGAAAGTTATGAAACTTTGCAAATCACTTTATTTGGGGATTTGTTTTCATTGCTATTTGCCTGACTTTAGTTGGACTGATAAAAGAAAGTACTCATTTGGAGTACAGATGATGGCAGTTACAGTGTTAGCACCTGTCTCCTCCTCTGAGTATTCTGCTTATCAGAACAATCTCCTGCAGCCGCTTATTCCCAGAGTTAGTGAGACACAGGTGCTAATCAGATCCTGTCACTGCCATCATCTGTACTCCAGGCCTGATATCAATGTAGACGAAGACAGGCGAATAGACTGAGGAAAAGCCGGGATTTCGAAACCACGTACATGCAATTATTTTTTTTTACAGGAATGAAGAACATTTTCTAATAAAGTGCCTTGCAAAGTTTCAGAACTTTACACACATGAAAAAATTATAAAACATAACAGTTTAGTTACTCTTTAAAGGGAAACACTATTCTTGGAATATCCATATTGTGATACAGGCAGGAATATAACAATATCAAATTTTTATTATAATATGGCATTTTTTTATTTCACATTGGTTATTATTTTATGTTCATGTGCAGATATAGACGAGTGCGCCTCGGCAAGCGCCAACAACTGCTCCCAGCTGGCGACCTGCACCAACACTGTGGGCAGCTATCAATGTCAGTGCAAACCCGGATACCAAGATCTCAACCCCTCCAGCCCCGGGCGGGACTGTGTAGGTGAGTACAGACACTACAGGACACAATATTCACCGTATTGGTAGGAGATGTAATGATAGGAGATCGATAATAGTAGGTGATGCCGCTTGGGTGGAGTTACCCTTTAAAGGGTTAAAATCTGGGTTCTAAAAGGCAGCAGACAAGGTGTTAAAAACAGCAAAAAAAAACAAACAAAAGAAAAATACAAGAACAATATTCAACTTTTATTTCTCCTTCGTGTCCAGTGGTGGCTCCTGGAGTTATTGATGGAGTTTGTTTATATCCCTGCATGATGATGTCACGTCCTTCCATGTGACCACTGCAGCCAATCACTGACCTCAGTGATCTTACTTGTATGTACAGCCAGGGTCGGACTGGGGTGTCTGGGGCCCACAGGGAGAACTGACTCTAGGGGCCCACCTACAGCCATATGCAAATATCTGTTATCCGCTATCCCTGTTATAGTGGAGCATTGACTGGCGGCTCCTGCACATCTACTGTGCACCACTATAACGGGGATGTACAATTACGGTAGTTTGCATTAAAGGGCTTCTTTGGTTAAAACAAATTATCACCGATCCATGGGATCCACAGGATCGGTGATCACTTATTGATCGTTTGGGTCCGAACATTGGAAAAGGCGCCTATCAGAAGAATGGGGAAGTTTCATCCCTGACAGGACACTTATCCCCATTCTAAAATGCAGCTTCCAAAAAAGAGCAGCGCTCACAGTCACTGAGGGAATGACTGGATGAGTGGTCGCATCTCACACGAGCTCCAGTCTAATGGGGAGAAAAGCTCCACATTCTGCCGATTGTGTCCCAGCAGTCAGACCCCCACCAATCAATATCATCACTGATCCTGTGGAGAGGTGATTACTTGTTTTCACCAGAGAACCCCTGTAAGTGCATCTCTGCCGCTCTGGTCCAAGTATTTAATCTCTAAGGCTGCGGCCCCACTATCAGTATTTGGTCAGTAATTTTTCTCAGGAGTGGGAGCCTAAACCAGGTGAGGAACAATCAGAGAAAAGGTATAATAGAAACAAGTCACCAATTCTGTATTTATCACCCACTCCTGGTTTTGGCAGCTACTCCTGAGAAAAAATACTGACCGAATACTGATGGTGGGGCTGTGGCCTAATGGAAAAAAATCTTTTCCTAGTTAATATCAGCAAGAACAAAATGACTGCCATACACAACACAGTCCACTATATCAACACCAATAATACCACATACAAAAGGGACAAATATCGCCACACCATGACTAGATCACATATTACCACCACATAGTGACCGAATAATACTACATACAAGGAACAAATACGGCCACACCATGACCAGACCACATATTACCACCCCAAAGTGACCAAATACTACAATACTGATCATGAATACAAACCACAATACTAACAACACTGTTATTACCACCAGTGACATTATACACAGGAGCTCTGTATATAGTGTCAGTGTACAGGTAATACAGGGATCACCAGTGACATTATACACAGGAGCTCTGTATATAGTGTCAGTGTACAGGTAATACAGGGATCACCAGTGACATTATACACAGGAGCTCTGTATATAGTGTACAGTGTACAGGTAATACAGTGACCACCAGTGACATTATACACTGGAGCTCAGTATATAGTGTCAGTGTACAGGTAATACAGGGTTCACCAGTGACATTATACACAGGAGCTCTGTATAGAGTGTCAGTGTACAGGTAATACAGTGATCACCAGTGACATTATACACTGGAGCTCTGTATTTAGTGTACAGGTATTACAGTGGTCACCAGTGACATTATACACAGGAGCTCTGTATATAGTGTACAGGTAATACAGTGGTCACCAGTGACATTATACACAGGAGCTCTGTACATAGTGTATAGTGCACAGGTAATACAGTGGTCACCAGTGACATTATACACAGGAGCTCTGTATATAGTGTACAGATAATACAGTGGTCACCAGTGACATTATACACAGGAGCTCTGTATATAGTGTACAGGTAATACAGTGGTCACCAGTGACATTATACACAGGAGCTCTGTATATATTGCACAGGTAATACAGTGGTCACAAGTGACATTATACACAGAAGCTCTGTATATAGTGTATACATAATATAGTGATCACCAGTGACATACACAGGAGTTCTGTATATACTATATACACACACGTGGTCAGAATTGTTGGTACCCCTCGTTTAATGAAAGAAAAACCCACAATGGTCACAGAAATAACTTGAATCTGACAAAAGTAATAATAAATAAAAAATCTATGAAAATGAACAAATGAAAGTCAGACATTGCTTTTCTGCTTCCACTGAATTTAAAAAAAAAATTAAACTCATGAAATCGGCCTGGACAGAAATGATGGTACCCCTGAAAATAATGTGACAAAAGGGACATGTTAAATAAAGTTGTGTCCACTAATTAGCATCACAGGTGTCTACAATCTTGTAATCAGTCAGTGGGCCTGTATATAGGGCTACAGATACTCACTGTGCCTGTATATAGGGTTACAGATATTCACTGTGCCTGTATATAGGGTTACAGATACTCACTGTGTTTGTATATAGGGCTACAGATACTCACTGTGCTTGTATATAGGGCTACAGATACTCACTGTGTTGTTTGGTGACATGGTGTGTACCACACTCAACATGGACCAGAAGAAGCAAAGGAAAGAGCTGTCTCAGGAGATTAGAAAGAAAATTATAGAAAAGCATGTTAAAAGGTAAAGGTTATAAGACCATCTCCAAGCAGCTTGATGTTTCTGTGACTACAGGTGCACATATTATTCAGAAATTTAAGATCCATGGGACTGTAGCCAACCTTCCTGGACGTGGGTGCAGGAGGAAAATTGATGACAAATCAAAGAGACGGATAATATGAATGGTAACAAAAGAGCCCAGAATAACTTCTAAAGAGATTAAAGGTGAACTTCAAGCTCAAGGAACATCAGTGTCAGATCGTACTATCCACCGTGAACTTCATGTAAGACGACCAAGGAGAACACCATTGTTGAAAAAAAAAATAGTAAAAAAGCCAGACTGGAATTTGCCAAACTACATGTTGACAAGCCACAAAGCTTCTGGGAGAATGTACTATGGACAGATGAGACAAAAATTGAAGTTTTTGGCAAGGCACATCAGCTCTATGTTCACAGATGGAAAAATGAAGCATATCAAGAAAAGAACACTGTCCCTACTGTGAAACATGGTGGAGGCTCTGTTATGTTCTGGGGCTGCTTTGCTGCACCTGGCACAGGGTGTCTTGAATCTGTGCAGGGTACAATGAAATCTCAAGACTATCAAGGGATTCTAGAGAGAAATGTGCTGCCCAGTGTCAGAAAGCTTGGTCTCAGTCGCAGGTCTAGCAACAGGATAATGACCCAAAACACACACAGCTAAAAACACCCAAGAATGGCTAAGAGGAAAACATTGGACTATTCTGAAGTGGCTTCTATGAGCCCTGACCTAAATCCTATGGAGCATCTTTGGAAAGAGCTGAAACATTCTGGAAAAGGCAACCTTCACACACGAGACAACTGGAGCAGTTTGCTCATGAGGAGTCGGCCAAAATACCTGTCGAGAGGCGCAGAAGTCTCATTGACAGTTACAGGAATCGTTTGATTGCAGTGATCGCCTCAAAAGGTTCAACAAAATATTAAGTTAAGAAGAACCATCATTTCTGTCCAGGCCGATTTCATGAGGTTAATTTTTTTTTAAATTCTGTGGAAGCAGAAAATCAATGTCTGACTTTCATCTCTTCATTTTCAAAAATTTGTAATTTATCAGATTGAAGTTATTTCTGTGACCATTGTGGGTTTTTCTTTCATTAAACGAGGAGTACCAACAATTTTGACCACGTGTGTAGTGTAAGTGTACATGTAATACACTGACTCACCAGTGATGTCTCTAGGTGAAGTCCTTCATCTTCGCTTTTCTTCTTCATCTGGCACAGACAGCCATCACTTCTTCCAGCCAGGAATCATCTCTGCAGAAAATAACACACAGTTATTAATAACTGATCTCTTCTAGAGAATATTCCCACTTTCCCCCCCCCGACCTCTACACTACACCAGTTGAAGAAAAAAAGCAACATAGTGCCGTCCTGCACAGTAACAGGACCTCTCTTTTGTCCCATCCCATGGAAAACAATTTCCTAAAAAGTAAATTATATTACAGAAGTAATAATGTAATAATAACTGGAATCTAAAGTAATAATGTTCCCCACTGGTCACCATAAACTAATAAAGTATGTTCCTCAATCTGGCTCCCAAACAGTAATTAAGTCCCTTGTCTAGCCAGGCACCCCCATATGTCCCTTCTGGCCACCATTTGTCTAGTGTGACCCCTCCATATATTTATCCTAGCACATGTGTATCGAGCCTGCCCCCTCCCATATACCCATCCTAGCCCCCCCATGTGCCAGTCTGCCCCCCCACATATCCATCCTTGCCTCCATGTTTCCAGCCTGCGCCCCCATATGTCCCCCCCATATATCCTCCATGTGTCCAGCCTGCCCTCTACATATTCATCCTGGCCTCCATGTGTCCAGCCTCTCCCCTCATATATCCATACTGCCCTTACCCCCTGCATATATCCATCCTGACACGCCCCATATATCCAGCGTGCCCCTCCATATATTTATGCTAGCCCATGTGTATCGAGCCCGTCCCCCCCCACATATTCATCCTAGCCCCCCATGTGTCCAGCCTGTCCCCCCCCATATATCCATCCTGGCCTCCATGTGTTCAGCCTGCCCCCCCTCCCCCATATATCCATCCTGGCCTCCATAAGTCCAGCTTGCCCCCCCCCATATATCCATCCTGGCCTCCATATATCCATCTTGCCCCCCCATATATCCATCCTGCCCCCCCATATATCCATCCTGCCCCCCATATATCCATCCTGGCCTCCATGTGTCCAGCCTGCCCCCCATATACCCATCCTGCCCACCCCCCTTTGCCTGGGTCCACCTTGGTTCCCCCTTGTGTGTCCTGCCAGGGCTCCCCCTTGTGTGTCCAGCCAGGGCTCCCCTCCCTTGCGTGTCCAGCCAGGGCTCCCCCCTTGTGTGTCCAGCCAAGGCTCCCCCCCTTGCGTGTCCAGCCAGGGCCCCCCCCCTTGCGTGTCCAGCCAGGGTTCCCCCCTCGTGTGTCCAGCTTGGCCCCCCTCGTGTGTCCGTCCAGCTGGGCCCCCCCTCGTGTGTCCGTCCAGCTGGGCCCCCCCTCGTGTGTCCGTCCAGCTGGGCCCCCCCTCGTGTGTCCGTCCAGCTGGGCCCCCCCTCGTGTGTCCGTCCAGCTGGGCCCCCCCTCGTGTGTCCGTCCAGCTGGGCCCCCCCTCGTGTGTCTGTCCAGCTGGGCCCCCCCTCGTGTGTCCGTCCAGCTGGGCCCCCCCTCGTGTGTCTGTCCAGCTGGGCCCCCCCTCGTGTGTCTGTCCAGCTGGGCCCCCCCTTGTGTGTCTGTCCAGCTGGGCCCCCCCTTGTGTGTCTGTCCAGCTGGGCCCCCCCCTTGTGTGTCTGTCCAACTTGGCCCCCCCTTGTGTGTCTGTCCAGCTGGGCCCCCCCTTGTGTGTCTGTCCAGCTGGGCCCCCCCCTTGTGTGTCTGTCCAACTTGGCCCCCCCTTGTGTGTCTGTCCAGCTGGGCCCCCCCTTGTGTGTCTGTCCAGCTGGGCCCCCCCTTGTGTGTCTGTCCAGCTGGGCCCCCCCGCTTGTGTGTCTGTCCAGCTGGGCCCCCCCTTGTGTGTCTGTCCAACTTGGCCCCCCCTTGTGTGTCTGTCCAGCTGGGCCCCCCCCCTTGTGTGTCTGTCCAACTTGGCCCCCCCTTGTGTGTCTGTCCAGCTGGGCCCCCCCCTTGTGTGTCTGTCCAACTTGGCCCCTCCCCTTGTGTGTCTGTCCAACTTGGCCCCCCCTTGTGTGTCTGTCCAGCTGGGCCCCCCCTTGTGTGTCTGTCCAGCTGGGCCCCCCCTTGTGTGTCTGTCCAGCTGGGCCCCCCCCTTGTGTGTCTGTCCAACTTGGCCCCTCCCCTTGTGTGTCTGTCCAACTTGGCCCCCCCTTGTGTGTCTGTCCAGCTGGGCCCCCCCTTGTGTGTCTGTCCAGCTGGGCCCCCCCCTTGTGGGTCTGTCCAGCTGGGCCCCCCCTTGTGTGTCCTGCTGGCCCCCGCCTTGTGTGTCCAGACCATTACACACACACACACACACACACACACCTCTTACCTTCCTGCGATCCCGTGCGGTGTCCTCCTTCTCCTGAGTTGCGCGCCTCCTTCACAGCAGGCGCATGACGAAGACGTCATAAGCCGGCCGGCGAAGGGAGACACGCAGCTTCAGCTGCTTCACTGGGACGTGCGCCGCGGTGGTTCAGGTAATGAACGCTGCGTGCGCGCGTCCCTGCATACACTGTGCCTGCGCTTTTAAAGGGCCCGTGCCCCTTAAAACCGCAGGGTTTTTTTTTGTTCTCTTCTCCCCCCTCTACTCTGCAGCAGGGGGCGGGGCCCACCGGGAAATTTCCCGGTATCCCGCCAGCCCAGACCGACCCTGTGTACAGCATAAGACCACTGATTGGCTTCCGTGGTCACCTGTATGTGTGTGATGTTATAAGCGTGGGACAAATCTGTCAGGGACCCCGAAACATTAGTGCAGCGGAGTCAGGGAAATTTATCAGGTATTGGTTGTTTTTTGTTTTTTTTTGTTTATCAGTTTATTGCTAATTTCTTTTAAAAATCCAGGACCACCCTTTTAACAGCCAGTCTTACAGCGTAACTAAACTTTCATTTTTTTTTTTTATAATTTTCTTCAGCAAAAACAATTATGACATTTTTCAAACAACACTTTTTTAGGAACTTGTCTTCATTCCTATTTGCCTGTTTTTACATAGTTACATAGTTAGTAAAGCCGAATAAAGACTTGCGTCCATCAAGTTCGACCTGTTAGTTCTGTAATTGCTAAAGTTGATCCAGAGGAGGGCAAAAACCCCAAATGATTTGGCCAATCTTCACCTGAGGAAAAATTCCCTCCCGACTCTGAAACCAGCAGTCAGAATAAATCCCTGTATCAACCTACTATTTTATTTTATTTTTAAGTATATGCAGAAATCTGCCTGGTATCTAGAAATGCATCCAGTCCCCGCTTGAACTGGTGTAGTGAATCCGACATTACCGTCTCCTCACTCAGTGAATTCCATATTCTCACTGCTCTTACCGTAAAGAACCCCTTCCTATGCTGGTGCTGAAACCTTTTCTCTTCCAGTCTTAGTGAGTGCCCTCTTGTTACCGTAATATCCCTCCTTTTGAACAAATCCCTGGCAAGGTCTCTATACTGTCCCCTAACATATTTGTACACATTTATTATGTCCCCCCTCAACCTTCTCTTTTCCAGGCTGAATAGTCCTAGTTTTGCCAACCTCTCTGGGTATTGCAGTCCCTCCATTCCCTTTATTAATTTTGTTGCCCTCCTTTGTACCTTTTCAAGCTCATTTATATCCTTTCTATATATTGGGGCCCATAACTGAGCACAGTATTCCAAGTGTGGTCTGACCAGTGCTTTGTGCAGTGGAAGAACAATGTTCTCATCCTTTGCAGCTATACCTCTTCTGATACATCCCATTACCCTGTTTGCCCTTACAGCAGCGGCCTGACTTTGGGCACTCCAATTTAGTTTGCTATCAATCAAGATGCCCAAGTCCTTCTCCATCTCTGAATTCCCCAATGATTTCCCATTCAGTGAGTACTGGTGACTTCCATTTTTCCTTCCCATATGTATGACCTTACATTTCTCCTCGTTAAACCTCATTTGCCATTTAATGCTCCACCTACCCAGCTTATCCAAATCCCTCTGTAGGTCTGCACTGTCCTCTTTTGTATTAATTGTTTTACATAACTTTGTGTCATCTGCAAATATTGATATTTTACTATTTATCCCGTTGACTATGTCGTTAATAAAGATATTAAATAACATTGGGCCTAGTACAGACCCCTGTGGTTTAGCTGCATTGATAGCAAACCATTTGGAGTACAGATGATGGCAGTGACAGTGTTAGCACCTGTCTCCTCCTCTGAGTATTCTGCTTATCAGAACAATCTCCTGCAGCCGCTTATCCCCAGAGTTAGTGAGACACGAGTGCTAATCTGACCCTGTGGCTATGTGCCCAACGATGCAGAAATGAAGCGGAAAATTTCCGCTTCATTTCTACATGGCCTTGCCCGGAAAAACGCGTGCAGAATTTGACACGCGTTTTTCACGCGTTTTTGAAGCGTTTTGCACCTGCGGAATTGCCTTGCGTTTTTCTACTGCATTGAGAAGACAATTCCGCATGCGTAAACGCACAAATAATGGACATGCTGCGGAATTTTCCGCACATCAAAAACGCTGCGGAAAATTCCGCAGCATGGGCATTGAAAGTGCGGATTGACATTGGAGACCATGGGGGAAAGATTACCAAGCGTTTTACAAGCGTTTACGCTGCACAAATTACACAGCAAAAAGGATTGAAAAATGCACCGTGGGCACGGACCCTGTGACTGCCATCATCTGTACTCCAGGTCTGATATCAATGTAGATGAAGGTAGGCGAATAAACTGTGGAAAAGCCGAGGTTTGGAAGTCACATACATGGAATTTTTTATTTTATTTTTTTTACAGGAATGAAGAACATTTTCTAAAAAAGTGATTAGCAAAGTTTCAGAAAAAAATAAAAGTTTAATTACTCTTTAAAGGGAAACTCTGTTCTTGGAATTTCCATATTGTGATACAGGCAGGGTTTTGATAATATGTAATTTTTATTTTAGTATGGCAGTTTTTTTTTATTTCACATTGGTTATTATTTTATGTTCATGTGCAGATATAGACGAGTGCGCCTCGGCAAGCGCCAACAACTGCTCCCAGCTGGCGACCTGCACCAACACTGTTGGCAGCTATCAATGTCAGTGCAAACCCGGATACCAAGATCTCAACCCCTCCAGCCCCGGGCGGGACTGTGTAGGTGAGTACAGACACTACAGGACAAAATATATACAGTATTTGCTCCTTCAAATCCTCCTCTGTGATGGTAGGAGATCGAGAATAGTAGGTGATGCCGCTTGGGTGGAGTTACCCTTTAAAGGGGTTGGATTTTAAAAAGAAGGCAATGTGTTAAAAAGAGCAAAAAAACCCCATAAGGATAAAACAAAACTCAACTTTTATTTCCCCCGGCTCTCCAGAATTAGTGAGACTCAGGTGCTAATCTGACCCTGTCACTGCCATCATCAATACAGATGAAGGCAGACGACTTATTTTTATTTTAGTTTGGCAGATCTTTTATTTCAGATTGGTTATCATTTTATGTTCATGTGCAGATATAGACGAGTGCGCCTCGGCTAGCGCCAACAACTGCTCCCAGCTGGCGACCTGCACCAACAATGATGGCAGTTATCAATGTCAGTGCAAAGCAGGATACCAAGATGTCAACTCCTCCAGCCCTGGGCGGGACTGTGTAGGTGAGTACAGACGCTACAGGACACAATATATGCAGTAGTTGCTTTTTCAAATCCTCCTCTGTGATGGTAGGAGACAGAGAATAGTAGGTGATGCTGATTGGGTGGAGTTACCCTTTAAAGGGTCAATCTGGGTTTTAAAAAGCAGACAATGTGTTAAAAAGAGCACAAAAAAAAAACAAAACAAAATTTCAAATAAACTTTTATTCCCCCCCACCTTTCCAGTTGTGGGTCCTGAGGTTCTTGGGAATCTTTGTTTACATCCTTGCTTGAACATCATTGCTTGATCATGTCACGTCCTTTCATGTGACCACTGCAGCCAATCATTGACCTCCGTGGTAATGCTTGTGACGCGCCCCTGGGCCTGTGTCGCGCTGCGTTGCGCACGCGGGAGCTTACCCGGAGCCGGATCTCTTGAGGGTTGTAGTCTCGTGGCGGTGACCCGGTCCGTGCCCAGGGAGTCAAACTGAGCGGCGATGTAACAGCGGTAGATGCAGGACGACTACGCCACCCGTTGAATGCAGCTATGGAGCTGCCGCTGCAGGACAGTCCGCTGAGGCCGGTGGATGGATGGTGCAGCGTAGATGGTATAACCCCCAACGGGAGGGGTATGGCCTCAGGGCAGCAGATGTGGATGATGGGGGTAGCAGGAACCACTCAGAGACGGTGCGGTGTAATTCAGGGTCTTTACTGGTAACAACGATAGACCCTCCCGGAGTACTTGCTAGTGAACGGGGCCTGGTCAGTCCTTGAGCAGATGGGATCTCCCCTGGCCAGGCGGAGTTGTAGGCCTCCCAAACTGACTGTACTCTTCTGGCTACCTTGCTAGAAGCGGATATAAGTAGCCCACGTCCCTGAGTGTACCGTGTGGTGCTCACCCGTATGGCCGGTGACTCGGGGCCGTCTAATGGCTTCCGCTCCACGATGGCGGTGCTGGTCCCACGCGTGTGACCGTGCCTTCGGGTTTCTGGGCCTGAGGACCTGAAATCCCCTGCCGGTCGGCTTCTGCTGTTGGGTAAGAGTTAGTCCCCACAGCCTCGGACGCCGGGTCCGGTAAGAAAGCTTCTCAGTCAGGGCGAGCTCTGCAGCTGCCAGCCCCTGACTCGTAGTAATATTGCTCCCACTGAGCTTCTGCTGTTTCTTCCTATGCTGCTTCTCTGTCTCTACTCTCCTTGACTGACTAACCCTGCCTCAGCCCAGGGTTTATACAGGGGAAGTTCTTCCCCTCCCAAGACTGGGCAGGAGGTGTGGCATGCACAGGATCCCTGACCAAAGGACCTCCCACCTGCTCTCAGACATAACATTACATTACTGTGGAAAACCAGACCCCTGGGGTGCCACATTCCCCCCTAGTGAAATTTAGTACTCCGGGACTAAACATATTTTAGAAAAACATAACAAGATATAACAACAATAACAGTACAATAAGAAGAAACACATAAAGGTGGTCACGGCATGTCCGCAACCGGGTGCAGTCTTTGAAGGAAACAAAGGTGTCCATTTCACCAAAACAGGGAGACGTAACCAGGTAGGGGTCTGTCCTGCCCCGAGTCCTTAACAGTCTTTTAGTCCATCCTGGGTTACGCTCCACTAACTGTACAAAGGATTCCCGGTAAATCCACCAAGGACTCCTATAAATTACAAGAAACACATAATTATTTACAGGATATGGCCGCTCTCAGTCCTCGGCCAGTGGGGATAAGGATTGGCTGCTCACAGTCCTCAGCCTGGTAAGGGATAGGGGATGGCTGCTCACAGTCCTCAGCCTGTTAAGGGATAGGGGATGGCTGCTCACAGTCCTCAGCCTGGTAAGGGATAGGGACACACAGGGAACAATTCACTAATCCCAACGGGGACCATATTTTAATTAGCAGCAGTCCTTGTACCCTAACGGGTAACTATGTACAGCTCTTTATTCACGCTACTTCCCTTCAGTAGCTATGTCCTCTTTGTGCTCCCTCCTGAGGGTAGTCCTCAGACCCGTCCGGGTCCTCTTGGCTTTCCTCGTATTGGTAGTACTGCAGCTCCTCCTCGGTTAGCTGGGTTAGTATCTCTGCGACAGTCCTCCTCCCAGGTGGCCAGGACTTTACCCCCCTTTGGGCTGCCCCGGTTAGTTGGGCCACCAGGATGCTCACTTTTTGCTCCTCTGTGAGGGGGTACACCTGGAAGAGGCTATCCAGCTTTTCTTTAAAGTCATTCAGGGTATGTGACTCCCCTGAGTACTGGGGTAGCCAGGCCGCTCCCGGGATATAGGGCATGGTGAAAGGCATGACTGCAGCAGCGGTGGCGCTGGCGGGGGTTGAAGCGGTGAAGCTCTCCTCCGTATCCGACATCCTTCTCCCCCCTAGTGGACCGTGGCCTACCTTGCGATGATCCTCTTCCGTAGGCCGCGGCTCCGCAGTGGATCGTCAGGGTTGAGGACCTTCCGTCGCGCTCCTGTGACGTCGGCGTCTGCTGGGCTCCTTCCAGGACCTTACGCAACGTCCGGACGTGAGGCGGGGCTTCAGTTCTCGCGCGCTTTCGGAGTCCACGCCCCTCTTCTTCCCGCGCGGCGTCCTCAAGATGGCGTCCAATGGCGGGAAAACTCCACGTGTGGCGGGAAGAAGGCTGAAGATGGCGCCGGATGGCGGGAAAACTCCACCGATGGCGGGAAGGAAGCAGAAGATGGCGCTGGATGGCGGGAATCTTCACCACAGGTAAGTTTGAACAGTCTTTTTCAGGCACGCAGTACCCGGTGGTTGCGGGCACGAAATCCTGCCGACTACGCCAAAAGTTGACGCACCCCTGGGCCTGTGTCGCGCAGCGTTGCGCACGCGGGAGCTTACCCGGAGCCGGATCTGTTGAGGGTTGTAGTCTCGTGGCGGTGACCCGGTCCGTGCCCAGGGAGTCAAACTGAGCGGCGATGTAACAGCGGAAGATGCAGGATGACTACGCCATCCGTTGAATGCAGCTATGGAGCTGCCGCTGCAGGACAGTCCGCTGAGGCCGGTGGATGGATGGTGCAGCGTAGATGGTATAACCCCCAACGGGAGGGGTATGGCCTCAGGGCAGCAGATGTGGATGATGGGGGTAGCAGGAACCACTCAGAGACGGTGCGGTGTAATTCAGGGTCTTTACTGGTAACAACGATAGACCCTCCCGGAGTACTTGCTAGTGAACGGGGCCTGGTCAGTCCTTGAGCAGATGGGATCTCCCCTGGCCAGGCGGAGTTGTAGGCCTCCCAAACTGACTGTACTCTTCTGGCTACCTTGCTAGAAGCGGATATAAGTAGCCCACGTCCCTGAGTGTACCGTGTGGTGCTCACCCGTATGGCCGGTGACTCGGGGCCTTCTAATGGCTTCCGCTCCACGATGGCGGTGCTGGTCCCACGCGTGTGACCGTGCCTTCGGGTTTCTGGGCCTGAGGACCTGAAATCCCCTGCCGGTCGGCTTCTGCTGCTGGGTAAGAGTTAGTCCCCACAGCCTCGGACGCCGGGTCCGGTAAGAAAGCTTCTCAGTCAGGGCGAGCTCTGCAGCTGCCAGCCCCTGACTCGTAGTAATATTGCTCCCACTGAGCTTCTGCTGTTTCTTCCTATGCTGCTTCTCTGTCTCTACTCTCCTTGACTGACTAACCCTGCCTCAGCCCAGGGTTTATACAGGGGAAGTTCTTCCCCTCCCAAGACTGGGCAGGAGGTGTGGCATGCACAGGATCCCTGACCAAAGGACCTCCCACCTGCTCTCAGACATAACATTACATTACTGTGGAAAACCAGACCCCTGGAGTGCCACACTTGTATGAACAAAAATGAGATCACTGATTGGCTGCTCTGGTGTGTGTGTGATGTTAAGCGTAGGACAAATCTGGCAGGGACCCCCGGAGGCAGGGAGATTTAATAGATATTGGTTTCTCTTTTGTCTATCAAATTACCTGTTCATTTTAAAAAAAAAAAAACAGGACCACCCCTTTAATAACTATTCTTAAAGCATTAATTAATTTCATGCTATAATTTTGCCCAGTGTGGAAAGTTATGATACTTTGTACATAACACTTTATTTGCCTGCCTTTAGTTGCATTGATTTCAGAACGTACTGATTTGGAGTACTAATGCTGGCAGTGGAAGGATCAGCACCTGTATCCTCCTCTGATCTGTATCTGTAGGAGATTGTTCTGCCTATCAGAATAATCTCCTGTAGCCGCTTGTCCCCAGAGTTAGAGACATAGGTGCTGATCTGACCCTGTCACTGCCATCAGCTGTACTCCAGGTCTGATATCAATGTAGCTGAAGGTAGGCAAATAGACTAGGGAAAAGCTGGGGTTTGGAAGACACTTGCATGCGAATTTATAAAGAACATTTCCTAATAAAGTGATTTGCAAAGTTTCATAACTTTCTATGCTGTACAGAATTATAAAAATCAATAAAAGTTTAGTTATTCTTTAAAGGGAAACGCCATTCTTGGAGCTTCCCCATTGTGATATCAGCTGGGTTATGACAATATCTCATTTTTTATTTTTTATTTCACATTGTTTTATATTTTATGTTCATGTGCAGATATAGATGAGTGCGCCCTACCAGAATCTAACTTGTGCTCAAATCTGGCGGCCTGCATCAACACTAATGGAAGCTATCAATGTCAGTGCTACCCAGGAATTCAGGATCTCACCCCTTCCAATGCCGGACGGGACTGTTTCGGTGAGTGCAGATCGCCATCTCTGTATTTTCATTGCTTCGGGCTTCATACGGGGGAACCTGTTCTGCAGAACGAACCAGTACAGATCAGAAAACGTTCATTTCTGCATTTACCCTCCCGTCCTTAATATCTCAAATTTGGAATATGCCCCTTCCCCTATAGACAATTGATAGAAAAGAGCCGAGGTCACCCAGCTTTCCACAACCCCTGAATGACAAACTATCCTCTTATGCAGATTTGCTATACAGGAGTTTGGGAAAGTTGGGTCGACAACCCGCGTAGCTGTGCTAATGGTGGCTATATTGGTTGTCAGCCAAGAGCTCAATAAAATCTCTCATTATATAAATGGGTGTAAAGTAGCCAAAAACAGTAAAAAAAAAGGGGTTATATCACCACTATGCTCACCGGTAAGGTCTGTCATGGCAGACAATCATGGTCAGCCGCTGTATTATACCGCCGGATAAAGGGGCGCCATGCAAGACTCCAAAAATGGCCAGAGACCGGAGAAGATATAACATTTATCATAAAGCTGAATATATACAGCACCGTGGAAGCACCATGGAATCAATGGTGCTCTAAAAATATATAATAATAATAATAATACTAATAATAATAATACTAATAATAATAATAATACAAATAAATAATATATATATATATATATATATATACATATAAAAAAAAAAAATAATAATAATAATAAAATAATAATATATATTAAAACATATTATTTTACAATTTTAGGCTGATTTTCAACAATTTACATATTATTAAAAAAAAAGAAAAAAATATATTACTTAAAAAATTTACCAGCCTTTATTTTTTCCATTTTTGAGGAATATGATATAGGTCTCTCCATAGGACTTAAAAAAAGCATCATAAAAAGCATGTTGTAAAGGAAACGACAAAAACGCAACCAAAAATGACTGTTAAAAAAACCAAAACAACTAAAAACACAGAAAATAATACAAAAAAAAATAATGTAAGTGAAGGAAGCCTTAATAAAAAAACTATAAAAAAAAATTGTAAGTGAAGGAGGAGACCTTAGTGTATGTTCCCACTACCCATATATAGTGCATTTTTTGCATGTGGAAAATCCGCTGCGTATTCCTGTGGCCGCCATATTAATAAGATACTTCTAAATTGTACAAGCTGACCTATCAGTCAAGCTCCCTCCCCAACATGTTTCACCTTTAATCCGGCTTTATCAGGGGTACAGGGGCTTATAACTAAGCAAAGGGTGAAATTTGCAGAAAATTCACATCATTGCCACATATTCAACGTCAAAATTCCACTCCAGAAAGGTCCCGTGGGAACGTAACCTATAGTTTTTAACAAACAGCCCGGATACTACCCAGGATGTATGCAATGATTAGTGGTAATTATGGGTCTGCCTTGCCCTTTGACCTCTCTGGGAATTGTTAGACTATTTTAAGCTGCATGATTATTAGCGGATTATCTGATTTACTGTAGTAAATGAACAGACAATAATCATTCATATGAAAGGTGAGGCACTCCATGTTTATGACATTTTTTTTCTGTATTCTTTGGGGTTATGAAAATGGAGGCTTTTGTGAACGAAAAAAACACTAGGCCTCATGAGGTAGAGGTGTTGCCTATAGCAACCAATCAAATCTCAGTTTTCATTTTATAACATGGGCTGGGGAAATGAAAGCTGGAATCTGATTGGTTCTTATAGGCCAATGTGGAGGCCTTACAAGTTTTCTGTCACCGAGAATCCCACAAAACGCGTCATGGAAACTGAGTCTCTAACATGAGCTTTAAAAATATATATAATTAGATACTTCCCCTTTTAGTAAACCCGGGTTCAATGCTGCCCAGCTGCCATGTGCCGCTTGTAATGCTGATGTCCACTCACATGTGAAAGTACGGCGCAAACAGGGCCACAGCTGCTTCTGCACCTCTTTTATCTACACCCCTTGATTATATCACTGTAATAATGATGATATAGCTGCTTATTTCTCACTTTTTTTTTCTTTTAACCTAATTCACACCATTTTCTTTGTAATCATATTTGCGATCATCTTAACAATTTTCTTTATTTTTGGGTGTCGTTTAAGCAGAAGAAATGATGCCGACAGACTTTTACAAATAATGCATTTTTTTTCTGCCCAAACTACACTTCAAAGATGTCAGAAATGGAAAATTCTGCATTTTTAAAAAAATCGGCTCAAATTTTAAAATTCTGACGAATTCACGAAACGTGCAACATTTACTTGCGTGAGGCAGAAAATGAATAAAATTAGGCAGAAAAATTACATTTTTACCTTTATAATTATTATCATTATTATATATATATATTATATATATTATATATATAATATATATATGTATATTATATATATATAATATATATTAGTATATTATACTATATTATTATTTTATAACAATTACATTATTATCTTTTTAGCAAAAAATAATGAATCAGTCCCATAGATTATGAGATAATAGGAGCATGAGGAGGGCGGATTGTCGGGACTCAGTCGTTACATAGATATTTCATGGCGGGCTGGATTTCATATACAGCGTTTAGGTGCCAGGTAGGAGCTTCTGGCATGGGCCGCACGGCCCAGAGACCCTCCTACACCCGGCTTTGATCTGAACTTATTCACTTATCCTTATAATAAAAGGTTTTCTTCTCGTGAAGCTGAGTCAATATTATTTTTGTGTGAGAGTCTATTAGCAGTAAGACGATGACAAACATTCCCACAGCACATCCCGGAAGAACCCCCATATTAAAATCACATGTACAATGCTCGGATTAAAGGGGAATCTACAGCTTCTAGAGGTCCCATCTCACCCCATAGCATATCGTTACATACCCTTTATTGAGGTCATTTTATGCTTTTCAATTACACATATGTATAATGTGTTTCAACTTGTAACGTGCATATGTGCATAATGTCTATATGCATGTGTGTGTATATATATACATATATATATATATATACTGTATATATATAAATAGGTGTGTGTTTTCTATGTATATGTGTACTATTTATTTGCATGTGTAATATGCATATTTTATGTGTGCAATGTGCATACGTGTGCATAATGTGAATATACATATGTAATTTGTACATTTGTGTGTAATGTATGCATGTACAGTATATATGCATGTTGTGTATATGTGCATATTTTATATATTCTGTTGTATAGGTGTGTTCTTTAAATATGCCAGTGCAATGTGTATATGTGTACGTAATGCGTAAATGCATGTGTAAAGTGAACATGTGTGTAATGCACATATAGGTGTTTACTATGTGTATGTGTATACCATGTGTACATGTGTGCATAATGTATATATGCTTTGTTGTCAGTGGATATTACTTCCATTATCCAGCTTTCCCAGAATCCTGAATGCATAGATGAATATATATCTATCTATATATATATATATATATATATATATATATATATATGTATATATTTATATATATATATATAATATAACATTTGTGAAATATCTAAACAATTTGTTTGCCATTGATTAGTCGTTAGTAATTTGGTAGTTTTCTCCAGATCAGATAATTTCCCATTCACAAATCTATGAAATTAGTTGTCGCCCAACTTTCCTTGGACCCGGTAAATGAACATGCAGAATAAAAATTCTTTAAATCTCTTTGTAAAGTTGGCGCCGGCCTGCCGGGATTATACGCCAGTCATTATATGTGATGTATTGTGCTCGGCACTGTGTGGACAAGACAGACTTGTTCTTCCAGCTTATACAAATGTCACTAAGCGAAGTACTGACAGACCTGATTATATCGATGACAACTGTCAATCATGTCATTTATCTTCCAGACCCTGTCATCTGTTATAGCGATTCAACGCTCTGCTCGGCATCTACCTGCAGCTTTACCTCCAAAGTCAATATATGTGCCAGTAAGTATCGGCTACACCTATTTTTATTTGTGTAGCGGTGCCCAGGTTGTCAATGTTATAACAGGATGTTTTCTATGTAAACCTACTTTATTACCTTTACTTACTAACCGCAAAAGAAACAGTTCCCTGACAATTTCAGCTCTGCTACATCTGCATTTATCATACTTTTAGTTACCTTCTTAATATTTTCCCATGCCCGCCTATTGCACCCAGCCCCCGGAGCATGTCCCATGCTAATTGCACCATTGCAGCTTCTCCTTAAACTTTGATAGGATACTTTACTGATGACCACAACTACAGGGAACCTGTCCTGTATAAGTACAAGGTCCCGGGGGTCTTACAGACAAGTGGGGCTGACCATCACCACCACTCTTCAAAGAGTTGCACTAGAAATTCCCAAGGACGATCACTTCCCATCCCTTCTACATTCTAAAATGTATTGGGGTTGACCGAATTTGATGCAAATTTAATTGTCCAGAAAATGGTTAGAAAGAATCTTAAGGGACGTCCACATGAGCGATGATTCTCTCTTCCGAGAGAATGGGATTGATTATGGTAATGACACTCGGCTCAGGTTTGATCCGAGTGTCAGTTTACTGTGATCCGATTCATAGGTGCGGAGAAGACAGAGAACTTAATTTCTCCATCTTCTCTGTAGTCTGTGTCCGCGGATGTCGGTCTGCACTCGGATGTCATCCGAGAGCAGTCCTATGTATTACACCCACCCACAGACTTGATCTGCAAAAAAATTGGATTCTGGTGAATTCAATTTTTATTTTTAAATCTCAAATTTGCCACAAATTGATTCTCTCGTCTCTAAGAGGTATTACTAGGTAAATGATGTGTAAGTAGAGGAAGGGTCCTTTAGGCTCTTCGCTTTGGGCAACCCCTACTTATTAGAAGGCTTCACTGACACTTGACAGTAAGGGAAGACTCAGGCTGATAGGGATCACAACGCAGTGCTCGGACTGGCCGGCGGCTTTCTAGATCCTAGCGTGACAGTAGCATAGAAATTCAAAGGGTCGGGAGAGCCGCCGGCCAGTCCGAGCACTGCGTTGTGATCCCTGTCCAAGTTTTACGTCCGTCTGACTCTTCCCTTACTGTTCAAGTTCCCTGCAGTGCCACCATGACGTATTAGCCTAGATTTACACATCCATGAGTGTTACCATCCCAGAGAAACAATCCAATTTCGTTATCCTAGTTGCTTCCGTTCTTTTTCCTCTGACTTGTTTTGTTTTTGTCCATTGACTCTTAACAATGGATTAGTTTAAAACGGATGAAACTCTGGAGTAGAAAGCCCGTCTTCTCTGCATCATCGGTTTTACACAGATCCCCAACAGATGAGAATAGGACGAGCTCTGGGTCTCACAGACTGGAATCATAAATCACTTTTAAAAGCTGATGTGTTGATGGATTAATGAAGCTCCATGGGTCAACATGCTGCCCGAGAAAAAACGGCTCCCATAGATGAGCATGGCGCAAACGATGAAGATCCCGAGCACATGACCCACCTATAATAACAGAGAATATATTACCAGGGTGTACAAGAAGAAGATTTCTAAACCCCTTTAAGTGTCCCACACCATCATCGCTAATGATCCTTCCCTACGTTCCACAGGTAAACAGGCATTCCCAACCGTCATCCTGATGAAGAACTATACCTTTTCCAAAGACTACTATAATCCAGCCAGCGAAGCCCATAGAAATCTCTCCATACTGTTCACCCGCAACGTAAGTAATGGCGACAACCAGCATGGCCCCAAAAGACTCATTACAGCTGGGGGCCCTGTAGGAGATTTTGCATTGGCATGCGTCATTGTGTCATCCATATGGACTAAGGCGAATATTGGGATCTCGTGGTCTAGACTGTGGTTTCCCCTTATGCGGACTGACGTTTTATTTTCCCTTTGCAGCTAACAAATTTCATGAAAGCGGCGCTGAATGAGAGCAGCTTCGAGATTGTCATAGTGGGCTTCCGCAGTGGCAGCATTGTCGCCCACTTTGTGTCCATCCTAAATTCATCTTCGCCAATTAGCGCGACTGTACTGGAAAATGCTCTGAGAAATGGTTCCCAAGAAATCTTCTCTACGGACGTCTCAGTCAATGTAAAGTCACGTAAGTAATGTTTATACTTCATATGATATCAGATTAGCAATCTAGCTGCATGTGACCACCACTAGGGGGAGCTCACTGCATATGGATTTATACAGCCACCACTAGGGGGAGCTCACTGCATATGGATTTATACAGCCACCACTAGGGGGAGCTCACTGCATATGGATTTATACAGCCACCACTAGGGGGAGCTCACTGCATATGGATTTATACAGCCACCACTAGGGGGAGCTCACTGCATATGGATTTATACAGCCACCACTAGGGGAAGCTCACTGCATATAGATCTATACAGCCACCACAAGGAGGAGCTCACTACATATGGATCTATACAGCCACCACTAGGGGGAGTTCACTGCATATGGATTTATACAGCCACCACTAGGGGGAGCTCACTGCATATGGATTTATACAGCCACCGCTAGGGGGAGCTCACTGCATATGGATTTATACAGCCACCACTAAAGGGAGCTCACTACATACAGATTTATACAGCCACCACTAGGGGAAGCTCACTGCATATGGATCTATACAGCCACCACAAGGAGGAGCTCACTACATATGGATCTATACAGCCACCACTAGGGGGAGTTCACTGCATATGGATTTATACAGCCACCACTAGGGGGAGCTCACTGCATATGGATTTATACAGCCACCACTAGGGGGAGCTCACTGCATATGGATTTATACAGCCACCACTAGGGGGAGTTCACTGCATATGGATTTATACAGTCACCACTAGGGGGAGCTCACTGCATATGGATTTATACAGCCACCGCTAGGGGGAGCTCACTGCATATGGATTTATACAGCCACCACTAGAGGGAGCTCACTACATACAGATTTATACAGCCACCACTAGGGGAAGCTCACTGCATATGGATCTATACAGCCACCACAAGGAGGAGCTCACTACATATGGATCTATACAGCCACCACTAGGGGGAGCTCACTGCATATGGATTTATACAGCCACCACTAGGGGGAGCTCACTGCATATGGATTTATACAGCCACCACTAGGGGGAGCTCACTGCATATGGATTTATACAGCCACCACTAGGGGGAGCTCACTGCATATGGATTTATACAGCCACCACTAGGGGAAGCTCACTGCATATGGATTTATACAGCCACCACTAGGGGGAGCTCACTGCATATGGATTTATACAGCCACCACTAGGGGGAGCTCACTGCATATGGATTTATACAGCCACCACTAGGGGGAGCTCACTGCATATGGATTTATACAGCCACCACTAGGGGAAGCTCACTGCATATGGATTTATACAGCCACCACTAGGGGGAGCTCACTGCATATGGATCTATACAGCCACCGCTAGGGGAAGCTCACTGCATATGGATTTATACAGCCACCACTAGGGGGAGCTCACTGCATATGGATCTATACAGCCACCACAAGGAGGAGCTCGCTACATATGGATTTATACAGCCACCACTAGGGGGAGCTCACTGCATATGGATTTATACAGGTAGTAAAGAACGGTATATACCGGCATGCAGCCATCACTAGGGGGAGCTCACTGCATATGGATTTATATAGGCACCACTAGGGGGAGCTCACTGCATATGGATTTATACAGCCACCACTAGGGGGAGCTCACTGCATATGGATTTATACAGCCACCACTAGGGGGAGCTCACTGCATATAGATTTATACAGCCACCACTAGGGGAGCTCACTACATACAGATTTATACATCCATCACTAGGGGGAGCTCACTGCATATGGATCTATACAGCCACCACAAGGAGGAGCTCACTACATATGGATTTATACAGCCACCACTAGGGGGAGCTCACTGCATATGGATTTATACAGCCACCACTAGGGGGAGCTCACTGCATATGGATTTATACAGCCACCGCTAGGGGGAGCTCACTGCATATGGATTTATACAGCCACCACTAGGGTGATCTCACTACATGCAGATTTATACATCCATCACTAGGGGGAGCTCACTGCATATGGATTTATACAGCCACCACTAGGGGGAGCTCACTGCATATGGATTTATACAGCCACCACTAGGGTGATCTCACTACATGCAGATTTATACATCCATCACTAGAGGGAGCTCACTGCATATGGATTTATACAGGTAGTAAAAAAACTATTAGTACTAAACAAATGTATATATCCGTGTGCAGCCACCAATAAGGGGAGCTCAGTACAAATAGATATATACAGGTAGTAAAGAACTGTATATGTATCAGTGTGCAGCCACCACTAGGGGGAGCTTACTGCATACAGGTTTATGCAAGTAGTAAAAAATTGTATATACCTGCATGCAGCCACCACTAGGGGGAGCTTACAGCACACGGTTATATATTATTATTTATTATGCTCGCTTATACAGCATCAAAATGAAAACATTTAATATTAATCTGTGATCATCGGCCATACTATTAATGATTCTACCATGGAGACAAGCAGCTAACAAACTAAGTTGGGGGCATCTTATCTCAATAAAACCATAGGAACACACAAATAAAATCCAATTGTCCTCACATCAGTTTCAAAATACCCCACAGATAAAACTCTGCCGGGCGCAACATGAAGTATTATTTCTAATATAACGACACAACAGCGCCACCTGGTGTCAATTACAGTTAAAACAGGGATTTGGGCTAAATTGATGCTTTTGATGGCCTTTTTTTTCTTTAAGTTAATAAAGGAAATTTAATAGCAAACTCCATACACAAGTATTATTATAAGAACCTAAAATAATCCATTAATGCTGCACATTACTGCACACAATTGATGATATTAACGCATCTTTATCTTTGATTACAGCGATAACCACAACCCCGGCCACGACGCCAAGTGAAGACAGCAGCTGGAGGACGGCCACCATCGTCATCGCCGTCCTGCTGGGGGTCTTCTTATTAATAGTGGTAGTGTTGTCCGCCTTGTGGATATACACCAAGCACAGAGCCGGGCAATACTCGCCCTCTACGGGGAACATCATAGCTTCCTCCTACAAACAGTTTTAGGGAAAACGGAACTTTAAGTCGTCAAATATATCTGGATTTACTCCGAGATAATATATAGTAATATTTCTTTTCATAATTCAGATGCTGGATTAAAGGGATTTACTGTATATAAGGAATATGGCAATGATAATACATGAAACCCTTCTATTTTTCTATGATCCTATAAAATATATATTGTATAATGGGGATAAACAGTTTCGGTGATATTTAATATAAGTTCCTGAAACCCCGATTATTAATTATAGTGATATATTTGGAACTATTTTTTTTGCACTATTTTTCTATTTGTGTCCTTATTATGGGGTCGTCGTAATCAGCCAATAATGTGCCAAATAATCAATACAGGGATCGATGAAAATCCTCGTATTGTCCTAAAGAACAAATGTCGCTCTCCTCGGTTTACATGATGATAATATAAGATATGTTGTATTTTTATTATATTAATATGCATTGATTGCATTTATATTATAAGGTATATGTTCTACATCTTACCCTGGTGGTGCCAAAAATCACAGCCCATAACTCCCATTCGTTTCCACGGTCGATTAATTCTCTATAGTTGGCCGGGATCAGCACTGGGATCGGTTGGGTGGCTTATATCAATGACGTGATTTTTTTTTAAGTAACCCTTAGGGGCCATATATGGTGTATGTATATGTGTATGATGTTATAAGGCCGTGTTTATACTGTGTAATGCAGAAAGAAATAATATGTATACTTTTTATTATTTATTATGATGCTATTTAAGCTGAAGACAATAAACAGATTATTTTTTATTAACGAGTAGTTTCTACCGACTTGTTTATTGGTAATCAGAGTGGAGGGGTGTGAGAGTGTTAGCAGGGAGGCCACAGAGGAGGATGTTGCAATAGTCGAGGCGGGAGATGATGAGGGCATGCACAAGCAGTTTAGTAGATTGAGGGTTGAGGAAAGGACGGATTCTGGAAATATTTTTGAGCTGGAGGCGACAGGAGGTGGCGAGAGCTTGGGTGTGGGGTTTGAAGGACAGGGCAGAGTCAAGGGTTACTCCGAGGCAGCGGATTGCCGTTACAGGGGAAAGTGTGATGTCATTTATTGTGATAGAAAGATCAGGTGGGAAAGCTATGCAAGATGGGGGAAAGATAATGAGTTCAGTTTTGTACACATTGAGCTTGAGATAGCGGGAGGAGAAGGAGGAGGATATGGCTGACAGACACGCTGGGATTCTGGACAGCAGAGAGGTGACGTCTGGGCCAGAGAGGTAGATCTGGGTGTCATCAGCATACAGATGGTACTGGAAGCCATGGGATTTTATGAGCTGTCCCAGGCCAAGGGTATAGATTGAGAAGGGGTCCTAGGACAGAAACCTGAGGGACTACAACAGAGAGGGGGCGGGGTGAGGAGGTAGCGTGGGAGTGGGAGACGCTAAATGTGCGGTTAGAAAGATATGAGGAGATCCAAGATAGGGCAACGTCTTTGACGCCAAATAAAGAGAGGATCTGTAGTAGGAGGCAGTGGTCAACTGTATCGAAAGCAGAGGACAGGTCAGGAAGATGGAGTACAGAGAATTGTCTGTTAGCTTTGGCTGTAAGTATGTCATTGGTGATTTTGGTAAGGGCAGTTTCGGTGGAATGGTGGGGGCGGAAGCCGGATTGTCAGTTGTCGAAGAGGGAGTTAGATGAGAAGTGGGAGGAAAGTTCAGGGTGAACGTGTTGCTCAAGGAGTTTGGAGGGAAATGGGAGCAGCGATATGGGGCGATGGCTGGAGAAGGCGGTTGGGTCGAGGGATGGCTTTTTGAGGATGGGCGTGATTGTGGCATGGTTGAAGGCAGCGAGGAAGGTACCAGAAGTTACTGATAGGTTGAAGAGATGGGTTAGGGATGGGATGAGTGTGGGGGTGAGGTTGGGGAGGAAGGAGAGATGATGATTTGGTTTCAGGGTGCTGGGGTTTGGGGATAGCGAAGGACAGTGAGGATTAGTGGGGCAAAGACAGTAAGGGCGTATATAAGTATAATGAATGTTAAGTGTGAATGAGGCAGAGAAACTAAGTACAATTAGTAATTCGTACCTTCTGGTCACTTTTAGACCCTTAAAAAGCGACAAAAGGGATCTATCGCAAATACGTATAACAGCGGGCTTAACGGACAGCTCTGGTGGACCCCCAGACCTTACCTCAAAATGGCAGCCAGACCAACTATTCACGAGCAGGAAAGTCTCTGCCCCCGCATACAAGATCTTTAGCCAATTTACAAACCCCCCAGGCAGACCGTACCTCAGAAGGACGGACCAGAGGTGATCGTGGTTAACCCGATCAAAAGCCTTCACCTGGTCTAATGACAGTAAATACCCCTTCCAGTGATCACGCACATAATTGCGCCCGTTCTTCTGGGGCGGGCGCCACATTCAGTGAAGAAATACAGTTCACATAAGGCACACAGTACCCGGTGGCAACGGGCACGAAATCCTGTTTGTGACGCCAGAAGATGACACACCCCCAGGGCAGTGGGGTACTCGGTGTCCAGGCCTATGGATGCTGAGGGGAATATGTCACAGTGGCTGGCCCGGTCCGTGGCCCAGGGCGGTCAACAAAAAGGGGATAGTTTATATGGGATTTGTAGTTTGATCGTGACGCCACCTGTGGTTTCTGGTAATTTGTACCAGCGCTGCTGCAGACCTCTGAGGCAGTTGATAGGCAGCTAGGATGTAACAGCTCCCCACAGGTGGAGCGGACCTCAGAGAAGTGCAGAGTTTGATGGTGGGTGGTGATGCTGGGGCTTGTGGTGCAGGAGGGATGGCGCAGCAGAAATAACTGACGGAGGCATTGGAGTGCAGTCATCCGAGTTTTACTCACAGTTCTTATTCAAGGTTCTCAGGTACACTGTACGGGTGTCCGCCTCCGCGTCGCACTGCATCTACCAGACCAGGGGTTCAGATCTTCCTCAGATGTGTCAGGAGCGCTTGACAGAACCCCGCTTCCTTTATGTACCTAACTAGACCGACTTCCCGCGCTGGGTCTTCTCCCTCCTGCCCTGCACTTCCCACACACAGTCCCGATTGGGTGCTCTGAGGTCCCTCTGGGCAACCTGGAGTTCCCGGACCTACTTGACCCTCACGGTGACTAGGATGAGACTGTGGCGACTGTACCACGGAAGTGCAGAAGCCTCCGGTTTTTCCAGCCGAGACCTGGAGTAACATGGCTAGTCCAGGGGCCGGTCCCCTTATTGCGGCCTGATCCCTCTGACACCTGGCAGATTCGGAGCGTACGGGTGCCGTCCTGCACTCACCGTAACCCCTAGGATCCCTTCTGTAGAACGGAGCCTTTCTCCTCTGCTCCCCTCCTGGGTCTCTATCACTAGGCCCCACTTGTGGAGCAGAGCTCCTGAAGAGACTCTGCTCCTCAGACTGCTCACTGACTATTCTGCCACCCTAAGATGGCTTCCCTTTAAATATACATCCTGTAAAAGTGCTCCCCTAAACTGCTTCCTCCACCCACACCCACTACTGGTTCCCCCTACCTTTGGTTCCCCCCACTCCAGCCAGGGACAGGGCTCAGTAGGAAACACAGTGCATCTTGCCCTTCCAGCCGGCCTGGAGCATTGTAGTGTTGAATGCGGGTGTTGGGGTTCTGGGCAGCACTCCCTCCTTACCTGAGAGAAGGAGACACCACACCTCTGGGTGAGGTGCAAATGTGACACCCCAGGGGTCTGGTTGCCACAGTAATAGAGATATTATGTCTGAGAGCAAGTGGGAGGTTTCTCTGGTCAGGAGCCCTAAGCATGCAACACTGCCCACCCAGACCTGGGAGGGGAGGAATCTGCCCTTATAAACTGGGTCTGGGGCGGGATTAAGTGAGTCAGAGCCTGGAGAGGGAAAGTGAAATCAGGAGCTCTGTAGGAGCAGAGGCAGAAGGCCAGGGGCTGTGAGCAGAGATATAGCTCACCCTGGCTGAAGTTACTAAAACCGGACACAGGAGTCCGAGGCTGTGGGGACTGATATATACCCAGCAGCAGAAACCAGCCGGCAGGGGATTCCAGGTCCTCTGGCCATAGAAGCCCGGAGGCTCAGTCACAAAGAAGGGACCAGCGCCGCCATCCAGGAGCGGAGGCTAACAGAAGGCCCCAAGTCACCAGCCATACGGGTGAGCACCACACGGTATACTCAGGGACGTGGGCTACTTGTAACCGCTGACAGCAAGGTAGCCAGGAAGAGTGCAGATAAACGGGGAGGCCTACAACTCCACCTGGCCAGGGGAACTCCTGCTTGCTCGCAGACTGACCAGGCCCCTTATACTAGCCAGTACTCCCGGGAGGGTCTGCCTTGTACCATCAGTAAAGACCCTGAACTGCACCTCACGTCTCTGTGATTCCTTGCTGCACCAGCACCATTAGCACTGGGACCCTCACACCATCACTCCCATCATCTCTCACATTAGCTGCCCTGAGGCAATACTTCTCCCGTGGGGAGTTATCCCATACTCGGCTGCGCAAACAACATCAGCCTCAGCGGTCGGCAGCGCAGCGGCGGTCCCCACTGACCGCAATCCACGGGTGGCGTAGTCGGACATTTGCTATACATTAAGACTGCCACTGGTTTGACCACCCTGGGCACGGACCGGGTCACCGCCACACAGAGACTACAACCCCCAGCATTCTACAACAGGCCCGGTTCCGGGTTCCCCTGCACAACACAGGCCCAGGGGGCGCGTCACAGTACCTCTGTGGCGACTGAACCCTCAGGGGCGCCACACTCCCCCCTGGTAAAACACAGCACGTCCGCGGGCTGGAACTGAGCAAAAACACGGTATTTAGACATACAAAGATTTTTAGAATGCATTCGCATATAAGATTATAAACAAAACATTTCTTCCCTCTATGGGAGGCACTTTTCTTTGAACGTTACAGGTTACCATTATTACAAACATTATAAAAATTTTCAGCTGACTACAGCACGATCAGCAGCCAGGTGTCCATTCCTTTTTCAACCAGGTGCAAAAGTAGCAGCATGAGGGACCCGTCTGAAAACCCTCAACGTAGGCCCTGGGCGTGGCTGCAGGGCTTAAGTGATCCTGGTGCTGGACCACGTCTTCGGCCATGCCAAACGGGTTTTTGTTCTGAGGTCTGCGGTTGCAATATAAAACCAATAGAGAGCACTTTAAGAAGTGCAAACTATATACAAAGTCAGTCCTTGGCTGCTCACAGTCCTCAGCCTGAAGTCTGTATACCCTTACAGGTAACCAAATGCACACAAAACAAACAAATTTTCTGTTGGTACTCTTACGGGCAACTTATTTACAGTGTTCAGTTCCACTTACTGGTACCTAGTAGTGGGGTCCCCGCTGGGGGGTACTTTTGATTTTTGGTGGCTGACCCAGCCGGGTCATCAGCCATTAACTGCGGGGGCATGTCCTCTTCCTCCTTGACCACGCGGTATACCTGGAGGGCATACCACCTGCGTTCCCCATGGTGTCTGGTATAGGTGACACGGTCTCCGGGGTACAAATTCCGGTCGGGATGGCCCTGCTCCAGTTGGGGCTCAACATCCCGCCGGTTGACAAAGATATCCCTGCTGAAGTTGGGATCGCGGATGAAGCCCCACCCCGCCTTTAAGTCGAACTTCACGACCAGTCCCTCTTCACGGGGACTAGGGTGTCTGCCTCCGCGTCACACTGCGTCTACCAGACCAGAGGTTCAGCTCTTCCTCAGATGTGTCAGGATCGCTTGACGGAACCCCGCTTCCTTTATGTACCTAACTAGACCGACTTCCCGCACTGGGTCTTCTCTCTCCTGCCTTGCGCTTCCCACACACAGTCCCGATCGGGTGCTCTGAAGTCCCTCTGGGCAACCTGGAGTTCCCGGACCTACTTGACCCTCACGGTGACTAGGATGAGACTGTGGCGACTGCACCATGGAAGTGCTGAAGCCTCCGGTTTTTCCAGCCGAGACCTGGAGTAACAGGTCTGGTTCAGGGGCCGGTCCCCTTCTTGCGGCCTGATCCCTCTGACGCCTGGCAGATTCGGGGCGTACGGGTGCCGTCCTGCACTCACCGTAACCCCTAGGATCCCTTCTGTAGAACGGAGCCTTTCTCCTCTGCTCCCCTCCTGGGCCTCTATCTATCACTATGCCCCACTTGTGGAGCAGAGCTCCTGAAGAGACTCTGCTCCTCAGACTGCTCACTGACTGTTCTCCACTGACTGCTCTGCCACCAAAAGATGGCTTCCCTTTTAATATACCTCCTGTAAAAGTGCTCCCCTAAACTGCTTCCTCCACCCACACCCACTACTGGTTCCCCCTACCTTTGGTTCCCCCCACTCCAGCCAGGGCAGGGACAGGGCTCAGCAGGAAACACAGTGCATCTTGCCCTTCCAGCCGGCCTGGAGTAGTGTAGTGTTGAATGCGGGTGTTGGGGTTCCGGGCAGCACTCCCTCCTTACCTGAGAGAAGGAGACACCACACCTCTGGGTGAGGTGCAGTATGTCTGTGGCGACTGAAACCCTTTGGGGCACCACAGTACCATATACTGAAAATTGGTTAAAAAAAATGAAACCTATAGGCAATCATAAGTGTGGGAACTGTTCCTTCTGCAGTCAGCACCTCACAATGAATCCTATTTCGATTGGTCCAATTATACACAAAGTCAACCAGTTTATCTCTTGCAAAACACAATCCGTTATTTACGTGATTTTTTGGTCCCTGCAAAAGATTTTATATTGGAAAGAACATAAGGCCCTTATAGATAAGATTTAGGGAACATTGCAGATCAATAGTCACAGGGTAAAGGCTCTATTAGGCTCATTGAGCACATGAAAAAAGCACACTAATCTGATCCCAAAGCCTTGTGCTTTGCAGGATTAGAACAGGTGGAGCTACCAAGTAGAGGTGGAAATTTGAATAATTTGCTACTAAGAAGAAAGACTAGGTGGATTTTGCAATTAAAAGCCCAAGGTGTTAGTGGTCTAAGTGATAAGGTAGAAATGACCACGTTTTTAGAATTTTTTATAATGTCTAATGGTTTTTAATTTTAGTTATATTGTGGATGTGACATAGGGAATAGAGGTGTGTTTTCTATTTAAGAACCATCCCCCCATGTGTAGTTTCTATTTGGACCCATTGAAGCATCAGCTTGGTGTGAAACGGCCGTCGCCTGAAGGACCCCGCTTCCCCGGTTCCATGTTTTAAAATTGTGTGTAAAGAATAAATGATCTTCATATTTAATCGCTTGCTCGAGTGCCGCCTTCTATCTACTAACAGGATATCAAAGGTACCTCCCGAAATCCCTCTCAAAAACCAAAGATGGGTGCCTATCGTACTGACACCTCTTGAGTAAGGACTTCACTCTAGAGATCCCCTCATGGTCATCTCCAGTCAACCAGTCAAGACGAGATGTTTGAATTTCCTCCTCAGTTCCTGATATAGGCTGTACCTGCTCAGGCTCTTGAGGCTCGAGAGCTGGGGGAAGAAACTCGCAACCCGTTCTTTGAACATCTTCCACCACTCTGACTTATCGCTACAGAGATCCAAAAGCGGTACCTGGCTCTGAAGAAAGTCCTCAAAGGATTGTCTTATCTCCACTTCTTCCAAGAGGGACGAATTCAGCTTCCATTGTCCTTTTCCCATTTGAGGGGTTTCTGCAACATTCAGAGAAAAAGAAATCAGACAGTGATCGGAGAACTCCACCCCAACAACGGACACTGCTGAAGAGATGGCTTCCTCCTTCAAAAAAATCCTGTCTATCCTAGACCTGCGGCTACCTCTATGAAAGGTGAAACCACAGTGACCTGGGGTGTGCCGGATGTGGACATCCACTAGGCGAGCGTCACTAGCTATGCTATTAAGAGTATTATTATCATAAGCCAGCCGGTCAATGGAGCCTCCCCTATCACGAAGCTTTGTTACGGTATTAAAGTCACCTCCAAAGACCACCTGCCGGCTCGTAAAAAGATAGGGCTTAATCTTCAGGAAGAGACTTTTACGGTCCCACTTTGACTGTGGACCATAGATGTTAATGAGCTGAAGCTCCTGTCCCCTCATGAAGACGTCTAAGACCAGGCACCTCCCCATGTCTACCTCGATAACTCTCCGGCATTCAACCGATGCAGTCTTAAAAAGGACCGCTACCCCGCTACACAGCTCGGCCACAAGAGACCTATACGAGGGCCCGCGCCTCCACTCGTTCTCCTCTCCGACTTGCATATGGCCCCCATATCCGTAAGTCTGGTCTCCTGCAAAAACAAAATTTCAGCCTCAAATCGGGTGAGAAAATCAAAGGCCACAAATCTAACCGCATCAGACTTTATACTAGCGACATTAATGGACGCCAGAGTCAACGGGGTGGGTGCCGCCATCATGAGTGATCAAGTTAGATGGCCTTTTCCTTCACCTCACCCATTTTCCTAGCCTGCTCATCTCCGGATGACGAAGCCTCTTCTTTTCAGAGAGAACGAGGTATCTATCCCTCCCACCTCTTTCTCATCTCCGGACCCAGGGTTGGCCCCACTTCCAGAGGAAGACACCGCCTCCGGAGAAGGGACCCCGCCCCCTCCCAAAGATCCCCCGATGTTATCTCCGGAACCTCACCCCCGACCCCCATGTCAGCAGGGTCGTCAAGGGCTTGGAACCGGTTGGAGAGGGGGATCAGAGGAGAGTCGGTGGGACCTTCCCTAGGCACCTTGGTCAGGGAAGGAGAAGATTTTCAACCTCTCTTCTTTTTTCTCCTTTTTTTTTACTTTTGGCACTCTTGATACCCTTGTCACCCATTTCTTTCAGCTGTTCCCCTCCATCCTCATCAAAACTTTCATATTGGGAGGCATCTGAGAGATCAGCCACCTCATCTCTCTCCATCCGTCTGATCTCCTCATTCACAGCTTCCTTCCCCAGGGCCTCAGTGACCTGGGCTGTCGCCTCTGAGGAGGGGGCAGCCATCACACCAGTTTCCCGAGGCTCCTCTTGCCACCTGCCCTCCTGACGCCTCGCCTGCCGCTGATGGTAAGAGGGGCCCCTAGCCCTGCCATTCCTCACCGGCCCCTCAGCTCCTCCCCCGCTGCCACCTCCAACCTCAGCACAAGTTGCACCGCCAGGAGCCTCCTTGAGGCTCCCCTCTGCCCGGCCAGCCATGGCATTAGAGAAGGAACTAGGGCAGCGGCTGAACTGGTGGCATAGATCACCACACAGGTAACATCGAATGACTCCACAGGATGCGGCGAGGTGACCCACCTCGCCACACAAGGCACATTTCGGCACCTTGCAGCCTGCGCTGAAGTGGCGAGGATCATCGCACCTGTGGCAGACTTTTGGCTGCCCCTGGTAGAAGACCAGAATCCGATCCCTTCCCAGGAAAGCCAAGGAAGGGATGTGGGTGACAGTGCCCCCTGAATGCTTCAACTTTACCATGAAGGTTCAGCCCCCTGACCAGATGCCAAAATCATCCCGGTTCTTCTTAGGGACCTCCACAACCTCACCGTACCGGCTCAACCAGGTCATTATGTCGATGCCAGAAAGAGACTCGTTACACGTTAAAATCGTCACTTTCTTCAGCCCACTTTGGCGAGAAATTACCTCCAAGGCAAACCCTTGTCAGCCGGGCTCCTCTTTTACCAGGTCATAATTCGACCAAAAGAGCTCCAAGCCCTCCGGGCGAACAAAGCTGATATCAATAGTGGAGGTCCCAAAAGGATGTATTAGAGCAAAGATGTCAATAGCCCTGAAATACAACTTCATGAGGAGCTTCACCAGATTTGTCCTGGATGGACACACCTCATCGCCTCTCCAGAGAAGATGAACCACATTCCTAGGGGAGACCCCCTGCCCGGCTGTCGGGAGGGACAACATGGTCCCCCCCCTTCATTTTTTCTTGGAAGGCGGCTAGACCAAACTTATCTAGCCAGTAGGACAACTCCACCTCTCTTCCCTCTACTTTGATCATCCGCTCCCCTTTTTAGAGGACCTCCAGGAAACGGCGGCGAAAAGCATCATTCCCTGGGACCGGAGATGAGTAAGACCCCTCTAGAACCCCACCGACAGCAGCTGCATAACTATTGGTGCCTGCAGGCGAGGGGGGCGATGGACCAGCCCCTAAATTCCCTGAACCCTCAACCTCACAGTCAACCATTTCCACCTCTCTTACCTCAGCTTCGCCATTCCCACTAGTAGGAGTCCCCGCGTTGGCACCAATCACACCAACCACTCCTCCAGCAAAAAACATTGACACCATTCACACCCCCCATTCCCACAGCAGAAACTGCCCCTCCAACACCTGACCCTACACCATTGTCACAGACACCATTCACACCACTTTCACTCATTTTTCCACTTCCAGTCCTATTTACATTTTACCTTTTGCACTGCTTTCTGCTGGGGGGGGGGTTATTTGTAATGCAGCTGCTCCTTTCAAGGGAATCTGTCACCATTTTGGAGTTATCAGACCTCTACTATGGCCATACAAGGTGTAGAAAAGTGAATCTATACATACCTGTATGGCCCTTAGTAGAGGTTTGATTACAGAGAAAAGCGCTTTAACCAATTCTATTTTGTACAGGCTTGGTGTCCGGGGGACGGGAAGAAATCCCCGCCTATGTGCTTATTATTCCCCCAAATCCCCGCCTATGTGTGTTGCTACACGCACGCCACTAGGTTCAGATAGGGGCGAGACAGGTTACATGAATTCTTTGGAATCCTGGGGGAACCGTTACTCAGGGTGTCCATAGACCGTGTGCTGCACCTTCTCTCAGGCACACAGGGGCATTGACCCTCAGACACAGACACGTAGGTTGTTTCACTTGCTGACCAGACACACTTGACAAGAGTCCTCATAAACGGTAGAACAGTAGCATTTATTAAGAAGCCGCACAGCGAGTGCAAGTTAAGTCTTATGAGCAACAGACAGGCTCCAGTGGCAAACAATATAGTTTCCTTAGCAGCACAGCAGTTCACAGTCTTCCCAGTAGTACAGGACAGCACAGTTCTAATGCAAAGGCACATTAATGAACACAGCATTCTTTACAGCACAGTGAGATGGAAGAGAGGGGAGGGTTTGCTGAGGGAGATAATCCCTGTGACACCATTTATTACAGTCCTTATCTTTCTGCTTGACAATACTCTGCACCTCTAGTTCAGAAACTCTACCTGACCTGTGCTTAGCTTCACTTCTGAATTGAATCCTTTTTACTTGCAGGGGCACTTCTGTGAGATACAGAATACACACACCACCTTTCTCTTCAGCTCCAGCCAGACAGTAAACAACTTCTCCACAATCCCCCTGGGGTTCTGCTAAAACACTCCCCTTCTCCTGTGACTGTGTTAACCCCTCTAGTTGCTGGATGCTTCTGGAGCACAACACTTACTGTCTCCTACTTTACTTCTAATAGTTGCTGAATGCTTTTAAAGCAACAGCACTACTTCTGAATGTCACAGTGTATTTATCATATTCCCCCCTCCCATGCACGTCACAGGGCCCTGTGACGTGCACTGTGGTCCCTGACTTCCCAGGCTGCGCTGCAGGTTTCTATTTCGCAGGCGCCGGGGAGTCACTGTCACTTCCCGGCGCCTGCGCAATAGAACCGTACAGCGCAGAGCGCAGGCATACAGGGCTGGGGTTAAGCAAAGCGCGCTCTATGTTAGCTCTATGTGAGCGGCGCTTTGCGCATGCCTGGGAAGTGAGGGAGCACAGTGCACGTCACAGGACCCTGTGACGTTCAGGGGAGGGGGGAATAGGATAATTAAGCATATAGGTGGAGATCTGGGGGAATAGTAAGCACATAGGCGGGGATTTCTTCCTGTGCCCTGGATGCCAAGCCTGTACAAGATAGAATTGATTAAAGCTCTTTTCTCTGCAATCAGACCTCTACTATGGGTCATACAGGTAAGTATAGATTTACTTTTCTATGGTATGGCCATAGTAAAGGTCTGATAACTCCAAAGTGGTGACAGATTCCCTTTAAGGGCGATGCTGCAGGGTTCAACTACTACACCCTGCTTCTCAGCAGAGCATGTGCTGGCAGCTGCTGCTGCAGACCGTTGCTCCAGCCTCTCCTGCAGACCATCTCCACGGTCCTGTGTGCACTTCACCACCGTGTCCCCCGCAGATACAGGAGGTGACACACACGCAGAGGACCCCAGTGGCGCGACCCCCTCCGACGAGGGTGCGGTCCGGGCTGGCATTACCGCAGCCATTACAGCTTGACCAGAGATGATAACCGGTGCCGGGGTCCCTGACTTTGACCCAGCATCCGATCTGCATGTAGGGGACTCTGACACCACAGCACACGCCACCGATGATGCGGCCCTGGCTGACAGCGCAGCGCCAACACCGCGGGGAGCGGCGACCGCCGGCAAGGTACCCACCGTCTCCATCCCCCAAGCGTCAGCGGGTGCAGCAGTCGCCGGGCCATCCTCCCCTGTCACTGAGGACTGGGCCTGGACACCTCCACAGATCTTATTACCGTCCGCCACAGGGCCACACTCCAGACCACGCACATTGTCCGGCTCTGCAACCATATGCCCACTCTCGCCCCGCCTGCTACCGCCAGCAGAGACGGCGACCTGCGCCCTATGTCTCGCACCGGACCCACTGCAGGGCCCGGGCCGGGGTGGGTAACGGGCTCCACACAGCGGGACCCTGGGGTCCCAGGAAGGGGGACTAAAACCAACCTCTCCTCCGATGTTTTCTTCCTTTTTTTCTGTTTCTTTTCCCCCTCCTGGTTGCCTCGTCCCCGCAGACCTCATCCCCAAACTTCAGGTGGACATAATTTACTGGGGATTCCAGCTGACGGATCCGCTGCAAGACGAGGCAACCACCCACTACTGCTGTTATCACTGCTGCTATCATCCGCATCACCCCCATCATCCTCTGAAATACTATTGTCTGATGGGAGTGGGACCTGCACTGGATCTATCCCGATGTGTGTGGCCTGGAGATCACTTACCAAGCCCCCAGGTGGGTACGGCGCCTCCTCCATCTCCACATGGTCCATCTACTCCTCCTGGGTCAGACGCCAAGAAGAGACCCCTCTGGCTCCTTTCAAGTAAGCCATGTTGTGGAACCGGTCCTCATTTTCCATATTTTTCCGAAAAGGCCCGCTGTTGTCTAATATGGCTGCTCTCCGGGCTTCCATGCCCTCAATGCATATCCCCAGGCTGGATATCCTGGCTGTTAGGGCAGACTTGTCCGTGCGAGAGGCTCTGTCTGTAGCCTGCCTCGCCTCCTTCATCTCCTCCCAGAGCCTTCTCCGTGTTTTCCCAGCCTCCTTATACTCACAGAGGTACAGATGGATGCGGGAGCCATAGCTGGTAAGCGGCTCTCGTGCGGCCCTAGTGCCCCAATCCTCCTACACCGCCGCTGCCGCACCTCTGCGAGTACTCTGCTCACCTCCGGGAGGAGACAGCGCTGTGGCCCTTGCCTCAGCCTTAGGGGCTTTGCAGCCCTCCTGGGTCCTCCATGCTTTGGGCCTTGCTGGATCTGGTGACCCTCTGTGCCCGTAGCAATGAGCTCCCACCCCTCGCCGGCTTAGACCGAGGGATCGGAGACGGGGACTCAGTCCCACAGTTTATCCACTAAACCCCTATCGTTCCTGGGTCAGAGAGGGGGGGATTCATAGATGCAAAAAAAACCTGGTGGCTCCTATAGAGCAAACGTAACAACACAGCTTCTTCCACAGACTACAGGCTCCTAGTGGTGGCTCTATGAATCTGTATGTAGTGAGCTCCTCCTAGTGGTGGCTCTATGAATCTGTATGTAGTGAGCTCCCCCTAGTGGTGGCTGTATAAATCTGTATGTAGTGAGCTCCCTCTAGTGGTGGCTGTATAAATCTGTATGTAGTGAGCTCCCCCTAGTGGTGGCTGTATGAATCTGCATGTAATGAGCTCCCCCTAGTGGTGGCTGTATAAATCTGTATGTAGTGAGCTCCCCTTAGTGGTGGCTGTATAAATCTATATGTAGTGAGCTCTCTGTAGTGGTGTTTGTATAAATCTGCATGTAGTGAGCTCCCCCTAGTGGTGGCTGTATGAATCTGTATGTAGTGAGCTCCCTCTAGTGGCGGCTGTATAAATCTGTATGTAGTGAGCTCCACTTAGTGGTGGCTGTATAAATCTGTATGTAATGAGCTCCCTCTAGTGGTGGCTGTATAAATCTGTATGTAGTGAGCTCCACTTAGTGGTGGCTGTATAAATCTGTATGTAGTGAGCTCCCTCTAGTGTTGGCTGTATAAATCTATATGTAGTGAGCTCCCTCTAGTGGTGGCTGTATAAATCTATATGTAGTGAGCTCCCTCTAGTGGTGTTTGTATAAATCTGTATGTAGTGAGCTCCCTCTAGTGTTGGCTGTATAAATCTATATGTAGTGAGCTCCCTCTAGTGGTGTTTGTATAAATCTGTATGTAGTGAGCTCCCCCTAGTGGTGGCTGTATAAATCTGTATGTAGTGAGCTCCCTCTAGTGGTGGCTGTATAAATCTGTATGTAGTGAGCTTCCTCTAGTGGTGGCATGTATAAATCTGTATGTAGTGAGCTCCCTCTAGTGGTGGCTGTATAAATCTATATGTAGTGAGCTCCGTCTAGTGGTGGCTGTATAAATCTGTATGTAGTGAGCTCCCTATAGTGATGGCTGTATAAATCTATATGTAGTGAGCTCCCTCTACAGGTGGCTGTATAAATCTATATGTAGTGAGCTCCCTCTACTGGTGGCTGTATAAATCTGTATGTAGTGAGCTCCCTCTAGTGGTGTTTGTATGAATCTGTATGTAGTGAGCTCCCCTTAGTGGTGTTTGTATAAATCTGTATGTAGTGAGCTCCTTCTAGTGGTGGCTGTATAAATCTGTATGTAGTGAGCTCCCTCTAGTGGTGGGTGTATAAATCTGTATGTAGTGAGCTCCCTCTAGTGGTGGCTGTATAAATCTGTATGTAGTGATCTCCCTCTAGTGGTGGCTGTATAAATCTATATGTAGTGAGCTCCTGTGACGCCTCTACTCAGAAAGCCCGTGTTTTACCCTGGGTGTTGGGGGACTTGGAGTCGGGCCCTGCGTCGCGTGGTATGGCGCGTAATGAACAGTCCGGAGGCCATAGGGATGAATTTCCAAGGCTTGACTCACAGTTCTCTTTAAGCAGCGCAAGGCTTCTCCCTGCTCCTCGCGGAGTCTTGCGGCCACCAGGGACGGGGGTCCGACTACCTCCGAGGAAGTCCAGTGTGAGGTAGCATCCCTACACCAGAGTGCTCCTGCACTACAGACTTTACCCTTTCCCGTCTGTGCGTGTGTAGATAGGCCGGGTCTCCCTCTGAGCTCCTCTCAGGTGTAGGGCTCGGGTGGCAATTCCTCTCCATCCAAAGCCCGGCGGGATCCTCAGGGCCTAACTGGGCTTTCCCGTCCTGGACATAGAGTACGAGGTCGGGTGTCGGGGGCCGGTACCCCTCTAGCAGCCGGAATCCCTCTGAATAGATCAGGTAGAAGAGGACAGGTGGCGTGCTCCGCTCCGTCTGCATCCTCCCCGGGACCCATTTGCTAGGGAGCCACACTCTAAAGCTCCCGGGCCTTCTTGATCCTGGTCCTTGGCCGGGTTGAGACATTCCTTGTCTGCAACCTCCCTCTCGTCCCAAAGGTCGGGGTACAGGGGCTGTGTCCCATACCGGTGCAGGCCCACACAGGATCTGCGCTCCCGGAGGGAAGTCACATCACACACAGTAGTTTGACAGCACAGTGACAGCCGACAGACTAGCAAAGGCTAGAATGATGAACCAGAGAAGAACCAAGATCAAAGATGGCATACTATTAAATATGAAATTAGAAGTGTCACTAACTAACTGTTCCTCCACCCACACCCACTAACTGGTTCCTACCACTTTGTGTTCCCCAGTCTCCCTGTAACCAGGGGAGCAGCACTAGTGCATACTAGCTCCCTCTAGTGGAGATGTGGTGTTGGATGCAAGAGGCTAGGTCACTACCATCGCACCGGACTTACTTCAGAGGAGGAACACTACACTCCATTGGAGAAGTGCAGCATTCCTGTGGTGGCCAAACCCTCAGGGGCGCCACATTCCCCCCTGGTAAAACACAGCACGTCCGCGGGCTGCAAAGGAAGTAACACCCAGGAAAATTTCTTCTTATATCAACAAGTAAAACTATCATCCCTTTATGGGAGGCACATTTCTTGTAACGTTGCATAACAAAGTACACAATATAAAAATACAAAAATATAAAAGTGCAAAATCATAAAAGTGCTAAATTATAAAAGTGCTAATGTAGCACCCTGAGGATTCGGCTGCTACAGGGGTATTGCACCTCAACCCAGAGGTGTGATATTCCACTCCCGGGTAAGGATGGAGTGTGGAACTGAGCTCGGTAGGCTGCATGCACTACACACATCCCATTTCCGAGGAGCAGACCGACGGTACTCCCACTTAGAAATGTGCAGGTACGACCGAGTCTGTTCCTGGCTGGAGTGGGAGGGGGGTGGTACATCCCAAGTAGTGTAGGGGCAGATAGGGGGAGCAGCCTGGGTAAAGATAGGAGCTCATTGGGTGCTGGTCACCTGAGCTCACACATAGAGGGTGTATATAAGGTGGGCACCATCAAAGAACAGGGTCAGTCTGTCGGAGTAAGAAGCAGAGGAGCAGAGCAGCCCAAGAGAGAGAGAGAGAGGAGAAAGAAAGAGAGACCCAGAGGGGGAAGCAGAAGAGAGGACTCTAAGACCCCAAATCCAATCCACGGGTGAAGAGTCGGCATCAGGGTACCGGAACCCAAGCTGGTGGGGGCAAAAACACACCCCAGCCAGAGACCGGAGGCCGTGGGCAGCGTCTGCCACGGCCACCCACCACATCCACCACGAAGGCATACCACGTGGAGGGTCAGGGAACCCAAGGCCAAGGGTCTCCCAACAGAAGGCCCGAGGGAGCTGGACCTGGGTGGATCAATAGTGGGGACGGCCAGAGAAAGGACAGAAGGAGAGCTCAGGGTCACGCTCCGGACTCGCTTGGGGGTTGGCTGGATCCAGGACCTGGTGGATGCAGCACGGCTCGGGAGGTCACTTGAAGCTGGAGTGACCGGAACATCAGCAGTGAGTAAACACCCTAAACTGCACAACCCGACTCTGTCTTCATTTAACACCTATGCTGCACCACCACAACCCCCATCCTCTGCACCTGACCCCCTGAGGCTATACCCCACCCGTTGGGGGTTATACCATCACAAGCTGCACCTACACCATCAGCCTCAGCGGACCCTGCTGCAGCGGCGGCCATAGTGACCGCAATACAACGGGTGGCGTAGTCGACAATAAAGAACTTAATAACATCTGTAGGACTGCCACATACAACTGAGTTTGACACCCTGGGCACGGACCGGGTCACAGCCACTCGGAAGACTACAACCCCCATCTGATCCGGCTCCGGATATTCCCCCTAAAAGAATATGGCCCAGGGGGCGCGTCAACTTTGGCGTAGTCGGCAGGATCACGTGCCCACAACAACCGGGTACTGCGTGCCTGAAGAAAAGAACGAGTTTACCTCAGAAAGAAGTCTCCTGCCGGTTCCGGAGGGTCCCCGCCATCGGACTCCATCACAGATCGATTCCCGCCGGTTGTCCGCCATTAACAGCGTTTTCCCGCCATCTGCAGAGTTTCCCGCCACTGGGAAGCGATTCCCGCCATTTCCAAAGGTTTCCCGCCTTGGAAGAGCGGACGCCATTATGGGCGTGCCAGAGGGTGGCGAGAGGCCACCTCCCATCGTGGGCCAGGACCGAAAATGGCGCCAAAAGTGGAAACCGCCCCCACCAACAGAGACTGTGATGCTAGAGGTGTCTGTCAGCGTGAAAGAACTGCCCCTGGAGCTGACAATCACCAAGTGGCCCCGGGACCGCCCTCGAAGTGGGAGGAGACGAAAGAAGAGAACAAAGATGGGTGCCGCCTGGAGCAGTCTAGAGCGAGCGCACCCGGAGGCAAGAAGCCTGGAGAAGAGTATCGGAGGAGCTTACCCGGAGATGGCGAGAAAGCAGAGCAGCACCGGCCCGTTGGCCAGGAGCCTGCTAGAAACCGAGGAGGGAGAGCAGAGCAGCACCGGCCCGCTGGCCAGGAGCCTGCTGGAGACAACAGTAGGAGAACAGAGCAGCACCGACCCGTTGGTCAGGAGCCTGCTGGAAACAACGACCCCACTAGGCCTAGTGGAGGTCCTAGCACAGCTCCCCCGAGACCGGGAGTGTGCGCAGACCGCTCTGGAGGGCCTCGCAAGGAGGATGGCCCGGGTGCAGCGAGAGACGTTGGCGGAGTGGAGCCGTGAGATGGCCCAGCAGACCGAGACTCATCAGCGGAGCACGCCACCCGAGACGAGGAAACAGACCGCCTCTGAGGATGGCGCGGGAGGACTGAAGGCCGGAGACGGCGCCGAGAAGGGAGCCGAACGAGTGGAGGCAGGTAAAGGGGACGTCTATACCCCAAACCGGGAAACCGCGTACCTGCCCCAGCTCCCCGTCGCAGAGCCCGAAGTCTATCCTGCCGTGCCCGTCGCTGCAACGTCACCGCCGCAGACTAGGCCTCAAACGGGAGCCGCGACCCCTGTGACGTCACACGCCTCGACCCCGAGCGTGACCAAGCAGGAAGTACCACCAGCCTGGTCGCAAGGCCTAGTACCCCCGGGCGCCGCAATACCAACAGCGCCCCCTACCTCCGCGGAGCCCCCGGCCTGGTCGCAGGGCCAAGTAGCCCAGGGCGCCGCCGTCCTTACGGTGCCCTTCACCTTCCAGATACCCCAGGCCTGGCCGCAAGGCCCGGGCAACCCGGGCGCTAACACCACCGCGCCCATAAGACCAAGAGTGCCGCATCTGGGAGAGGACCTGTACGCCCAGCACACGTGCCCGGATGGGCAGCCATTTATATGGCCACCGGAGTTCCACCATCCCCGACTCCGGAGAGAGAGACCCCTGGATGAACCCCTGATCCCGGCTCCAAAGCCCGTAAAGAGGATCTCGGCCCCCGCTAGCGGAAGCGCAGTTTGAGTGGGACCCCACCGGAGAAGACCTCATGGGGTTCACTCAAGAGACTCGGGCAGCTGCAGCGGAGCGTGCTGAGTGCTGCCGCCAACAGCTCGAGGACTTCGAGAGGGAGCGGAGAGAGAGGCGGGTCCGGGAACAGCAAGCTCAAATAAGGCGCGCGGAGCAGAAGAGCCGGGCCAGGAGAGACCCCCGTGCAGCGCATAGTCCCCGCACCACCGGGACTGTGATAAAGTTTAACTTGCAGCATGGGTGGGGCTTCATCCGAGACCACCACACCCTAGGCGACGTCTTCGTGACCAGGAGAGACGTTGAGTCCCACCTACCGGAGGGACACAGAGGTCGTGACCTTTACATCGGGGACGAGGTCACCTTCACCCGGCACAAGTGTGCCAAAGGTCCCTACGCCCTCCATGTGCATCGCCTGACGGAGGAAGAGCTGCGGTGTGAGGAGGAAGAACAAGAGGACCCGGACGGGTCTGAAACTAGAGCCAAAGGTAACCAAAAAGCAAGAGCAGGAGGACGCCGTCGCTAAGGACAGCGAAGCAGAAGCTGTATATAGTTGCCCGTCGGGGCACAGTAAACTGAAACTGAAACTGAAACTGTTGCTGTTGCTATCATAGTCCCCGTTGGGACCAGCAAGTGTGAACTGTTACCCGTTTTTCCCTTTAATCCCACTGACCGAGGACTGAGAGCGGTCATTCCTCCCTAATACCTGGCCGAGGACTGAGAGCGGCCACTATCCCTGTATATAGTTGCGCGTCCTAAAGCGCCCCCTACCGGTTTTATAGGAAAACCAGTTTTCCAGAGAGACTGTCGCACTTTACCCGGTCACACGTTGCACAGTGACCGGAGGAGGAGCCAGAGGCGACGAGAATGTTTTATATGCTAATATATATATATTGTTTTATATGTTTTATATGTTATGCAAAAAAAAAAAAAATTTGTATGTTTTGGTGTTATGTCTTACAGCCCGAGGACGTGCTGTGATTTACCAGGGGGGAATGTAGCACCCTGAGGATTCGGCTGCTACAGGGGTATTGCACCTCAACCCAGAGGTGTGATATTCCACTCCCGGGTAAGGATGGAGTGTGGAACTGAGCTCGGTAGGCTGCATGCACTACACACATCCCATTTCCGAGGAGCAGACCGACGGTACTCCCACTTAGAAATGTGCAGGTACGACCGAGTCTGTTCCTGGCTGGAGTGGGAGGGGGGTGGTACATCCCAAGTAGTGTAGGGGCAGATAGGGGGAGCAGCCTGGGTAAAGATAGGAGCTCATTGGGTGCTGGTCACCTGAGCTCACACATAGAGGGTGTATATAAGGTGGGCACCATCAAAGAACAGGGTCAGTCTGTCGGAGTAAGAAGCAGAGGAGCAGAGCAGCCCAAGAGAGAGAGAGAGAGGAGAAAGAAAGAGAGACCCAGAGGGGGAAGCAGAAGAGAGGACTCTAAGACCCCAAATCCAATCCACGGGTGAAGAGTCGGCATCAGGGTACCGGAACCCAAGCTGGTGGGGGCAAAAACACACCCCAGCCAGAGACCGGAGGCCGTGGGCAGCGTCTGCCACGGCCACCCACCACATCCACCACGAAGGCATACCACGTGGAGGGTCAGGGAACCCAAGGCCAAGGGTCTCCCAACAGAAGGCCCGAGGGAGCTGGACCTGGGTGGATCAATAGTGGGGACGGCCAGAGAAAGGACAGAAGGAGAGCTCAGGGTCACGCTCCGGACTCGCTTGGGGGTTGGCTGGATCCAGGACCTGGTGGATGCAGCACGGCTCGGGAGGTCACTTGAAGCTGGAGTGACCGGAACATCAGCAGTGAGTAAACACCCTAAACTGCACAACCCGACTCTGTCTTCATTTAACACCTATGCTGCACCACCACAACCCCCATCCTCTGCACCTGACCCCCTGAGGCTATACCCCACCCGTTGGGGGTTATACCATCACAAGCTGCACCTACACCATCAGCCTCAGTGGACCCTGCTGCAGCGGCGGCCATAGTGACCGCAATACAACGGGTGGCGTAGTCGACAATAAAGAACTTAATAACATCTGTAGGACTGCCACATACAACTGAGTTTGACACCCTGGGCACGGACCGGGTCACAGCCACTCGGAAGACTACAACCCCCATCTGATCCGGCTCCGGATATTCCCCCTAAAAGAATATGGCCCAGGGGGCGCGTCACTAGCATTTTTCCAGAGACATTTTGGCAAACAGACAGTTTAAGGTGCAAAGACGCAGAGTCAGTTGAGGTAGAAATGTCCGCGGTTTTGTATAAAACCAATAGGAAGCACCTAAATAGATGCAAACTATATACAAAGGGGAAAAGAGTCTGTCTGCTGCAAGTCCGCAGGGACACGTGTCTCTAGAAACCGAATAAAATCAAACATAATAGAAAATTCAACTTTCAAACTTTGTAAACAAAACTGCAACAACAGCCGGGGGCTGCGTTAAACTTGGGGCTCGCGAGGAGGGAAGGGCTCATTCCTCCCGACAGAGGCTAGCCGGTCACCTGAGGCTGAGGACGGGGTGGCGTCACTCCCAGACACTTTGCGGACGTCCAGGGCATACCACCCACGCTCCCCCTGGTGGCGAGTGAAAGTCACAGCATCACCCGGGAAGAGGTTCCAGCCGGGGTGTCCCTTCTTAAGGCGCGGCTCGACGTCCCGCCGGCTGACGAACACATCGTCCTGGAACATGGGACTCCGGATAAACCCCCACCCCGCCTCATGGTGAAATCGAACAATCTGGCCTTCATACCGGGGACTGGGACGAGTGGCCTCCTCCTGACGCGCCCGAGTCTTCGCAGCCTTGGTCCTGACCTCGAGGCGCTCGCAGCGCTGCTCCCGCTGATGTTGCTCCCGTGCTAACTGAAAGATCTGATCGCTGCACCACTGGCTCCTTCTGTGCGCTTCAGATCGGGTCTCCCGAGGGAAGCCCATTAGGTTGCCGCCCTGGTTTTCCCAGGCCCACTCCTCGGCCTCGGGCCAGGTCACCGCTGGTGCAGGTATCGGGGTAAGGACGGGTTGCTGCGAGTCCTCAATCGACGCGGACCAGTCCGGGTTGGAGCCGGTAGTCTCCTCCGCAGCTCCAGGCACCTCAGTTTCTGAGCTTGGGTGGCAGCGCAGGTCCCCACCGATGGCTGCCGATTGCAGCTCAGGAGCTAGCGCTTGCTCCCAGGTGACCGCGTGGGGGACTATGTACTCCGCCATGAGGTCCAGTATAGTCTCTGCTGGCTCTGCAGCCGGGGCAGGGGTTGCAGACTCACCCTCCGCTAGGTCACTCTCGACTTCGACCTCCGAGTCGACTAGTCCTGGAACCTCCACTCCTCGGCGGCGGTCTCGGATACACTGCAGCATCTCCGCTTTCCACGCTGCCGTTACCGCCTCCTGGGCCTCCTTCTGTCTCCTTGCAAGTCCCGGAGCTTCCATGTGGAGAAATTCAATATCTCCCGGAGTTAACACGCTGCCGCCTTGCTCTCTGCTGGGTGAAGGGCCTGAACCGGGTTCAGTGGTTGCGTGGTCTTGCTCCCCAGAGGCATCCATGACTGCCTCCGTTGACTGCCAAGCTCCGACTGCATGGCCGCACCTTGTTGCTTTTCTTCTTCTTCCTCCTCTTTCGGGGCGGTTCCTGGGCGGAATGCTGACAGGCCCGCCTTCGTTCAGCCCATCCAGTTTGACGGGCATTACCCCGCGGACAGTCTCTGATGGAATGGGCAGTCTACATTTTTGGCGCCAAGCGGGAGCCCAGCCCACGATAGGAGGTGTACAAAGACAGTCTTTTCACAGCATCATGGTGCCTGTTCTTCTTGGGCGGGCGCCATTTTAAGTGTAAAACAACAGTCCAAGGTGTAAGGCACACAGTACCCAATAGCAATGGGCACTTTTCTCCGTTGCTGCGGGCACGATATCCTGCCGACTACGCCAGGTTGTGACGCCTCTACTCAGAAAGCCCGTGTTTTACCCTGGGTGTTGGGGGACTCGGAGTCGGGCCCTGCATCGCGTGGTATGGCACGTAATGAACAGTCCGGAGGCCATAGGGATGAATTTCCAAGGCTTTACTCACAGTTCTCTTTAAGCAGCACAAGGCTTCTCCCTGCTCCTCGCGAAGTCCTGCAGCCACCAGGGACAGGGGTCCGACTACCTCCGAGGAAGTCCAGTGTGAGGTAGCATCCCTACACCAGAGTGTTCCTGCACTACAGACTTCACCCATTCCCGTCTGTGCGTGTGTAGATAGGCCGGGTCTCCCTCTGAGCTCCTCTCAGTTGTAGGGCTCGGGTGGCAATTCCTCTCCATCCAAAGCCCGGCGGGATCCTCAGGGCCTAACCGGGCTTTCCCGTCCTGGACATAGAGTACGAGGTCGGGTGTCGGGGGCCGGTACCCCTCTTGCAGCCGGAATCCCTCTGAATAGATCAGGTAGAAGAGGACAGGTGGCGTGCTCCGCTCCATCTGCATCCTCCCTGGGACCCATTTGCTAGGGAGCCACACTCTAAAGCTCCCGGGCCTTCTTGATCCTGGTCCTTGGCCGGGTTGAGACATTCCTTGTCTGCAACCTCCCTCTCGTCCCAAAGGTCGGGGTACGAGGGCTGTGTCCCATACCGGAGCAGGCCCACACAGGATCTGCGCTCCCGGAGGGAAGTCACATCACACACAGTAGTTTGACAGCACAGTGACAGCCGACAGACTAGCAAAGGCTAGAATGATGAACCAGAGAAGAACCAAGATCAAAGATGGCATACTATTAAATATGAAATTAGAAGTGTCACTAACTAACTGTTCCTCCACCCTCACCCACTAACTGGTTCCTACCACTTTGTGTTCCCCAGTCTCCCTGTAACCAGGGGAGCAGCACTAGTGCATACTAGCTCCCTCTAGTGGAGATGTGGTGTTGGATGCAAGAGGCTAGGTCACTACCATCGCACCGGACTTACCTCAGAGGAGGAACACCACACTCCACTAAAGAAGTGCAACATTCCTGTGGCGGCCAAACCCTCAGGGGCGCCACACTCCCTCTAGTGGTGGCTGTATAAATCTATATGTAGTGATCTCCCTCTAGTGGTGGCTGTATAAATCTATATGTAGTGAGCTCCCTCTAGTGGTGGCTGTATAAATCTATATGTAGTGAGCTCCCTCTAGTGGTGGCTGTATAAATCTATATGTAGTGAGCTCCACCTAGTGGTAGCTGTGTAATTTTGTATGTGGTGAGCTCCACCTACTGGTTGCTGCAGGTATCTGTAATAACATATGTCACAGTAAGTAGCGGAGGCAATTTATCTCTACTGACTAACAGGTATTAAAGAATAGGAAGTGAGTTTCCGCTATATTATAGCAATGCTTTTAGCCATGTTCTGTACCGAGAGTCACCATTTTTTTCAGAAACAAATAACATACCTCCCAACTTTGAATGACAAGAAAGAGGGACACACAATGCAGCGACGTAGCAGGCGGTGGCAATTTTCTACTCCAATCTCGCCCAGTCCTTTGTGTGCACCCGACAGAGCATTAGTGTTCTCACAGAGCACTGTACTCCTTTCATGGCACCAAAAGTGCCCCCCATACAGTAGGATTTCCCCGACAGTACATTCCCACTAAACACATTATTATGTTTCCCATACACATTATGATGCCCCCCACACTCAGTATAAGGCCCCCACAATATATTCATCCACATAGTCTGAAGCCTCCTTCAGACTACACCTAAAGAGCCCCCCACTCACTCAGATCCCCCCACAGCTCTGCTACATAGATATACAGCATAATTCTGCTACACCAACACACACACTACCCTGCCACACCAAACACACAGAACTCTGCTATACCAACCCCACCACAGACACAACTGCTTCACTAAAACATATACACACCACTGCTACACCAAAACACACAAATGTACTACACCAAAACGCACACAATTCTACTACACCAAAACACACACATACACAAAACTCACACACATACACCAAAACATACATCTGCAACACCAAAACACACACAACTGAGCTACAAAACATACATCTCTGCTACACCAAAACACACACAATTCTACTACACTAAAACACACACACACCACTGCTACACCAAAAAAATACACACAACTCTGCCACATCAAAGCACACACAAAATTTGGTACACCAAAACACATTCAAATCTACTACACCGAAACACACACACACAACTGCTACACCAAAACTTATACACACCACTGCTACACCAAAACACAAAACTGTACTATACTAAAACACACACCAACTCTTTTACACCAAAACACAAACACACACAATTCAGCTACATCAAAACACACACAACTCTGCTACATCAAAACACACGCAACTCTGCTACATCAAAACACACACAACTCTGCTACATCAAAACACACGCAACTCTGCTACATCAAAACACACACAACTCTGCTACATCAAAACACACACAACTCTGCTACATCAAAACACACATCTGCAACACCAAAACACACACAACTCTGCTACATCAAAACACACACAACTCTGCTACATCAAAACACACACAACTCTGCTACATCAAAACACACACAACTCTGCTAAATCAAAACACACGCAACTCTGCTACATCAAAACACACACAACTCTGCTACATCAAAACACGCAACTCTGCTACATCAAAACACACATCTGCAGCACCAAAACACACACAACTCTGCTACATCAAAACACACACAACTCTGCTACATCAAAACACACACAACTCTGCTACATCAAAACACACAACTCTGCTACATCAAAACACACGCAACTCTGCTACATCAAAACACACACAACTCTGCTACATCAAAACACACGCAACTCTGCTACATCAAAACACACACAACTCTGCTACATCAAAACACACACAACTCTGCTACATCAAATCACACATCTGCAACACCAAAACACACACAACTCTGCTACATCAAAACACACACAACTCTGCTACATCAAAACACACACAACTCTGCTACATCAAAACACACATCTGCAACACCAAAACACACACAACTCTGCTACATCAAAACACACACAACTCTGCTACATCAAAACACACACAACTCTGCTACATCAAAACACACACAACTCTGCTACATCAAAACACACGCAACTCTGCTACATCAAAACACACACAACTCTGCTACATCAAAACACACACAACTCTGCTACATCAAAACACACGCAACTCTGCTACATCAAAACACACATCTGCAACACCAAAACACACACAACTCTGCTACATCAAAACACACACAACTCTGCTACATCAAAACACACACAACTCTGCTACATCAAAACACACACAACTCTGCTACATCAAAACACACAACTCTGCTACATCAAAACACACACTACTCTGCTACATCAAAACACACACAACTCTGCTACATCAAAACACACGCAACTCTGCTACATCAAAACACACATCTGCAACACCAAAACACACACAACTCTGCTACATCAAAACACACACAACTCTGCTACATCAAAACACACACAACTCTGCTACATCAAAACACACACAACTCTGCTACATCAAAACACACAACTCTGCTACATCAAAACACACACTACTCTGCTACATCAAAACACACATCTGCAACACCAAAACACACACAGCTCTGCTACATCAAAACACACACAACTCTGCTACATCAAAACACACACAACTCTGCTACATCAAAACACACACAACTCTGCTACATCAAAACACACACAACCCTGCTACATCAAAACACACACAACTCTGCTACATCAAAACACACACAACTCTGCTACATCAAAACACACAACTCTGCTACATCAAAACACACAAATCTGCTACATCAAAACACACACAGCTCTGCTACATCAAAACACACACAACTCTGCTACATCAAAACACACACAACTCTGCTACATCAAAACACACAACTCTGCTACATCAAAACACACAAATCTGCTACATCAAAACACACACAGCTCTGCTACATCAAAACACACACAACTCTGCTACATCAAAACACACAACTCTGCTACATCAAAACACACAACTCTGCTACATCAAAACACACGCAACTCTGCTACATCAAAACACACATCTGCAACACCAAAACACACACAACTCTGCTACATCAAAACACACACAACTCTGCTACATCAAAACACACACAACTCTGCTACATCAAAACACACACAACTCTGCTACATCAAAACACACAACTCTGCTACATCAAAACACACACTACTCTGCTACATCAAAACACACACAACTCTGCTACATCAAAACACACACAACTCTGCTACATCAAAACACACACAACTCTGCTACATCAAAACACACACAACTCTGCTACATCAAAACACACACAACTCTGCTACATCAAAACACACACAACTCTGCTACATCAAAACACACACAACTCTGCTACATCAAAACACACACAACTCTGCTACATCAAAACACACACAACCCTGCTACATCAAAACACACACAACTCTGCTACATCAAAACACACACAACTCTGCTACATCAAAACACACGCAACTCTGCTACATCAAAACACACACAACTCTGCTACATCAAAACACACACAACTCTGCTACATCAAAACACACATCTGCAACACCAAAACACACACAACTCTGCTACATCAAAACACACACAACTCTGCTACATCAAAACACACACAACTCTGCTACATCAAAACACACACAACTCTGCTACATCAAAACACACGCAACTCTGCTACATCAAAACACACACAACTCTGCTACATCAAAACACACACAACTCTGCTACATCAAAACACACATCTGCAACACCAAAACACACACAACTCTGCTACATCAAAACACACACAACTCTGCTACATCAAAACACACACAACTCTGCTACATGAAAACACACACAACTCTGCTACATCAAAACACACGCAACTCTGCTACATCAAAACACACACAACTCTGCTACATCAAAACACACATCTGCAACACCAAAACACACACAACTCTGCTACATCAAAACACACACAACTCTGCTACATCAAAACACACACAACTCTGCTACATCAAAACACACACAACTCTGCTACATCAAAACACACGCAACTCTGCTACATCAAAACACACACAACTCTGCTACATCAAAACACACACAACTCTGCTACATCAAAACACACATCTGCAACACCAAAACACACACAACTCTGCTACATCAAAACACACACAACTCTGCTACATCAAAACACACACAACTCTGCTACATCAAAACACACGCAACTCTGCTACATCAAAACACACATCTGCAACACCAAAACACACACAACTCTGCTACATCAAAACACACACAACTCTGCTACATCAAAATACACACAACTCTGCTACATCAAAACACACACAACTCTGCTACATCAAAACACACAACTCTGCTACATCAAAACACACACTACTCTGCTACATCAAAACACACACAACTCTGCTACATCAAAACACACGCAACTCTGCTACATCAAAACACACATCTGCAACACCAAAACACACACAACTCTGCTACATCAAAACACACACAACTCTGCTACATCAAAACACACACAACTCTGCTACATCAAAACACACACAACTCTGCTACATCAAAACACACAACTCTGCTACATCAAAACACACACTACTCTGCTACATCAAAACACACATCTGCAACACCAAAACACACACAGCTCTGCTACATCAAAACACACACAACTCTGCTACATCAAAACACACACAACTCTGCTACATCAAAACACACACAACTCTGCTACATCAAAACACACACAACCCTGCTACATCAAAACACACACAACTCTGCTACATCAAAACACACACAACTCTGCTACATCAAAACACACAACTCTGCTACATCAAAACACACAAATCTGCTACATCAAAACACACACAGCTCTGCTACATCAAAACACACACAACTCTGCTACATCAAAACACACACAACTCTGCTACATCAAAACACACAACTCTGCTACATCAAAACACACAAATCTGCTACATCAAAACACACACAGCTCTGCTACATCAAAACACACACAACTCTGCTACATCAAAACACACAACTCTGCTACATCAAAACACACAACTCTGCTACATCAAAACACACACTACTCTGCTACATCAAAACACACATCTGCAACACCAAAACACACACAGCTCTGCTACATCAAAACACACACAACTCTGCTACATCAAAACACACACAACTCTGCTACATCAAAACACACACAACTCTGCTACATCAAAACACACACAACTCTGCTACATGAAAACACACACAACCCTGCTACATCAAAACACACACAACTCTGCTACATCAAAACACACACAACTCTGCTACATCAAAACACACACAACTCTGCTACATCAAAACACACGCAACTCTGCTACATCAAAACACACACAACTCTGCTACATCAAAACACACACAACTCTGCTACATCAAAACACACATCTGCAACACCAAAACACACACAACTCTGCTACATCAAAACACACACAACTCTGCTACATCAAAACACACACAACTCTGCTACATCAAAACACACACAACTCTGCTACATCAAAACACACGCAACTCTGCTACATCAAAACACACACAACTCTGCTACATCAAAACACACACAACTCTGCTACATCAAAACACACACAACTCTGCTACATCAAAACACACGCAACTCTGCTACATCAAAACACAACATCAAAACACACGCAACTCTGCTACATCCCCGGTAAAAATTGAAAACCTAAATCCCCGGCTAAAAATCTGAAAACACACTCTGCTACATCAAAACACACACACTCTGCTACATCAAACACACACAACTCTGCTACATCAAAACACACACAACTCTGCTACATCAAAACACACAACTCTGCTACATCAAAACACACAAACTCTGCTACATCAAAACACACACAACTCTGCTACATCAAACACACATCTGCTACATCAAAACACACACAACTCTGCTACATCAAAACACACACAACTCTGCTACATCAAAACACACACAACTCTGCTACATCAAAAACACACACAACTCTGCTACATCAAAACACACACAACTCTGCTACATCAAAACACACACAACTCTGCTACATCAAAACACACACAACTCTGCTACATCAAAACACACACAACTCTGCTACATCAAAACACACACAACTCTGCTACATCAAAACACACACAACTCTGCTACATCAAAACACACACAACTCTGCTACATCAAAACACACACAACTCTGCTACATCAAAACACACACAACTCTGCTACATCAAAACACACACAACTCTGCTACATCAAAACACACATCTGCAACCTGCTACATCAAAAACACACACAACTCTGCTACATCAAAACACACACAACTCTGCTACATCAAAACACACACAACTCTGCTACATCAAAACACACCACAACTCTGCTACATCAAAACACACACAACTCTGCTACATCAAAACACACACAACTCTGCTACATCAAAACACACATCTGCAACACAAAACACACACAACTCTGCTACATCAAAACACACACAACTCTGCTACATCAAAACACACACAACTCTGCTACATCAAAACACACACAACTCTGCTACATCAAAACACACGCAACTCTGCTACATCAAAACACACACAACTCTGCTACATCAAAACACACACACCTCTGCAACACCAAAACACACCAACTCTGCAACATCAAAACACACACAACTCTGCTACATCAAAACACACACAACTCTGCTACATCAAAACACACACAACTCTGCTACATCAAAACACACACAACTCTGCTACATCAAAACACACACAACTCTGCTACATCAAAACACACACAACTCTGCTACATCCAAAAACACATCTGCAACACCAAAACTCACCCACAACTCTGCTACATCAAAACACACACAACTCTGCTACATCAAAACACACACAACTCTGCTACATCAAAACACACACAACCTCTGCTACATCAAAACACACACAACTCTGCTACATCAAAACACACACAACTCTGCTACATCAAAACACACACAACTCTGCTACATCAAAACACACATCTGCAACATCAAAACACACACAACTCTGCTACATCAAAACACACACAACTCTGCTACATCAAAACACACACAACTCTGCTACATCAAAACACACACAACTCTGCTACATCAAAACACACAACTCTGCTACACACAAAACACACACAACTCTGCACATCAAAACACACACAACTCTGCTACATCAAAACACACACAACTCTGCTACATCAAAACACACACAACTCTGCTACATCAAAAACACACAACTCTGCTACATCAAACACACACAACTCTGCTACATCAAAACACACACAACTCTGCTACATCAAAACACACACACTCTGCTACATCAAAACACACAACTCTGCTACATCAAAACCACACAACTCTGCTACATCAAAACACACACAACTCTGCTACATCAAAACACACACAACTCTGCTACATCAAAACACACAACTCTGCTACATCAAAACACACACAACTCTGCTACATCAAAAACACAGCTACTCTGCTACATCAAAACACACATCTGCAACACCAAAACACACACAAGCTCTGCTACATCAAAACACACACAACTCTGCTACATCAAAACACACACAACTCTGCTACATCAAAACACACACAACTCTGCTACATCAAAACACACACAACCCTGCTACATCAAAACACACACAACTCTGCTACATCAAAACACACACAACTCTGCTACATCAAAACACACAACTCTGCTACATCAAAACACACAAATCTGCTACATCAAAACACACACAGCTCTGCTACATCAAAACACACACAACTCTGCTACATCAAAACACACACAACTCTGCTACATCAAAACACACAACTCTGCTACATCAAAACACACAAATCTGCTACATCAAAACACACACAGCTCTGCTACATCAAAACACACACAACTCTGCTACATCAAAACACACAACTCTGCTACATCAAAACACACAACTCTGCTACATCAAAACACACACTACTCTGCTACATCAAAACACACATCTGCAACACCAAAACACACACAGCTCTGCTACATCAAAACACACACAACTCTGCTACATCAAAACACACACAACTCTGCTACATCAAAACACACACAACTCTGCTACATCAAAACACACACAACTCTGCTACATCAAAACACACACAACCCTGCTACATCAAAACACACACAACTCTGCTACATCAAAACACACACAACCCTGCTACATCAAAAACACACACAACTCTGCTACATCAAAACACACGCAACTCTGCTACATCAAAACACACACAACTCTGCTACATCAAAACACACACAACTCTGCTACATCAAAACACACATCTGCTACACCAAAACACACACAACTCTGCTACATCAAAACACACACAACTCTGCTACATCAAAACACACACAACTCTGCTACATCAAAACACACACAACTCTGCTACATCAAAACACACACAACTCTGCTACATCAAAACACACACAACTCTGCTACATCAAAACACACACAACTCTGCTACATCAAAACACACACAACTCTGCTACATCAAAACACACACAACTCTGCTACATCAAAACACACACAACTCTGCTACATCAAAACACACACAACTCTGCTACATCAAAACACACACAACTATGCTACATCAAAACACACATCTGCTACATCAAAACACACACAACTCTGCTACATCAAAACACACACAACTCTGCTACATCAAAACACACACAACTCTGCTACATCAAAACACACGCAACTCTGCTACATCAAAACACACACAACTCTGCTACATCAAAACACACCAACTCTGCTACATCAAAACACACACACCTCTGCAACATCAAAACACACACAACTCTGCTACATCAAAACACACACAACTCTGCTACATCAAAACACACACAACTCTGCTACATCAAAACACACAACTCTGCTACATCAAAACACACGCAACTCTGCTACATCAAAACACACACAACTCTGCTACATCAAAACACACGCAACTCTGCTACATCAAAACACACACAACTCTGCTACATCAAAACACACACAACTCTGCTACATCAAAACACACGCAACTCTGCTACATCAAAACACACATCTGCAACACCAAAACACACACAACTCTGCTACATCAAAACACACACAACTCTGCTACATCAAAACACACACAACTCTGCTACATCAAAACACACACAACTCTGCTACATCAAAACACACCAACTCTGCTACATCAAAACACACACAACTCTGCTACATCAAAACACACACAACTCTGCTACATCAAAACACACGCAACTCTGCTACATCAAAACACACATCTGCAACACCAAAACACACACAACTCTGCTACAACAAAACACACACAACTCTGCTACATCAAAACACACACAACTCTGCTACATCAAAACACACACAACTCTGCTACATCAAAACACACAACTCTGCTACATCAAAACACACACTACTCTGCTACATCAAAACACACATCTGCAACACCAAAACACACACAGCTCTGCTACATCAAAACACACACAACTCTGCTACATCAAAACACACACAACTCTGCTACATCAAAACACACACAACTCTGCTACATCAAAACACACACAACTCTGCTACATCAAAACACACACAACTCTGCTACATCAAAACACACACAACTCTGCTACATCAAAGCACACAACTCTGCTACATCAAAACACACAAATCTGCTACATCAAAACACACACAGCTCTGCTACATCAAAACACACACAACTCTGCTACATCAAAACACACACAACTCTGCTACATCAAAACACACACAACTCTGCTACATCAAAACACACAACTCTGCTACATCAAAACACACAACTCTGCTACATCAAAACACACACTACTCTGCTACATCAAAACACACATCTGCAACACCAAAACACACACAGCTCTGCTACATCAAAACACACAAAACTCTGCTACATCAAAACACACACAACTCTGCTACATCAAAACACACACAACTCTGCTACATCAAAACACACACAACTCTGCTACATCAAAACACACACAACTCTGCTACATCAAAACACACACAACTCTGCTACATCAAAACACACACAACGCTAATAACTCTGCTACATCAAAACACACACAACTCTGCTACATCAAAACACACGCAACTCTGCTACATCAAAACACACACAACTCTGCTACATCAAAACACACACAACTCTGCTACATCAAAACACACGCAACTCTGCTACATCAAAACACACATCTGCAACACCAAAACACACACAACTCTGCTACATCAAAACACACACAACTCTGCTACATCAAAACACACACAACTCTGCTACATCAAAACACACACAACTCTGCTACATCAAAACACACAACTCTGCTACATCAAAACACACAAATCTGCTACATCAAAACACACACAGCTCTGCTACATCAAAACACACACAACTCTGCTACATCAAAACACACAACTCTGCTACATTAAAACACACACAACTCTGCTACATCAAAACACACAACTCTGCTACATCAAAACACACAACTCTGCTACATCAAAACACACACTACTCTGCTACATCAAAACACACATCTGCAACACCAAAACACACACAGCTCTGCTACATCAAAACACACACAACTCTGCTACATCAAAACACACACAACTCTGCTACATCAAAACACACACAACTTTGCTACATCAAAACACACACAACCCTGCTACATCAAAACACACACCAACTCTTTTACACCAAAACACAAACACACACAATTCTGCTACATCAAAACACACACAACTCTGCTACATCAAAACACACACACAACTCTGCTATATCAAAACACACGCAACTCTGCTACATCAAAACACACACAACTCTGCTACATCAAAACACACGCAACTCTGCTACATCAAAACACACACAACTCTGCTACATCAAAACACACATCTGCAACACCAAAACACACACAACTCTGCTACATCAAAACACACACAACTCTGCTACATCAAAACACACGCAACTCTGCTACATCAAAACACACACAACTCTGCTACATCAAAACACACACAACTCTGCTACATCAAAACACACGCAACTCTGCTACATCAAAACACACATCTGCAACACCAAAACACACACAACTCTGCTACATCAAAACACACACAACTCTGCTACATCAAAACACACACAACTCTGCTACATCAAAACACACACAACTCTGCTACATCAAAACACACAACTTTGCTACATCAAAACACACTACTCTGCTACATCAAAACACACATCTGCAACACCAAAACACACACAGCTCTGCTACATCAAAACACACACAACTCTGCTACATCAAAACACACACAACTCTGCTACATCAAAACACACACAACTATGCTACATCAAAACACACACAACTCTGCTACATCAAAACACACACAACTCTGCTACATCAAAACACACGCAACTCTGCTACATCAAAACACACACAACTCTGCTACATCAAAACACACGCAACTCTGCTACATCAAAACACACATCTGCAACACCAAAACACACACAACTCTGCTACATCAAAACACACACAACTCTGCTACATCAAAACACACACAACTCTGCTACATGAAAACACACAACTCTGCTACATCAAAACACACGCAACTCTGCTACATCAAAACACACACAACTCTGCTACATCAAAACACACGCAACTCTGCTACATCAAAACACACACAACTCTGCTACATCAAAACACACACAACTCTGCTACATCAAAACACACATCTGCAACACCAAAACACACACAACTCTGCTACATCAAAACACACACAACTCTGCTACATCAAAACACACACAACTCTGCTACATCAAAACACACGCAACTCTGCTACATCAAAACACACACAACTCTGCTACATCAAAACACACACAACTCTGCTACATCAAAACACACGCAACTCTGCTACATCAAAACACACATCTGCAACACCAAAACACACACAACTCTGCTACATCAAAACACACACAACTCTGCTACATCAAAACACACACAACTCTGCTACATCAAAACACACACAACTCTGCTACATCAAAACACACAACTCTGCTACATCAAAACACACACTACTCTGCTACATCAAAACACACATCTGCAACACCAAAACACACACAGCTCTGCTACATCAAAACACACACAACTCTGCTACATCAAAACACACACAACTCTGCTACATCAAAACACACACAACTCTGCTACATCAAAACACACACAACCCTGCTACATCAAAACACACACAACTCTGCTACATCAAAACACACACAACTCTGCTACATCAAAACACACAACTCTGCTACATCAAAACACACAAATCTGCTACATCAAAACACACACAGCTCTGCTACATCAAAACACACACAACTCTGCTACATCAAAACACACAACTCTGCTACATTAAAACACACACAACTCTGCTACATCAAAACACACAACTCTGCTACATCAAAACACACAACTCTGCTACATCAAAACACACACTACTCTGCTACATCAAAACACACATCTGCAACACCAAAACACACACAGCTCTGCTACATCAAAACACACACAACTCTGCTACATCAAAACACACACAACTCTGCTACATCAAAACACACACAACTCTGCTACATCAAAACACACACAACTCTGCTACATCAAAACACACACAACCCTGCTACATCAAAACACACACAACTCTGCTACATCAAAACACACACAACTCTGCTACATCAAAACACGCACAACTCTGCTACATCAAAACACACGCAACTCTGCTACATCAAAACACACACAACTCTGCTACATCAAAACACACACAACTCTGCTACATCAAAACACACGCAACTCTGCTACATCAAAACACACATCTGCAACACCAAAACACACACAACTCTGCTACATCAAAACACACACAACTCTGCTACATCAAAACACACACAACTCTGCTACATCAAAACACACACAACTCTGCTACATCAAAACACACAACTCTGCTACATCAAAACACACAAATCTGCTACATCAAAACACGCACAGCTCTGCTACATCAAAACACACACAACTCTGCTACATCAAAACACACAACTCTGCTACATTAAAACACACACAACTCTGCTACATCAAAACACACAACTCTGCTACATCAAAACACACAACTCTGCTACATCAAAACACACACTACTCTGCTACATCAAAACACACATCTGCAACACCAAAACACACACAGCTCTGCTACATCAAAACACACACAACTCTGCTACATCAAAACACACACAACTCTGCTACATCAAAACACACACAACTTTGCTACATCAAAACACACACAACCCTGCTACATCAAAACACACACCAACTCTTTTACACCAAAACACAAACACACACAATTCAGCTACATCAAAACACACACAAGTCTGCTACATCAAAACACACACAACTCTGCTACATCAAAACACACACACAACTCTGCTATATCAAAACACACGCAACTCTGCTACATCAAAACACACACAACTCTGCTACATCAAAACACACGCAACTCTGCTACATCAAAACACACACAACTCTGCTACATCAAAACACACACAACTCTGCTACATCAAAACACACATCTGCAACACCAAAACACACACAACTCTGCTACATCAAAACACACACAACTCTGCTACATCAAAACACACGCAACTCTGCTACATCAAAACACACACAACTCTGCTACATCAAAACACACACAACTCTGCTACATCAAAACACACGCAACTCTGCTACATCAAAACACACATCTGCAACACCAAAACACACACAACTCTGCTACATCAAAACACACACAACTCTGCTACATCAAAACACACACAACTCTGCTACATCAAAACACACACAACTCTGCTACATCAAAACACACAACTCTGCTACATCAAAACACACACAACTCTGCTACATCAAAACACACATCTGCAACACCAAAACACACACAGATCTGCTACATCAAAACACACACAACTCTGCTACATCAAAACACACACAACTCTGCTACATCAAAACACACACAACTCTGCTACATCAAAACACACACAGCCCTGCTACATCAAAACACACACAACTCTGCTACATCAAAACACACACAACTCTGCTACATCAAAACACACAACTCTGCTACATCAAAACACACATCTGCAACACCAAAACACACACAACTCTGCTACATCAAAACACACACAACTCTGCTACATCAAAACACACGCAACTCTGCTACATCAAAACACACACAACTCTGCTACATCAAAACACACACAACTCTGCTACATCAAAACACACGCAACTCTGCTACATCAAAACACACATCTGCAACACCAAAACACACACAACTCTGCTACATCAAAACACACACAACTCTGCTACATCAAAACACACACAACTCTGCTACATCAAAACACACACAACTCTGCTACATCAAAACACACAACTCTGCTACATCAAAACACACAAATCTGCTACATCAAAACACACACAGCTCTGCTACATCAAAACACACACAACTCTGCTACATCAAAACACACAACTCTGCTACATTAAAACACACACAACTCTGCTACATCAAAACACACAACTCTGCTACATCAAAACACACAACTCTGCTACATCAAAACACACACTACTCTGCTACATCAAAACACACATCTGCAACACCAAAACACACACAGCTCTGCTACATCAAAACACACACAACTCTGCTACATCAAAACACACACAACTCTGCTACATCAAAACACACACAACTTTGCTACATCAAAACACACACAACCCTGCTACATCAAAACACACACCAACTCTTTTACACCAAAACACAAACACACACAATTCAGCTACATCAAAACACACACAAGTCTGCTACATCAAAACACACACAACTCTGCTACATCAAAACACACACACAACTCTGCTATATCAAAACACACGCAACTCTGCTACATCAAAACACACACAACTCTGCTACATCAAAACACACGCAACTCTGCTACATCAAAACACACACAACTCTGCTACATCAAAACACACACAACTCTGCTACATCAAAACACACATCTGCAACACCAAAACACACACAACTCTGCTACATCAAAACACACACAACTCTGCTACATCAAAACACACGCAACTCTGCTACATCAAAACACACACAACTCTGCTACATCAAAACACACACAACTCTGCTACATCAAAACACACGCAACTCTGCTACATCAAAACACACATCTGCAACACCAAAACACACACAACTCTGCTACATCAAAACACACACAACTCTGCTACATCAAAACACACACCACTCTGCTACATCAAAACACACACAACTCTGCTACATCAAAACACACAACTCTGCTACATCAAAACACACACAACTCTGCTACATCAAAACACACATCTGCAACACCAAAACACACACAGATCTGCTACATCAAAACACACACAACTCTGCTACATCAAAACACACACAACTCTGCTACATCAAAACACACACAACTCTGCTACATCAAAACACACACAGCCCTGCTACATCAAAACACACACAACTCTGCTACATCAAAACACACACAACTCTGCTACATCAAAACACACAACTCTGCTACATCAAAACACACATCTGCAACACCAAAACACACACAACTCTGCTACATCAAAACACACACAACTCTGCTACATCAAAACACACGCAACTCTGCTACATCAAAACACACAGAACTCTGCTACATCAAAACACACACAACTCTGCTACATCAAAACACACATCTGCAACACCAAAACACACACAACTCTGCTACATCAAAACACACACAACTCTGCTACATCAAAACACACACAACTCTGCTACATCAAAACACACACAACTCTGCTACATCAAAACACACAACTCTGCTACATCAAAACACACACTACTCTGCTACATCAAAACACACATCTGCAACACCAAAACACACACAGCTCTGCTACATCAAAACACACACAACTCTGCTACATCAAAACACACACAACTCTGCTACATCAAAACACACACAAATCTGCTACATCGAAACACACACAACCCTGCTACATCAAAACACACACAACTCTGCTACATCAAAACACACACAACTCTGCTACATCAAAACACACAACTCTGCTACATCAAAACACACAAATCTGCTACATCAAAACACACACAGCTCTGCTACATCAAAACACACACAATTCTGCTACATCAAAACACACACCACTCTGCTACATCAAAACACACACAACTCTGCTACATCAAAACACACAACTCTGCTACATCAAAACACACACAACTCTGCTACATCAAAACACACATCTGCAACACCAAAACACACACAGATCTGCTACATCAAAACACACACAACTCTGCTACATCAAAACACACACAACTCTGCTACATCAAAACACACACAACTCTGCTACATCAAAACACACACAGCCCTGCTACATCAAAACACACACAACTCTGCTACATCAAAACACACACAACTCTGCTACATCAAAACACACAACTCTGCTACATCAAAACACACATCTGCAACACCAAAACACACACAACTCTGCTACATCAAAACACACACAACTCTGCTACATCAAAACACACGCAACTCTGCTACATCAAAACACACACAACTCTGCTACATCAAAACACACACAACTCTGCTACATCAAAACACACATCTGCAACACCAAAACACACACAACTCTGCTACATCAAAACACACACAACTCTGCTACATCAAAACACACACAACTCTGCTACATCAAAACACACACAACTCTGCTACATCAAAACACACACAACTCTGCTACATCAAAACACACAACTCTGCTACATCAAAACACACAAATCTGCTACATCAAAACACACACAGCTCTGCTACATCAAAACACACACAACTCTGCTACATCAAAACACACACAACTCTGCTACATCAAAACACACATCTGCAACACCAAAACACACACAACTCTGCTACATCAAAACACACACAACTCTGCTACATCAAAACACACACAACTCTGCTACATCAAAACACACACAACTCTGCTACATCAAAACACACAACTCTGCTACATCAAAACACACAAATCTGCTACATCAAAACACACACAGCTCTGCTACATCAAAACACACACAACTCTGCTACATCAAAACACACAACTCTGCTACATTAAAACACACACAACTCTGCTACATCAAAACACACAACTCTGCTACATCAAAACACACAACTCTGCTACATCAAAACACACACTACTCTGCTACATCAAAACACACATCTGCAACACCAAAACACACACAGCTCTGCTACATCAAAACACACACAACTCTGCTACATCAAAACACACACAACTCTGCTACATCAAAACACACACAACTTTGCTACATCAAAACACACACAACCCTGCTACATCAAAACACACACCAACTCTTTTACACCAAAACACAAACACACACAATTCAGCTACATCAAAACACACACAAGTCTGCTACATCAAAACACACACAACTCTGCTACATCAAAACACACACACAACTCTGCTATATCAAAACACACGCAACTCTGCTACATCAAAACACACACAACTCTGCTACATCAAAACACACGCAACTCTGCTACATCAAAACACACACAACTCTGCTACATCAAAACACACACAACTCTGCTACATCAAAACACACATCTGCAACACCAAAACACACACAACTCTGCTACATCAAAACACACACAACTCTGCTACATCAAAACACACGCAACTCTGCTACATCAAAACACACACAACTCTGCTACATCAAAACACACACAACTCTGCTACATCAAAACACACGCAACTCTGCTACATCAAAACACACATCTGCAACACCAAAACACACACAACTCTGCTACATCAAAACACACACAACTCTGCTACATCAAAACACACACCACTCTGCTACATCAAAACACACACAACTCTGCTACATCAAAACACACAACTCTGCTACATCAAAACACACACAACTCTGCTACATCAAAACACACATCTGCAACACCAAAACACACACAGATCTGCTACATCAAAACACACACAACTCTGCTACATCAAAACACACACAACTCTGCTACATCAAAACACACACAACTCTGCTACATCAAAACACACACAGCCCTGCTACATCAAAACACACACAACTCTGCTACATCAAAACACACACAACTCTGCTACATCAAAACACACAACTCTGCTACATCAAAACACACATCTGCAACACCAAAACACACACAACTCTGCTACATCAAAACACACACAACTCTGCTACATCAAAACACACGCAACTCTGCTACATCAAAACACACACAACTCTGCTACATCAAAACACACACAACTCTGCTACATCAAAACACACATCTGCAACACCAAAACACACACAACTCTGCTACATCAAAACACACACAACTCTGCTACATCAAAACACACACAACTCTGCTACATCAAAACACACACAACTCTGCTACATCAAAACACACAACTCTGCTACATCAAAACACACACTACTCTGCTACATCAAAACACACATCTGCAACACCAAAACACACACAGCTCTGCTACATCAAAACACACACAACTCTGCTACATCAAAACACACACAACTCTGCTACATCAAAACACACACAACTCTGCTACATCGAAACACACACAACCCTGCTACATCAAAACACACACAACTCTGCTACATCAAAACACACACAACTCTGCTACATCAAAACACACAACTCTGCTACATCAAAACACACAAATCTGCTACATCAAAACACACACAGCTCTGCTACATCAAAACACACACAATTCTGCTACATCAAAACACACACCACTCTGCTACATCAAAACACACACAACTCTGCTACATCAAAACACACAACTCTGCTACATCAAAACACACACAACTCTGCTACATCAAAACACACATCTGCAACACCAAAACACACACAGATCTGCTACATCAAAACACACACAACTCTGCTACATCAAAACACACACAACTCTGCTACATCAAAACACACACAACTCTGCTACATCAAAACACACACAGCCCTGCTACATCAAAACACACACAACTCTGCTACATCAAAACACACACAACTCTGCTACATCAAAACACACAACTCTGCTACATCAAAACACACATCTGCAACACCAAAACACACACAACTCTGCTACATCAAAACACACACAACTCTGCTACATCAAAACACACGCAACTCTGCTACATCAAAACACACACAACTCTGCTACATCAAAACACACACAACTCTGCTACATCAAAACACACATCTGCAACACCAAAACACACACAACTCTGCTACATCAAAACACACACAACTCTGCTACATCAAAACACACACAACTCTGCTACATCAAAACACACACAACTCTGCTACATCAAAACACACAACTCTGCTACATCAAAACACACACTACTCTGCTACATCAAAACACACATCTGCAACACCAAAACACACACAGCTCTGCTACATCAAAACACACACAACTCTGCTACATCAAAACACACACAACTCTGCTACATCAAAACACACACAACTCTGCTACATCGAAACACACACAACCCTGCTACATCAAAACACACACAACTCTGCTACATCAAAACACACACAACTCTGCTACATCAAAACACACAACTCTGCTACATCAAAACACACAAATCTGCTACATCAAAACACACACAGCTCTGCTACATCAAAACACACACAATTCTGCTACATCAAAACACACAACTCTGCTACATTAAAACACACACAACTCTGCTACATCAAAACACACAACTCTGCTACATCAAAACACACAACTCTGCTACATCAAAACACACACTACTCTGCTACATCAAAACACACATCTGCAACACCAAAACACACACAGCTCTGCTACATCAAAACACACACAACTCTGCTACATCAAAACACACACAACTCTGCTACATCAAAACACACACAACTCTGCTACATCAAAACACACACAACTCTGCTACATGAAAACACACACAACCCTGCTACATCAAAACACACATCTGCAACACCAAAACACACACAGCTCTGCTACATCAAAACACACACAACTCTGCTACATCAAAACACACACAACTCTGCTACATCAAAACACACACAACTCTGCTACATCAAAACACACGCAACTCTGCTACATCAAAACACACACAACTCTGCTACATCAAAACACACACAACTCTGCTACATCAAAACACACGCAACTCTGCTACATCAAAACACACATCTGCAACACCAAAACACACACAACTCTGCTACATCAAAACACACACAACTCTGCTACATCAAAACACACACAACTCTGCTACATCAAAACACACACAACTCTGCTACATCAAAACACACAACTCTGCTACATCAAAACACACACTACTCTGCTACATCAAAACACACATCTGCAACACCAAAACACACACAGCTCTGCTACATCAAAACACACACAACTCTGCTACATCAAAACACACACAACTCTGCTACATCAAAACACACACAACTCTGCTACATCAAAACACACACAACCCTGCTACATCAAAACACACACAACTCTGCTACATCAAAACACACACAACTCTGCTACATCAAAACACACAACTCTGCTACATCAAAACACACAAATCTGCTACATCAAAACACACACAGCTCTGCTACATCAAAACACACACAACTCTGCTACATCAAAACACACAACTCTGCTACATTAAAACACACACAACTCTGCTACATCAAAACACACAACTCTGCTACATCAAAACACACAACTCTGCTACATCAAAACACACACTACTCTGCTACATCAAAACACACATCTGCAACACCAAAACACACACAGCTCTGCTACATCAAAACACACACAACTCTGCTACATCAAAACACACACAACTCTGCTACATCAAAACACACACAACTTTGCTACATCAAAACACACACAACCCTGCTACATCAAAACACACAGCAACTCTTTTACACCAGAACACAAACACACACAATTCAGCTACATCAAAACACACACAAGTCTGCTACATCAAAACACACACAACTCTGCTACATCAAAACACACACACAACTCTGCTACATCAAAACACACGCAACTCTGCTACATCAAAACACACACAACTCTGCTACATCAAAACACACGCAACTCTGCTACATCAAAACACACACAATTCTGCTACATCAAAACACACACAACTCTGCTACATCAAAACACACATCTGCAACACCAAAACACACACAACTCTGCTACATCAAAACACACACAACTCTGCTACATCAAAACACACACAACTCTGCTACATCAAAACACACATCTGCAACACCAAATCACACACGCAACTCTGCTACATCAAAACACACACAACTCTGCTACATCAAAACACACACAACTCTGCTACATCAAAACACACACAACTCTGCTACATCAAAACACACGCTACTCTGCTACATCAAAACACACATCTGCAACACCAAAACACACACAGCTCTGCTACATCAAAACACACACAACTCTGCTACATCAAAACACACACAACTCTGCTACATCAAAACACACACAACTCTGCTACATCAAAACACACACAACTCTGCTACATCAAAACACACAACTCTGCTACATCAAAACACACACTACTCTGCTACATCAAAACACACATCTGCAACACCAAAACACACACAGCTCTGCTACATCAAAACACACACAACTCTGCTACATCAAAACACACACAACTCTGCTACATCAAAACACACACAACTCTGCTACATCAAAACACACACAACCCTGCTACATCAAAACACACACAACTCTGCTACATCAAAACACACAACTCTGCTACATCAAAACACACAAATCTGCTACATCAAAACACGCACAGCTCTGCTACATCAAAACACACACAAGTCTGCTACATCAAAACACACACAACTCTGCTACATCAAAACACACAACTCTGCTACATTAAAACACACACAACTCTGCTACATCAAAACACACAACTCTGCTACATCAAAACACACAACTCTGCTACATCAAAACACACACTACTCTGCTACATCAAAACACACATCTGCAACACCAAAACACACACAGCTCTGCTACATCAAAACACACACAACTCTGCTACATCAAAACACACACAACTCTGCTACATCAAAACACACACAACTCTGCTACATCAAAACACACACAACTCTGCTACATCAAAACACACAGAACTCTGCTACATCAAAACACACGCAACTCTGCTACATCAAAACACACATCTGCAACACCAAAACACACACAACTCTGCTACATCAAAACACACACAACTCTGCTACATCAAAACACACAGAACTCTGATACATCAAAACACACACAACTCTGCTACATCAAAACACACAACTCTGCTACACCAAAACACACACTACTCTGCTACATCAAAACACACATCTGCAACACCAAAACACACACAGCTCTGCTACATCAAAACACACACAACTCTGCTACATCAAAACACACACAACTCTGCTACATCAAAACACACACAACTCTGCTACATTAAAACACACACAACCCTGCTACATCAAAACACACACAACTCTGCTACATCAAAACACACACAACTCTGCTACATCAAAACACACAACTCTGCTACATCAAAACACACACTACTCTGCTACATCAAAACACACATCTGCAACACCAAAACACACACAGCTCTGCTACATCAAAACACACACAACTCTGCTACATCAAAACACACACAACTCTGCTACATCAAAACACACACAACTCTGCTACATTAAAACACACACAACCCTGCTACATCAAAACACACACAACTCTGCTACATCAAAACACACACAACTCTGCTACATCAAAACACACAACTCTGCTACATCAAAACACACAAATCTGCTACATCAAAACACACACAGCTCTGCTACATCATAACACACACAACTCTGCTACATCAAAACACACAACTCTGCTACATTAAAACACACACAACTCTGCTACATCAAAACACACAACTCTGCTACATCAAAACACACAACTCTGCTACATCAAAACACACACTACTCTGCTACATCAAAACACACATCTGCAACACCAAAACACACACAGCTCTGCTACATCAAAAGACACACAACTCTGCTACATCAAAACACACACAACTCTGCTACATCAAAACACACACAACTTTGCTACATCAAAACACACACAACCCTGCTACATCAAAACACACACCAACTCTTTTACACCAAAACACAAACACACACAATTCAGCTACATCAAAACACACACAACTCTGCTACATCAAAACACACACAACTCTGCTACATCAAAACACACGCAACTCTGCTACATCAAAACACACACAACTCTGCTACATCAAAACACACACAACTTTGCTACATCAAAACACACACAACCCTGCTACATCAAAACACACAGCAACTCTTTTACACCAAAACACAAACACACACAATTCAGCTACATCAAAACACACACAAGTCTGCTACATCAAAACACACACAACTCTGCTACATCAAAACACACACACAACTCTGCTACATCAAAACACACGCAACTCTGCTACATCAAAACACACACAACTCTGCTACATCAAAACACACGCAACTCTGCTACATCAAAACACACACAATTCTGCTACATCAAAACACACACAACTCTGCTACATCAAAACACACATCTGCAACACCAAAACACACACAACTCTGCTACATCAAAACACACACAACTCTGCTACATCAAAACACACACAACTCTGCTACATCAAAACACACATCTGCAACACCAAAACACACACAACTCTGCTACATCAAAACACACACAACTCTGCTACATCAAAACACACACAACTCTGCTACATCAAAACACACACAACTCTGCTACATCAAAACACACGCTACTCTGCTACATCAAAACACACATCTGCAACACCAAAACACACACAGCTCTGCTACATCAAAACACACACAACTCTGCTACATCAAAACACACACAACTCTGCTACATCAAAACACACACAACTCTGCTACATCAAAACACACACAACTCTGCTACATCAAAACACACAACTCTGCTACATCAAAACACACACTACTCTGCTACATCAAAACACACATCTGCAACACCAAAACACACACAGCTCTGCTACATCAAAACACACACAACTCTGCTACATCAAAACACACACAACTCTGCTACATCAAAACACACACAACTCTGCTACATCAAAACACACACAACCCTGCTACATCAAAACACACACAACTCTGCTACATCAAAACACACAACTCTGCTACATCAAAACACACAAATCTGCTACATCAAAACACACACAGCTCTGCTACATCAAAACACACACAACTCTGCTACATCAAAACACACACAACTCTGCTACATCAAAACACACAACTCTGCTACATTAAAACACACACAACTCTGCTACATCAAAACACACAACTCTGCTACATCAAAACACACAACTCTGCTACATCAAAACACACACTACTCTGCTACATCAAAACACACATCTGCAACACCAAAACACACACAGCTCTGCTACATCAAAACACACACAACTCTGCTACATCAAAACACACACAACTCTGCTACATCAAAACACACACAACTCTGCTACATCAAAACACACACAACTCTGCTACATCAAAACACACAGAACTCTGCTACATCAAAACACACGCAACTCTGCTACATCAAAACACACATCTGCAACACCAAAACACACACAACTCTGCTACATCAAAACACACACAACTCTGCTACATCAAAACACACAGAACTCTGCTACATCAAAACACACACAACTCTGCTACATCAAAACACACAACTCTGCTACACCAAAACACACACTACTCTGCTACATCAAAACACACATCTGCAACACCAAAACACACACAGCTCTGCTACATCAAAACACACACAACTCTGCTACATCAAAACACACACAACTCTGCTACATCAAAACACACACAACTCTGCTACATTAAAACACACACAACCCTGCTACATCAAAACACACACAACTCTGCTACATCAAAACACACACAACTCTGCTACATCAAAACACACAACTCTGCTACATCAAAACACACACTACTCTGCTACATCAAAACACACATCTGCAACACCAAAACACACACAGCTCTGCTACATCAAAACACACACAACTCTGCTACATCAAAACACACACAACTCTGCTACATCAAAACACACACAACTCTGCTACATTAAAACACACACAACCCTGCTACATCAAAACACACACAACTCTGCTACATCAAAACACACACAACTCTGCTACATCAAAACACACAACTCTGCTACATCAAAACACACAAATCTGCTACATCAAAACACACACAGCTCTGCTACATCATAACACACACAACTCTGCTACATCAAAACACACAACTCTGCTACATTAAAACACACACAACTCTGCTACATCAAAACACACAACTCTGCTACATCAAAACACACAACTCTGCTACATCAAAACACACACTACTCTGCTACATCAAAACACACATCTGCAACACCAAAACACACACAGCTCTGCTACATCAAAAGACACACAACTCTGCTACATCAAAACACACACAACTCTGCTACATCAAAACACACACAACTTTGCTACATCAAAACACACACAACCCTGCTACATCAAAACACACACCAACTCTTTTTCACCAAGACACAAACACACACAATTCAGCTACATCAAAACACACACAACTCTGCTACATCAAAACACACACAACTCTGCTACATCAAAACACACGCAACTCTGCTACATCAAAACACACACAACTCTGCTACATCAAAACACACGCAACTCTGCTACATCAAAACACACACAACTCTGCTTCATCAAAACACACACAACTCTGCTACATCAAAACACACATCTGCAACACCAAAACACACACAACTCTGCTACATCAAAACACACACAACTCTGCTACATCAAAACACACACAACTCTGCTACATCAAAACACACATCTGCAACACCAAAACACACACAACTCTGCTACATCTAAACACACACAACTCTGCTACATCAAAACACACACAACTCTGCTACATCAAAACACACGCAACTCTGCTACATCAAAACACACACAACTCTGCTACATCAAAACACACACAACTCTGCTACATCAAAACACACGCAACTCTGCTACATCAAAACACACATCTGCAACACCAAAACACACACAACTCTGCTACATCAAAACACACACAACTCTGCTACATCAAAACACACAACTCTGCTACATCAAAACACACACTACTCTGCTACATCAAAACACACATCTGCAACACCAAAACACACACAGCTCTGCTACATCAAAACACACACAACTCTGCTACATCAAAACACATACAACTCTGCTACATCAAAACACACACAACTCTGCTACATCAAAACACACACAACCCTGCTACATCAAAACACACACAACTCTGCTACATCAAAACACACACAACTCTGCTACATCAAAACACACAAATCTGCTACATCAAAACACACACAGCTCTGCTACATCAAAACACACACAACTCTGCTACATCAAAACACACAACTCTGCTACATTAAAACACACACAACTCTGCTACATCAAAACACACAACTCTTGCTACATCAAAACACACAACTCTGCTACATCAAAACACACACTACTCTGCTACATCAAAACACACATCTGCAACACCAAAACACACACAGCTCTGCTACATCAAAACACACACAACTCTGCTACATCAAAACACACACAACTCTGCTACATCAAAACACACACAACTCTGCTACATCAAAACACACACAACCCTGCTACATCAAAACACACACAACTCTGCTACATCAAAACACACACAACTCTGCTACATCAAAACACACACAACTCTGCTATATCAAAGCACACGCAACTCTGCTACATCAAAACACACACAACTCTGCTACATCAAAACACACGCAACTCTGCTACATCAAAACACACATCTGCAACACCAAAACACACACAACTCTGCTACATCAAAACACACACAACTCTGCTACATCAAAACACACACAACTCTGCTACATCAAAACACACACAACTCTGCTACATCAAAACACACAAATCTGCTACATCAAAACACACACTACTCTGCTACATTAAAACACACACAGCTCTGCTACATCAAAACACACAAATCTGCTACATTAAAACACACACAACTCTGCTACATTAAAACACACACAGCTCTGCTACATCAAAACACACAAATCTGCTACATCAAAACACACAACTCTGCTACATTAAAACACACACAGCTCTGCTACATTAAAACACACACAGCTCTGCTACATCAAAACACACACAACTCTGCTACATCAAAACACACACAACTCTGCTACATCAAAACACACGCAACTCTGCTACATCAAAACACACACAACTCTGCTACATCAAAACACACACAACTCTGCTACATCAAAACACACGCAACTCTGCTACATCAAAACACACATCTGCAACACCAAAACACACACAACTCTGCTACATCAAAACACACACAACTCTGCTACATCAAAACACACACAACTCTGCTACATCAAAACACACACAACTCTGCTACATCAAAACACACAACTCTGCTACATCAAAACACACACTACTCTGCTACATCAAAACACACATCTGCAACACCAAAACACACACAGCTCTGCTACATCAAAACACACACAACTTTGCTACATCAAAACACACACAACCCTGCTACATCAAAACACACACAACTCTGCTACATCAAAACACACACAACTCTGCTACATCAAAACACACACAACTCTGCTACATCAAAACACACAACTCTGCTACATCAAAACACACACTACTCTGCTACATCAAAACACACATCTGCAACACCAAAACACACACAGCTCTGCTACATCAAAACACACACAACTTTGCTACATCAAAACACACACAACCCTGCTACATCAAAACACACACAACTCTGCTACATCAAAACACACACAACTCTGCTACATCAAAACACACAACTCTGCTACATCAAAACACACAAATCTGCTACATCAAAACACACACAGCTCTGCTACATCAAAACACACACAACTCTGTTACATCAAAACACACAACTCTGCTACATTAAAACACACACAACTCTGCTACATCAAAACACACAAATCTGCTACATCAAATCACACAAATCTGCTACATCAAAACACACACTACTCTGCTACATTAAAACACACACAGCTCTGCTACATCAAATCACACAAATCTGCTACATTAAAACACACACAACTCTGCTACATTAAAACACACACAGCTCTGCTACATCAAAACACACAAATCTGCTACATCAAAACACACAACTCTGCTACATTAAAACACACACAACTCTGCTACATTAAAACACACACAACCCTGCTACATCAAAACACACACAACTCTGCTACATCAAAACACACACAACTCTGCTACATCAAAACACACAACTCTGCTACATCAAAACACACACAGCTCTGCTACATCAAAACACACACAACTCTGCTACATCAAAACACACATACGCACACAATAACTGTATTTATATTTTGGGTGGATATATGGGACAGGGTCCGCCAGATAGCGTGCACCCACTCACCATTTGACACTGGGACTAGCGCTGTTCAACCACTTACTATTTCTATAATAGCAACAAGTGGAGATTTTCTGGAGAATGTCAATAATTTATAAAACTAATGATGCCAAGTGCAATTCATGAAATTACTTGTTAGTACATAACTTGACCACTAGATGTCACTGTTGCACTCCCTATAATTGCATGGATGAAGGGCTCATTCACACTTGTGTATTACGGATCCGTATCATTCATTTGTTCTCCTATGCCAATACAATAAATTGTTTTACTCGCATCACAAAACAGCAAAAATACAAAGATAAATATGGATGAAAGCGGACAACTCAGGACAAAATAAAGAACAAAGACGGAACAAATTGTAAAAAAAAATCCATAATGTGCATTTAATTTGTATTTTTATATAGATGAGGAATAAGCCTTACAGCTGACAATTAAAGGGGATGTCTTATTTAGAACACACCCATTACCAAGTAGCCTTAAGTATTCTGAGATACATTTATAGGCAATTCAGGGCAGAGTTTAAGAGGTGGCACGTTCTCGGGGGGGCCCCATGTCTTACTGATGCAATTACCAAATGGACCACCAGGAACAATCTGAATTTACAAATGACCCCAAGATTCAGTGTTACATTGAAATGCCTGTAATACCCCTTTAAATCTCCAATAATCCCGCCAGTATTATGTTTGTCATGACATCGCCATTCCTGGGTTTGCATGTGTAGTAATGCGAAACAGATTTGCAGCTACATAGCAAAACTATTACAGCTCGTAATAGGATTAGAAAATTCCAAGAAGAAGAGCAGATCCCAGGCCGACCGGCAGAAACGGGGACATGAGCGCCAGGCTGATACAAGAGAAAATATCAGTTCTATCCATGTTCTATTTTTACATCATTTAACATTAAAAGTAACATTAATATACAACTTGTGCCATTTAATAATACCAGTTTATTCCAAATGTGGCAGAAAAACCTTTGTGCCCCTATGTGACTGCTACCTCTACATTCCCTAGACTATTTGACGGCGATATGGAGCCACCACTAGAGGGAGCTCTCTGTATACAGAGTTAGACATTTCCATTCTAACTGGAAAAATAGCTATATAATTCTATATACAGTTAGCACCCCCTAGTGGTTATCATGCACAGCCATAGTGTTGCAGTTCCATGTAAAGAGCTTGTCCGTTGAACTACTGGAAAGGACAAAGAGCAGCGAACTAACAGCGAGGCTCCGTATTTATGAGGATTAGTGGGGGTTTCGGCAGTAAGATCCCCAGCAAAAAAAAGCATCACATGTTATCACTTCATATAATCTGAATACCCCTTTAATTTTTCTAGAGGAAGAGGATATTTGTAGGAACTCTTGTAGGAAAGTGGTTTTCCATCTCCAACAAAGAAACACTCTAAAAAAAAAATAGCTACGAATGCCCCTTATCCAGATTAGCATAAACTTTTCCCACTTGTTCTCCTGTGCTGTAATATTGTTATGTCTTCTAAATCGCACCTGATTTGGGCGTCGGAGAATTTTTCTCGGCGTTAGTTTTGCTAATCGCACTTAATGTAAATGATATTCCGCGGAGTATAAAGGGAAGATGACACATTCCTAAGTGTTTGTCATCGACGGGTGATCAGCTGAATAAAATAGAAGTTATCACAACAATAACAACAAAAAAGCAGCTTTTAATTTGGTGGAGGATGCGGGCAGCGCTGATACGGGCATTCAGGACTCATCAGGAGAAAAATGATATTAATTCTGAGAAAAAATAAAATCGGCATTCATGATGAACTTGTAATTTTATTGAAGATGTCTCTGGTTCCAAGACTTATACGGGCGCGACTTACAAAACAAATATAATTAAAGGGGAAATAACTCAGTAACACATTTAGAAGTCGGAGGACACAATAGTGTGAAGAGTTTTTCTTGAACAGACTTCTAAAATTACCTTTTTTTAATAAATACGCTCTATCTCTTGACTATAGGTTCTCTGGAGCTCCTGAAGAGACGTAGAAGCAGTCTGGTTGCCGATAGGACCGCTGATGCCTGTGACAGGTGGCAGCGGTCACGTGACTGTGTCATCAGATGTTACGACAGAGGATTCGTACTGCTTTAAAGTGTACCTATCACCAGGTCAAAAGTGTCCATTTTTTGCTATTATTTTATTTTCTCTGCTCCCCTGAGTATTCCTTTTTTCCTTTCTTTTTATTAAAATCCATCACATGGTTCTATAGATACGGTTGTTTTAGTTTAGTGCTAATTTTTATGATCTTTACCAATGGGGCGTGGCTCACTGGATAATTATCTAGACACTCCCCCAAGCATCCTTGTAAAGACCGTAAAAGAGAGAGCACTAAATAAAAAACCCTATATTCCTGGAACCCTATGGCGGATTTCAGAAAAGGAAAAGGAAAACTCAGGGGAGCAGAGGGAATAAAAAAAGAACAAAAACTGGCCATTTATGAATTATTTACAAGTCCACTTTAAAGGGGATGTCTCATTCAAGCCATTGATGGGTGTCTGGTTGCATGGATGGCCATTATTGTTAATGACCAACCATGTAATGCTCCAGGAGACAATGCGGTACAACGGCTCCTCCGGCATCTATAGTGATCCATGGAGATCATAGTCGTTGGACGCCCACCAAGCCTACATTGATTCTACCTTACACCTGCCATGTCCTAAGTATATCCTACCAATGTCTGTGGTGATACAGCCCCTTTCATTGGTGCTGTAATATTCACAGATTGTCAGTACCAGCCATGGGGTTAGACTGCACCCCAAAATGTTGCTTATCAGTTTCACATATCACTTGAAACCATAAAGATGTCTTCTGATACTAATGATTGACATCAAAGTGGTAATGTGGTAATAATATATCTGATGCTACATATTTAGCATTAGACAGAAAGCCAATTAATAACCTAATATATCAATATATGCCTGATATCAACACAATGTAACAATGTCACCTTGTATAACTCCTGCTTCTATGAGCGAAATAGATAACTTTCCCGTGCCCGGCTGTATCATCTGTTACATCACAGGATGATAAACGAGATCATTCCTGAACGAAACAGTCATTGAACAAAAATGTTGTCCGCGACATTGCAAAAATATCTCAGCTTGTTATTACAAAGAAAAGCCTACGTCTAACAAGCATTGTCGGTGTGCCAGAAACATCTCGGAACAAGAACAGACGTGTTACAGAATCGCAATGTTATTAAAAAGAAGTAATGAATAAAGTCAGAAATCAGTGAAAAGGTCAAATAAAAAATTATAGTAATTCAGATTAAGGGTGATTTTTTTACACCGACCAGTTAGCCAGTGTGTGACTAAAAGAGGAGATCAATGATAAATGCTAAAGCAATAGTTTAACATTGACCTTTATTGATTGTGCCGCTGTCAAAAGTCTCATTACTGGAGGCAAAGCTGCAAAGTGCACGGCTCATGGGGGAACTGTTGCGAGGCAGCAATGTCAGCGGTGACAGCAGAGTTGTTCCAGTAGTGAAAAACCCCTCAAACTTCTATCACACACTTGAACAATTGTTAAGAGTAATTCTTATTGTTATTCTGACAGTAAAATCAAGCATGAAGCCAGGAAGGAGAGCACGTGATCACTGAGGCAGTTAATTAGTGATGTGACAATTATATCACGGAATTGCTAGAGATTAGTGAATCACTTCGAAGAAATTCGAATTCGCATCGATTTTCACAAAATATTTGAATTCCAATTTTTCTTGTGATTAGATTCAAGTGAATCCAACAAAATAGCAGCTGGACACTATTTTACTGGATTAAAAAGGATGTGTTAAAAACATTTTTTGAAAGAAATTAATACTCACACAGTCAGTGTCTTTGGTCTAGTCACCGGAGCAGTCTTCGGCATTCTCTGGGGCCGGGCATCTTTAGCATCTTTTGGAATCCTTGGCATTTCTTGTCATGACTATTTGGCTGTGTTATCATGATGTCAATTCACATTGACGTCATGATGTGTGTCGTACAAGTTTGTAACATTGGGGCTTAGTCAGCACTGGAGGCTCCAAAAATGCCGGTGCGCCAGAAAATGCCAACAATATCGAGCCCCAGATGACATCGAAAATGGACCAGTGAAGACCTCACTGGACCAAAGAAGATCAAAGTGGGGCTGCGTGGCAGAGCAGGGGTAGGCAGGTAAGCATAGTATTTTTTTTCTTTTACATATGTTTTCTGGACAGACCGCCAAACGTAATAATGAACCTTTGATTCACATTGAATAAATTCAATTTGAATAGAGTTTCCTGGCTAACTTTGAACGAATCTGACAAATTTGATTTTCATCAGATCCACTTATCACTAATAAGTCCTCCAGGAATGAAGTGCGGGACCCCGAAGCATTAGTACTAGAGCATAGGGGGATTTCACATGTTATTTTATATTTAATCCCATTTGCTGCTTTGATTTTCCTCAAACAACTGCTTAATTCAAAACCTTTAATTAATAATGTTTGATTGATTTAAATGAGATTATGAATGTAGCCTAATTGTTTTGAGTGGGATTCAAGTAAACCCCATGGCTGTTCCTCAGGTTTCATAGCAAAAAGCCTGCATTGATTCATGTATTGCGATGATGATTTAATTATTATTAATGATGCTGTATCTTAAATGTAAACTGAATTTTCAAAATGAAAATACACGCCAAAGCTAAATCCGAACAGAATATCTGCAGAATATGGAATGATTTGTTTCTCTACATGCACAGTTATTGGTCTAATTAAATAACATTCCATGTTTTCATCCTGGAGCTAAGCTATTGTTATGACGGCATTTAGCAACACATAAAGCAAAATAAACACTGTATGTTTTAATCATAGCACTATAAAACTATTGTACACGTATTGCAGAATTACAGTATAAGTAAATTAACTTTTACTAATAATATACAGTACAGACCAAAAGTTTGGACACACCTTCTCATTTAACGATTTTTCTGTATTTTCATGACTTTGAAAATTGTACATTCACACTGAAGGCAGCAAAACTATGAATTAACACATGTGGAATTATATACTTAACAAAAAAGTGTGAAACAACTGAAAATATGTCTTATATTCTAGGTTCTTCAAAGTAGCCACCTTTTGCTTTGATGACTGCTTTGCACACTCTTGGCATTCTCTTGATGAGCTTCAAGAGGTAGTCACCGGAAATGGTTTTCACTTCACAGGTGTGCCCTGTCAGGTTTAATAAGTGGGATTTCTTGCCTTATAAATGGGGTTGGGACCATCAGTTGTGTTGTGCAGAAGTCAGGTGGATACACAGCTGATAGTCCTACTGAATAGACTGTTAGAATTTGTATTATGGCAAGAAAAAAGCAGCTAAGTAAAGAAAAACGAGTGGCCATCATTACTTTAAGAAATGAAGGTCAGTCAGTCCGAAAAATTGGGTAAACTTTGAATGTGTCCCCAAGTGAAGTTGCAAAAACCATCAAGCGCTACAAAGAAACTGGCTCACATGAGGACCGCCCCAGGAAAGGAAGACCAAGAGTCACCTCTGCTTCTGAGGATAAGTTTATCCGAGTCACCAGCCTCAGAAATCACAGGTTAACAGCAGCTCAGGTTAGAGACCAGGTCAATGCCACACAGAGTTCTAGCAGCAGACACATCTCTACAACAACTGTTAAGAGGAGACTTTGTGCAGCAGGCCTTCATGGTAAAGTAGCTGCTAGGAAACCACTGCTAAGGACAGGCAACAAGCAGAAGACACTTGTTTGGGCTAAAGAACACAAGGAATGGACATTAGACCAGTGGAAATCTGTGCTTTGGTCTGATGAGTCCAAATTTGAGATCTTTGGTTCCAACTACCGTGTCTTTGTGCGATGCAGAAAAGGTGAACGGATGGACTCTACATGCCTGGTTCCCACCGAGAAGCATGGAGGAGGAGGTGTGATGGTGTGGGGGGGCTTTGCTGGTGACACTGTTGGGCATTTATTCAAAATTGAAGGCATACTGAACCAGCATGGCTACCACAGCATCTTGCAGCGGCATGCTATTCCATCCGGTTTGCATTTAGTTGGACCATCATTTATTTTTCAACAGGACAATGACCCCAAACACACCTCCAGGCTGTGTAAGGGCTATTTGACCAAGAAGGAGAGTGATGGGGTGCTACGCCAGATGACCTGGCCTCCACAGTCACCAGACCTGAACCCAATCGAGATGGTTTGGGGTGAGCTGGACCGCAGAGTGAAGGCAAAAGGGCCAACAAGTGCTAAGCATCTCTGGGAACTCCTTCAAGATTGTTGGAAGACCATTTCCGGTGACTACCTCTTGAAGCTCATCAAGAGAATGCCAAGAGTGTGCAAAGCAGTCATCAAAGCAAAAGGTGGCTACTTTGAAGAACCTAGAATATAAGACATATTTTCAGTTGTTTCACACTTTTTTGTTAAGTATATAATTCCACATGTGTTAATTCATAGTTTTGATGCCTTCAGTGTGAATGTACAATTTTCAAAGTCATGAAAATACAGAAAAATCGTTAAATGAGAAGGTGTGTCCAAACTTTTGGTCTGTACTGTACAATTATGAAGGCAAATTATTGGCCTAAATTGGACCTGAGTTTGACCCCATTACTGTTCCCAAACCTCTGAATTCCATTAACGTCTGTAATCAGAGTATCTTAAATATGAATTAATAATATATCAAAATTATTTAACATTGAACATCTATCTATCTATCTATCTATCTATCTATCTATCTATATATCCATCTTTTAAGACTCTAATGAATCTCTATAAGAGTCATATTGTTTGTTACCTCTGTTTTCCCTGGAACATATATAACTATGAAAAACTGAAAAAATGTTATCAGCTGGACCAAAGAGTCGCAATCAGTCCAGGACGTTACCCACACGTGTCAATGTGGAGCTTCTCTGGTGCTTGGCTATGACAGTGTGACTGGTAATTAGAACCCATTATCAGTGCCGCCGAGTAATCACTAATGATATTCCAGCCCAGCAGGTTCTTCTGGGTGAATCTTACATTCCTGGATATAATAGACACGAGGCTGGTGCTCTGTACAATGACGAGGCTCCTTCCAGGTCAATCGTGGCTACATCCAAAATGAGTTTATGTTGTTAATATTTTTCAATGGCTGGAGAAATTCTTCTCAGTTTAAAGTTCATTCATTGTTTAATAAGTTCTGCAACTTTCTAATCAGGGTTTACACCCCCCCTACTGATTGGGGCCCCACTGATGTCCTGCTACCTGAGACCAGCACAGATCTGAATAATCATTGTATTATGTAAAGTCATGGCCGAAAGTGTTGGCACCTTTGAAATTGCAGAAAATGAAGTATTTCTCCCAGGAAATTATTGCAGTTACACATGTTTTGTTATACACGTGTTTATTTCCTTTGTGTGTATTGCAACAACACAAAAAACAGAGAAAAAAAGGCAAATTGGAAATAATTTCACACAAAACCCCAAAAATGGGCCGGACAAAATTGTTGTTACCCTCAGCTTAATATTAGGTTGCACCCTTTGGAATAAATAACTGCAATCAATCGCTTCCTATAACAATCAGCTTCTTCCACCTCTCAGCTGGACTTTTGGAGCATTCTTCTTACAAACGTCTCCAGGTCTCTCATATTTGGAGGCGTCTTCTCCCAACAGCAATCTTAAGATCTCTCCACAGGTGATCAATGGGATTTAGATCCGGACTCATTGCTGCCACTTCAGAACTCTCCAGCGCTTTGTTTCCATCCATTTCTGGGGGCTTCATGAAGTATGTTGGGCTAATTGTCCTGCTGGAAGACCCATGACCTAGGACGCAAACCCAGCTTTTTGACACTGGACTCTACATTGCCACCCAAAATCCTTTGGTTATGTTCAGATTTAATGATGACTTGCACACAGTCAAGGCACCCAGTGCCAGAGGCAGCAAAACAACTCCAAAACATCTTTGAACCTCCACCATATTTGACTGTAGGTAGTGTGTTCTTTTTTTTATAGGCCTTATTCCATTTTCTGTAAACAGTAGAATGATGTGCTTTACCAGTAAGCTCTATCTTGGTCTCATCTGCCCACAATATGCTTTCCCAGAAGAATTTTGGCTTACTCACGTACATTTTGGCAAACTGCATTCTAGCTTTGTGTCTCCGTGTCAGCAGTGGGGTCCTCCTGGGTCTCCTGCCATAGCATTTTATTTAATTCAAATATGGATGGATAGTTTGCGCTGACACTGATGCATATATCGTGCAGCACTCTTATTAGCTGTATAGCAGTACTATTTATATTGCAGCATTATCATTTATCATATTTTACCTTATGTATAAATCTGGTATTTGGTCATCATATAGTGCCATTATTTGAGCACTGCATGGCGGTATTTGTATTGTACGGTGCTGTTACTTAGACACTGTCCTGTATATTATTTGTTGTTTTGCCTTATAGGCCAATGATAATTTGCAATGTTATTTGGAGAACATGTTGTATGGCCCTTATGATAAGACACTGTATAGTTTTTTTACTACATTTTGGTCTGTGTTCTTTCTAGGACCTATAGTTCTCATGTGAGCATGGTTTACAGGTTATATTCTGAGACTTGCAGTTCGCCAAACATAGAATCACTTGTACTTTTAGTTCTTCTGATAATGTCTGTAAAATGCTGCGGAATATGGCGCTATATCAGCAGAGCAAAATAAATAATAACTCTTCACTTATAGAGTCATTGGTTTCATTCTGGGACTTGTAGTTCTTCACACATAGAAAGAAAAGTGATATTCTGCGACTTGTAGTTTTTCAAATACAGAAACACATGTATTCTGGGACTTCTAGTTCTAGTTCTTCAGATATATAATCAGTGGTTTAATTATATTTTTTCAGCAAACATCGGACTACAGGTTGTCCCCTAAAATTTGAAGTCCCCCTGTATACATTGTATGGTTAGCTGTCTCCTGGGACTTGTAGTTCCCCTGTATATATTGTATGGTTAGCTGTCTCCTGGGACTTGTAGTTCCCCTGTATACATTGTATGGTTAGCTGCCTCCTGGGACTTGTGGTTCCCCTGCATACATTGTATGGTTAGCTGCCTCCTGGGACTTGTAGTTCCCCTATATACATTGTACTGTTTATCTGCCTCCTTGGACTTGTAATTCCCATGTATACATTGTATGGTTAGCTGCCTCCTGGAACTTGTAGTTCCCCTTTATACATTGTATGGTTTGCTTCATCCTGGAACTTGTAGTTCCCCTGTATACATTGTGTGGTTAACTGCCTCCAGGACTTGTAGTTCCCCTGTATACATTGTATGGTTTGCTGTCTCCTGGGACTTGCAGTTCCCCTGTATACATTGTATGGTTAGCTGCCTTCTGAGACTTGTAGCTCCCCTGTATACATTGTATGGTTAGCTGCCTCCTTGGACTTGTAGTTCCCCTGTATACATGGTATGGTTAGATGTCTCCCTGGACTTGTAGTTTCCCTGTATACATTGTATGGTTAGCTGCCTCCTGGAACTTGTAGTTCCCCTGTATACATTGTATGGTTAGCTGCCTCCTGGGACTTGTAGTTTCCCTGTATACATTCTATGGTTAGCTGCCTCCTTGGACTTGTAGTTCCCCTGTATACATGGTATGGTTAGCTGTCTCCCTGGACTTGTAGTTTCCCTGTATACATTGTATGGTTAGCTGCCTCCTGGAACTTGTAGTTCCCCTGTATACATTGTATGGTTAGCTGCTTCCTGGGACTTGCAGTTCCTCTGTATACATTGTATGGTTATCTGTCTCCTGGGACTTGTAGTTCCCCTCTATACATTGTATGGTTAGCTGCCTCCTGGGACTTGTAGTTCCCCTCTATACATTGTATGGTTACTTGCCTACTATAACTTGTAGTTCCCTTGTATACATTGTATGGTTAGCTGCCTCCTGGGACTTGTAGTTCCTCTGTATATATTGTATGGTTATCTGTCTCCCTGGACTTGTAGTTCCCCTGTATACATTGTATGGTTAGCTGCCTCCTGGGACTTGTAGTTCCCCTGTATACATTGTATGGTTAGCTGCTTCCTGGGACTTGTAGTTCCCTGTATACATTGTATGGTTAGCTGCTTCCTGAGACTTGTAGTTCCCCTGTATACATTGTGTGGTTAGCTGCCTCCTGGGACTTGTAGTTCCCCTGTATATATTGTATGGTTAGCTGCCTCCTGGGACTTGTAGTTCCGCTGTATATAGTGTATGGTTAACTATCTCCTGGGACTTGTAGTTCCCCTGTATACATTGTATGGTTAGCTGCCTCCTGGGACTTGTAGTTCCCCTGTATACATTGTGTGGTTAGCTGCCTCCTGGGACTTGTAGTTCCCCTGTATACATTGTATGGTTAGCTGCCTCCTGGGACTTGTAGTTCCGCTGTATATAGTGTATGGTTAACTGTCTCCTGGGACTTGTAGTTCCCCTGTATACATTGTATGGTTAGCTGCCTCCTGGGACTTGTAGTTCCCCTGTAAACAATGTATGGATAGTTGACTCCTGGGACTTGTAGTTCCCCTGTATGCATTGTATGGTTAGCTGCCTCCTGGGACTTGTGGTTCCCCTGCATACATTGTATGGCTAGCTGCCTCCTGGGAGTTGTGGTTCCCCTGCATACATTGTATGGTTAGCTGCCTCCTGGGACTTGTAGTTCCCCTATATACATTGTACTGTTTATCTGCCTCCTTGGACTTGTAATTCCCATGTATACATTGTATGGTTAGCTGCCTCCTGGAACTTGTAGTTCCCCTTTATACATTGTATGGTTTGCTTCATCCTGGAACTTGTAGTTCCCCTGTATACATTGTGTGGTTAACTGCCTCCAGGACTTGTAGTTCCCCGGTATATATTGTATGGTTAGCTGCCTCCTGAGACTTGTAGTTCCCCTGTATACATTGTATGGTTAGCTGCCTACTTGGACTTGTAGTTCCCCTGTATACATGGTATGGTTAGCTGTCTCCCTGGACTTGTAGTTTCCCTGTATACATTGTATGGTTAGCTGCCTCCTGGAACTTGTAGTTCCCCTGTATACATTGTATGGTTAGCTGCCTCCTGAGACTTGTAGTTCCCCTGTATACATTGTATGGTTAGCTGCCTCCTTAGACTTGTAGTTCCCCTGTATACATGGTATGGTTAGCTGTCTCCCTGGACTTGTAGTTCCCCTGTATACATTGTGTGGTTAGCTGCCTCCTGAAACTTGTAGTTCCCCTGTATACATTGTATGGTTAGCTGCCTCCTTGGACTTGTAGTTCCCCTGTATACATGGTATGGTTAGCTGCCTCCTTGGACTTGTAGTTCCCCTGTATACATTGTATGGTTCGCTGTCTCCTGGGACTTGTAGTTCCCCTGTATACAGTGTATGGTTAGCTGCCTCCTGTGACTTGTAGTTCTCCTATATACATTGTATGGTTAGCTACCTACTTGGACTTGTAGTTCCGCTGTATACATTGTACGATTAGCTGCCTCCTGGGACTTGTAGTTCCTCTGTATATATTGTATGGTTAGGTGTCTCCTGGGAGTAGTAGTTCCCCTGTATACATTGTATGGTTAGCTGCCTCCTGGGACTTGTAGTTCCTCTGTATACATTGTATGGTTAGCTGCCTCCTGGGACTTGTAGTTCCCCTGTATACATTGTATGGTTATCTGTCTCCCTAGACTTGTAGCTCTCCTGTATACATTGTATGGTTAGCTGCCTCCTGGGACTTGTATTTCCCCTGTATACATTGTATGGTTAGCTGCCTCCTGGGACTTGTAGTTCCCCTCTATACATTGTATGGTTAGCTACCTCCAGGGACTTGTAGTTCCTCTGTATACATTGTATGGTTATCTGTCTCCCTAGACTTGTAGCTCTCCTGTATACATTGTATGGTTAGCTGCCTCCTGGGACTTGTAGTTCCCCTCTATACATTGTATGGTTACTTGCCTACTATAACTTGTAGTTCCCTTGTATACATTGTATGGTTAGCTGCCTCCTGGGACTTGTAGTTCCTCTGTATATATTGTATGGTTATCTGTCTCCCTGGACTTGTAGTTCTCCTGTATACATTGTATGGTTAGCTGCCTCCTGGGACTTGTAGTTCCCCTGTATACATTGTATGGTTAGCTGTTTCCTGGGACTTGTAGTTCCCCTGTATACATTGTATGGTTAGCTGCCTCCTGGGACTTGTAGTTCCTCTGTATATATTATATGGTTAGGTGTCTCCTGGGACTTGTAGTTCCCCTGCATACATTGTATAGTTAGCTGCCTCCTGGGACTTGCAGTTCCCCTGTATACATTGTGTGGTTAGCTGCCTCCTGGGACTTGTAGTTCCCCTGTATACATTGTGTGGTTAGCTGCCTCCTGGGACTTGTAGTTCCCCTGTATACATTGTATGGTTAGCTGCCTCCTGTGACTTGTAGTTCCGCTGTATATAGTGTATGGTTAACTGTCTCCTGGGACTTGTAGTTCCCCTGTATACATTGTATGGTTAGCTGCCTCCTGTGACTTGTAGTTCCCCTGTAAACAATGTATGGTTAGCTGCCTCCTGGGACTTGTAGTTCTCCTATATACATTGTATGGTTAGCTGCCTCCTGGGACTTGTAGTTCCCCTGTATACATTGTGTGGTTAGCTGCCTCCTGGGACTTGTAGTTCCCCTGTATACATTGTATGGTTAGCTGCCTCCTGGGACTTGTAGTTCCGCTGTATATAGTGTATGGTTAACTGTCTCCTGGGACTTGTAGTTCCCCTGTATACATTGTATGGTTAGCTGCCTCCTGGGACTTGTAGTTCCCCTGTAAACAATGTATGGTTAGCTGCCTCCTGGGACTTGTAGTTCCTCTGTATACATTGTATGGTTATCTGTCTCCCTAGACTTGTAGCTCTCCTGTATACATTGTATGGTTAGCTGCCTCCTGGAACTTGTAGTTCCCCTGTATACATTGTATGGTTAGCTGCCTCCTGGGACTTGTAGTTCCCCTCTATACATTGTATGGTTAGCTACCTCCAGGGACTTGTAGTTCCCCTGTATACATTGTATGGTTACTTGCCTACTATAACTTGTAGTTCCCTTGTATACATTGTATGGTTAGCTGCCTCCTGGGACTTGTAGTTCCTCTGTATATATTGTATGGTTATCTGTCTCCCTGGACTTGTAGTTCCCCTGTATACATTGTATGGTTAGCTGCCTCCTGGGACTTGTAGTTCCCCTGTATACATTGTATGGTTAGCTGCTTCCTGGGACTTGTAGTTCCCCTGTATACATTGTATGGTTAGCTGCTTCCTGGGACTTGTAGTTCTCCTATATACATTGTATGGTTAGCTACCTACTTGGACTTGTAGTTCCCCTGTATACATTGTATGGTTAGCTGCCTCCTGGGACTTGTAGTTCCGCTGTATATAGTGTATGGTTAACTGTCTCCTGGGACTTGTAGTTCCACTGTATACATTGTATGGTTAGCTGCCTCCTGGGACTTGTAGTTCCCCTGTAAACAATGTATGGTTAGTTGACTCCTGGGACTTGTAGTTCCCCTGTATACATTGTATGGTTAGCTGCCTCGTGGGACTTGTAGTTCCCCTGTATACATTGTATGGTCAGCTGCCTCCTGGAACTTCTAGTTCTGCTGTATACATTGTATGGTTAGCTGCCTCTTATGACTTGTAGTTCCCCTGTATACATTGTATGGTCAGCTGCCTCCTGGGACTTTTAGTCCCACTGTATACATTGTATGGTCAGCTGCCTCCTGGAACTTCTAGTTCTGCTGTATACATTGTATGGTTAGCTGTCTCCTGGGACTTGTAGTTCCCCTGTATACATTGTATGGTTAGCTGCCTCCTATGACTTGTAGTTCCCCTGTATACATTGTATGGTTAGCTGCCTCCTGGGACTTCTAGTTCTGCTGTATACAGTGTATGGTTAACTGTCTCCTGGGACTTGTAGTTCCCCTGTATACATTGTATGGTTTGCTGTCTACTGGGACTTGTAGTTCCCCTGTATACATTGTATGGTTAGCTGCCTCCTGGGACTTGTAGTTCCCCTCTATACATTGTATGGTTAGCTACCTCCAGGGACTTGTAGTTCCTCTGTATACATTGTATGGTTATCTGTCTCCCTAGACTTGTAGCTCTCCTGTATACATTGTATGGTTAGCTGCCTCCTGGGACTTGTAGTTCCCCTCTATACATTGTATGGTTACTTGCCTACTATAACTAGTAGTTCCCTTGTATACATTGTATGGTTAGCTGCCTCCTGGGACTTGTAGTTCCTCTGTATATATTGTATGGTTATCTGTCTCCCAGGACTTGTAGTTCCCCGGTATATATTGTATGGTTAGCTGCCTCCTGGGACTTGTAGTTCCCCTGTATACATTGTATGGTTAGCTGCTTCCTGGGACTTGTAGTTCCCCTGTATACATTGTATGGTTAGCTGCCTCCTGGGACTTGTAGTTCCTCTGTATATATTATATGGTTAGGTGTCTCCTGGGACTTGTAGTTCCCCTGTATACATTGTATAGTTAGCTGCCTCCTGGGACTTGCAGTTCCGCTGTATACATTGTGTGGTTAGCTGCCTCCTGGGACTTGTAGTTCCCCTGTATACATTGTGTGGTTTGCTGCCTCCTGGGACTTGTAGTTCCCCTGTATACATTGTATGGTTAGCTGCCTCCTGGGACTTGTAGTTCCCCTGTATACATTGTATGGTTAGCTGCCTCCTGGGACTTGTAGTTCCGCTGTATATAGTGTATGGTTAACTGTCTCCTGGGACTTGTAGTTCCCCTGTATACATTGTATGGTTAGCTGCCTCCTGGGACTTGTAGTTCCCCTGTAAACAATGTATGGTTAGTTGACTCCTGGGACTTGTAGTTCCCCTGTATGCATTGTATGGTTAGCTGCCTCCTGGAACTTGTGGTTCCCCTGCATACATTGTATGGCTAGCTGCCTCCTGGGACTTGTGGTTCCCCTGCATACATTGTATGGTTAGCTGCCTCCTGGGACTTGTAGTTCCCCTATATACATTGTACTGTTTATCTGCCTCCTTGGACTTGTAATTCCCATGTATACATTGTATGGTTAGCTGCCTCCTGGAACTTGTAGTTCCCCTTTATACATTGTATGGTTTTCTTCATCCTGGAACTTGTAGTTCCCCTGTATATATTCTATGGTTAACTGCCTCCAGGACTTGTAGTTCCCCGGTATATATTCTATGGTTAGCTGCCTCCTGAGACTTGTAGTTCCCCTGTATACATTGTATGGTTAGCTGCCTCCTTGGACTTGTAGTTCCCCTGTATACTTGGTATGGTTAGCTGTCTCCCTGGACTTGTAGTTCCCCTGTATACATTGTATGGTTAGCTGCCTCCTGAAACTTGTAGTTCCCCTGTATACATGGTATGGTTAGCTGTCTCCCTGGACTTGTAGTTTCCCTGTATACATTGTATGGTTAGCTGCCTCCTGGAACTTGTAGTTCCCCTGTATACATTGTATGGTTAGCAGTCTCCTGAAACTTGTAGTTCCCCTGTATACATTGTATGGTTAGCTGCCTCCTTGGACTTGTAGTTCCCCTGTATACATGGTATGGTTAGCTGTCTCCCTGGACTTGTAGTTCCCCTGTATACATTGTATGGTTAGCTGCCTCCTGAAACTTGTAGTTCCCCTGTATACATTGTATGGTTAGCTGCCTCCTTGGACTTGTAGTTCCCCTGTATACATGGTATGGTTAGCTGCCTCCTTGGACTTGTAGTTCCCCTGTATACATTGTATGGTTCGCTGTCTCCTGGGACTTGTAGTTCTCCTGTATACAGTGTATGGTTAGCTGCCTCCTGTGACTTGTAGTTCTCCTATATACATTGTATGGTTAGCTATCTACTTGGACTTGTAGTTCCGCTGTATACATTGTATGATTAGCTGTCTCCTGGGACTTGTAGTTCCCCTGTATACATTGTATGGTTAGCTACCTCCAGGGACTTGTAGTTCCCCTGTATACATTGAATGGTTTTCTGTCTCCCTGGGCTTCTAGTTCCCCTGTATACATCGTATGGTTAGCTGTCTCCTGGGACTTGTAGTTCCCCTGTATACATTGTATGGTTAGTTGCGTACTATGACTTGTAGTTCCCCTGTATACATTGTATTGTTAGCTGCATCCTGGGACTTGAAGCTCCTCTGTATATATTGTATGGTTAGGTGTCTCCTGGGAGTAGTAGTTCCCCTGTATACATTGTATGGTTAGCTGCCTCCTGGGACTTGTAGTTCCCCTGTATACATTGTTTGGTTAGCTGCCTCCTGGGACTTGTAGTTCCCCTGTATGCATTGTATGGTTAGCTGCCTCCTGGGACTTGTAGTTCCTCTGTATATATTGTATGGTTAGGTGTCTCCTGGGACTTGTAGTTACCCTGTATACATTGTATAGTTAGCTGCCTCCTGGGACTTGTAGTTCCCCTGTATACATTGTATGGTTAGCTGCCTCCTGGGACTTGTTGTTCCTCTGTATACATTGTATGGTTAGCTGTCTCCTGGGACTTGTAGTTCCGCTGTATACATTGTATGGTTAGCTGCCTCCTGGGACTTGTAGTTCCCCTGCATGCATTGTATGGTTAGCTGCCTCCTGGGACTTGTAGTTCCTCTATATATATTGTATGGTTAGGTGTCTCCTGGGACTTGTAGTTACCCTGTATACATTGTATAGTTAGCTTCCTCCTGGGACTTGTAGTTCCACTGTATACATTGCATGGTTAGCTGCCTCCTGGGACTTGTAGTTCCCCTGTATACATTGTATTGATAGCTGTCTCCTGGGACTTGTAGTTCCGCTGTATAAATTGTATGGTTAGCTGCCTCCTGGGACATGTAGTTCCGCTGGATAGAGTGTATGGTTAACTGTCTCCTGGGACTTGTAGTTCCCCTGTATACATTGTATGGTTAGCTGCCTCCTGGGACTTGTAGTCCAACTGTATACATTGTATGGTTTGCTGTCTCCTGGGACTTGCAGTTCCCCTGTATACATTATATGATTCGCTGTCTCCTGGGACTTTGTATGGTTAGCTGCCTACTGGGACTTGTAGTTCCCCTGTATACATTGTATGGTTCGCTGTCTCCTGGGACTTGTAGTTCCCCTGTATACATTGCATGGTTAGCTGCCTCCTGGGACTTGTAGTTCCCCTGCATACATTGTATGGTTCGCTGTCTTCTGGGACTTGTAGTTCCCCTGTATACATTGTATGGTTCGCTGTCTCCTGGGACTTGTAGTTCCCTGTATACATTGTATGGTTAGCTGCCTCCTGGGACTTGCAGTTCCCCTGTTTACATTGTATGGTTCGCTGTCTCCTGGGACTTGTAGTTCCCCTGTATACATTGTATGGTTAGCTGCCTCCTGGGACTTGTAGTTTCCCTGTATACACTGTATGGTTCGCTGTCTCCTGGGACTTGTAGTTCCCCTGTATACAGTGTATGGTTTGCTGTCTTCTGGGACTTGTAGTTCCCCTGTATACATTGTATGGTTAGCTGCCTCCTGGGACTTGTAGTTCCCCTGTATTCATTGTATGGTCCGCTGTCTCCTGGGACTAGTAGTTCCCCTGTATACATTGTATGGTTATATGTCTCCCTGGATTTGTAGTTCCCCTGTATACATTGTATGGTTATATGTCTCCCTGGACTTGTAGTTCCCCTGTATACATTGTATGGTTAGCTACCTCCAGGGACTTGTAGTTCCCCTGTATACATTGTATGGTTAGCTGTCTCCTGGGACTTGTAGTTCCCCTGTATACATTGTATGGTTATATGTCTCCCTGGACTTGTAGTTCCCCTGTATACATTGTATGGTTATATGTCTCCCTGGACTTGTAGTTCCCCTGTATACATTGTATGGTTAGCTACCTCCAGGGACTTGTAGTTCCCCTGTATACATTGTATGGTTAGCTGTCTCCAAGGACTTGTAGTTCCCCTGTATACATTGAATGGTTTTCTGTCTCCCTGGGCTTGTAGTTCCCCTGTATACATCGTATGGTTAGCTGTCTCCTGGGACTTGTAGTTCCCCTGTATACATTGTATGGTTAGCTGCGTACTATGACTTGTAGTTCCCCTGTATACATTGTATTGTTAGCTGCATCCTGGGACTTGAAGTTCCTCTGTATATATTGTATGGTTAGGTGTCTCCTGGGAGTAGTAGTTCCCCTGTATACATTGCATGGTTAGCTGCCTCCTGGGACTTGTAGTTCCCCTGTATACATTGTATGGTTAGCTGCCTCCTGGGACTTGTAGTTCCCCTGTATACATTGTATGGTTCGCTGTCTCCTGGGACTTGTAGTTCCGCTGTATACATTGTATGGTTAGCTGCCTCCTGGGACTTGTAGTTCCGCTGGATACAGTGTATGGTTAACTGTCTCCTGGGACTTGTAGTTCCTCTGTATACATTGTATGGTTAGCTGCCTCCTGGGACTTGTAGTCCCCCTGTATACATTGTATGGTTAGCTGCCTCCTGGGACTTGTAGTTCCCCTGTATACATTGTATGGTTCGCTGTCTCCTGGGACTTGCAGTTCCCCTGCATACATTGTATGATTCGCTGTCTCCTGGGACTTTATATGGTTAGCTGCCTACTGGGACTTGTAGTTCCCCTGTATACATTGTATGGTTCGCTGTCTCCTGGGACTTGTAGTTCCCCTGTATACATTGTATGGTTAGCTGTCTCCTGGGACTTGTAGTTCCCCTGTATACAGTGTATGGTTACCAGTCTCCTGGGACTTGTAGTTCCCCTGTATACATTGTATGGTTAGCTGCCTCCTGGGACTTGTAGTTCCCCTGTATACATTGTATGGTTCGCTGTCTCCTGGGACTTGTAGTTCCCCGGTATACATTGTATGGTTTGCTGCCTCCTGGGACTTGTAGTTCCCCTGCATACATTGTATGGTTCGCTGTCTCCTGGGACTTGTAGTTCCCCTGCATACATTGTATGGTTCGCTGTCTCCTGGGACTTGTAGTTCCCCTGTATACATTGTATGGTTAGCTGCCTCCTGGGACTTGTAGTTCCCCTGCATACATTGTATGGTTTGCTGTCTCATGGGACTAGCAGTTCCCCTGTATACATTGTATGGTTCGCTGTCTCCTGGGACTTGTAGTTCCCCTGTATACATTGTATGGTTAGCTGCCACCTGGGACTTGTAGTTCCCCTGTATACATTGTATGGTTCGCTGTCTCCTGGGACTTGTAGTTCCCCTGTATACATTGTATGGTTAGCTGCCTCCTGGGACTTGTAGTTCCGCTGTATATAGTGTATGGTTTGCTGTCTTCTGGGACTTGTAGTTCCCCTGTATACATTGTATGGTTAGCTGCCTCCTGGGACTTGTAGTACCCCTGTATACATTGTATGGTTCGCTGTCTCCTGGGACTTGTAGTTCCCCTGTATACATTGTATGGTTAGCTGTCTCCTGGGACTTGTAGTTCCCCTGTATACAGTGTATGGTTTGCAGTCTCCTGGGACTTGTAGTTCCCCTGTATACATTGTATGGTTAGCTGCCTCCTGGGACTTGTAGTTCCCCTGTATACATTGTATGGTCCGCTGTCTCCTGGGACTTGTAGTTCCCCTGTATACTTTGTATGGTTAGCTGTCTCCTCGGACTTGTAGTTCCCCTGTATACAGTGTATGGTTAGCAGTCTCCTGGGACTTGTAGTTCCCCTGTATACATTGTATGGTCAGCTGCCTCCTGGGACTTGTAGTTCCCCTGTATACATTGTATGGTTCGCGGTCTCCTGGGACTTGTAGTTCCCCTGTATACATTGTATCGTTCGCTGTCTCCTGGGACTTGTAGTTCCCCTGTATACATTGTATGGTTAGCTGCCTCCCTGGACTTGTAGTTTCCCTATATACATTGTATGGTTTGCTGTCTCCTGGGACTTGCAGTTCCCCTGTATACATTGTATGGTTCGCTGTCTCCTGGGACTTGTAGTTCCCCTGTATACATTGTATGGTTAGCTGCCTCCTGGGACTTGTAGTTCCCCTGTATACATTGTATGGTTCGCTGTCTCCTGGGACTTGTAGTTTCCCTGTATACACTGTATGGTTTGCTGTCTCCTGGGACTTGCAGTTCCCCTGTATACATTGTATGATTCGCTGTCTCCTGGGACTTGTAGTTCCCCTGTATACATTGTATGGTTAGCTGCCTACTGGGACTTGTAGTTACCCTGTATACATTGTATGGTTCGCTGTCTCCTGGGACTTGTAGTTCCCCTGTATACATTGTATGGTTAGCTGTCTCCTGGGACTTGTAGTTCCCCTGTATACATTGTATGGTTTGCTGTCTCCTGAGACTTGTAGTTCCCCTGTATACATTGTATGATTCGCTGTCTCCTGGGACTTGTAGTTCCCCTGTATACATTGTATGGTTAGCTGCCTACTGGGACTTGTAGTTCCCCTGTATACATTGTATGGTTTTCTGTCTCCCTGGGCTTGTAGTTCCCCTGTATACATCGTATGGTTAGCTGTCTCCTGGGACTTGTAGTTCCCCTGTATACATTGTATGGTTAGCTGCGTACTATGACTTGTAGTTCCCCTGTATACATTGTATTGTTAGCTGCATCCTGGGACTTGAAGTTCCTCTGTATATATTGTATGGTTAGCTGTCTCCTGGGGCTTGTAGTTCCCCTGTATACAGTGTATGGTTAGCAGTCTCCTGGGACTTGTAGTTCCCCTGTATACATTGTATGGTTTTCTGTCTCCCTGGGCTTGTAGTTCCCCTGTATACATCGTATGGTTAGCTGTCTCCTGGGACTTGTAGTTCCCCTGTATACATTGTATGGTTAGCTGCGTACTATGACTTGTAGTTCCCCTGTATACATTGTATTGTTAGCTGCATCCTGGGACTTGAAGTTCCTCTGTATATATTGTATGGTTAGGTGTCTCCTGGGAGTAGTAGTTCCCCTGTATACATTGCATGGTTAGCTGCCTCCTGGGACTTGTAGTTCCCCTGTATACATTGTATGGTTAGCTGCCTCCTGGGACTTGTAGTTCCCCTGTATACATTGTATGGTTCGCTGTCTCCTGGAACTTGTAGTTCCGCTGTATACATTGTATGGTTAGCTGCCTCCTGGGACTTGTAGTTCCGCTGGATACAGTGTATGGTTAACTGTCTACTGGGACTTGTAGTTCCCCTGTATACATTGTATGGTTAGCTGCCTCCTGGGACTTGTAGTCCCCCTGTATACATTGTATGGTTAGCTGCCTCCTGGGACTTCTAGTTCTCCTGTATACATTGTATGGTTCGCTGTCTCCTGAGACTTGTAGTTCCCCTGTATACATTGTATGGTTTGCTGTCTCCTGGGACTTGCAGTTCCCCTGTATACAGTGTATGATTCGCTGTCTCCTGGGACTTTGTATGGTTAGCTGCCTACTGGGACTTGCAGTTCCCCTGTATACATTGTATGATTCGCTGTCTCCTGGGACTTTGTATGGTTAGCTGCCTACTGGGACTTGTAGTTCCCCTGTATACATTGTATGGTTCGCTGTCTCCTGGGACTTGTAGTTCCCCTGTATACATTGTATGGTTAGCTGTCTCCTGGGACTTGTAGTTCCCCTGTATACAGTGTATGGTTAGCAGTCTCCTGGGACTTGTAGTTCCCCTGTATACATTGTATGTTTAGCTGCCTACTGGGACTTGTAGTTCCCCTGTATACATTGTATGGTTCGCTGTCTCCTGGGACTTGTAGTTCCCCTGTATACACTGTATGGTTAGCTGCCTCCTGGGACTTGTAGTTCCCCTGCATACATTGTATGGTTCGCTGTCTCCTGGGACTTGTAGTTCCCCTGCATACATTGTATGGTTCGCTGTCTCCTGGGACTTGTAGTTCCCCTGTATACATTGTATGGTTAGGTGCCTCCTGGGACTTGTAGTTCCGCTGCATACATTGTATGGTTTCCTGTCTCCTGGGACTAGCAGTTCCCCTGTATACATTGTATGGTTCGCTGTCTCCTGGGACTTGTAGTTCCCCTGTATACATTGTATGGTTAGCTGCCTCCTGGGACTTGTAGTTCCCCTGTATACATTGTATGGTTAGCTGCCTCCTGGGACTTGTAGTTCCGCTGTATACATTGTATGGTCCGCTGTCTCCTGGGACTTGTAGTTCCCCTGTATACATTGTATGGTTAGCTGTCTCCTCGGACTTGTAGTTCCCCTGTATACAGTGTATGGTTAGCAGTCTCCTGGGACTTGTAGTTCCCCTGTATACATTGTATGGTCAGCTGCCTCCTGGGACTTGTAGTTCCCCTGTATACATTGTATGGTTCGCGGTCTCCTGGGACTTGTAGTTCCCCTGTATACATTGTATCGTTCGCTGTCTCCTGGGACTTGTAGTTCCCCTGTATACATTGTATGGTTAGCTGCCTCCCTGGACTTGTAGTTTCCCTGTATACATTGTATGGTTTGCTGTCTCCTGGGACTTGCAGTTCCCCTGTATACATTGTATGGTTCGCTGTCTCCTGGGACTTGTAGTTCCCCTGTATACATTGTATGGTTAGCTGCCTCCTGGGACTTGTAGTTCCCCTGTATACATTGTATGGTTCGCTGTCTCCTGGGACTTGTAGTTCCCCTGTATACATTGTATGGTTTGCTGTCTCCTGGGACTTGCAGTTCCCCTGTATACATTGTATGATTCGCTGTCTCCTGGGACTTGTAGTTCTACTGTATACATTGTATGGTTAGCTGCCTACTGGGACTTGTAGTTCCCCTGTATACATTGTATGGTTAGCTGTCTCCTGGGACTTGTAGTTCCCCTGTATACAGTGTATGGTTAGCAGTCTCCTGGGACTTGTAGTTCCCCTGTATACATTGTATGGTTAGCTGCCTCCTGGGACTTGTAGTTCCCCTGTATACATTGTATGGTTCGCTGTCTCCTGAGACTTGTAGTTCCCCTGTATACATTGGATGGTTAGCTGCCTCCTGGGACTTGTAGTTCCCCTGTATACATTGTATGGTTCGCTGTCTCCTGGGACTTGTAGTTCCCCTGTATACAGTGTATGGTTTGCTGTCTTCTGGGACTTGTAGTTCCCCTGTATACATAGTATGCTTAGCTGTCTCCAGGGACTTGTAATTCCCCTGTATACATTGTATAGTTAGCTGTCTCCTGGGACTTGTAGTTCCACTGTATACAGTGTATGGTTAGCAGTCTCCTGGGACTTGTAGTTCCCCTGTATACATTGTATGGTTAGCTGTCTCCTGGGACTTGTAGTTCCCCTGTATACAGTGTATGGTTAGCAGTCTCCTGGGACTTGTAGTTCCCCTGTATACATTGTATGGTTTTCTGTCTCCCTGGGCTTGTAGTTCCCCTGTATACATCGTATGGTTAGCTGTCTCCTGGGACTTGTAGTTCCCCTGTATACATTGTATGGTTAGCTGCGTACTATGACTTGTAGTTCCCCTGCATACATTGTATTGTTAGCTGCATCCTGGGACTTGAAGTTCCTCTGTATATATTGTATGGTTAGCTGTCTCCTGGGACTTGTAGTTCCCCTGTATACAGTGTATGGTTAGCAGTCTCCTGGGACTTGTAGTTCCCCTGTATACATTGTATGGTTTTCTGTCTCCCTGGGCTTGTAGTTCCCCTGTATACATCGTATGGTTAGCTGTCTCCTGGGACTTGTAGTTCCCCTGTATACATTGTATGGTTAGCTGCGTACTATGACTTGTAGTTCCCCTGTATACATTGTATTGTTAGCTGCATCCTGGGACTTGTAGTTCCCCTGTATACATTGTATGGTTAGCTGCCTCCTGGGACTTGTAGTTCCCCTGTATACATTGTATGGTTAGCTGCCTCCTGGGACTTATAGTCCCCCTGTATACATTGTATGGTTAGCTGCCTCCTGGGACTTGTAGTTCCCCTGTATACATTGTATGGTTCGCTGTCTCCTGAGACTTGTAGTTCCCCTGTATACATTGTATTGTTTGCTGTCTCCTGGGACTTGCAGTTCCCCTGTATACATTGTATGATTCGCTGTCTCCTGGGACTTTGTATGGTTAGCTGCCTACTGGGACTTGTAGTTCCCCTGTATACATTGTATGGTTCGCTGTCTCCTGGGACTTGCAGTTCCCCTGTATACATTGTATGGTTAGCTGTCTCCTGGGACTTGTAGTTCCCCTGTATACAGGGTATGGTTAGCAGTCTCCTGGGACTTGTAGTTCCCCTGTATACATTGTATGGTTCGCTGTCTCCTGGGACTTGTAGTTCCCCTGTATACATTGTATGGTTAGATGCCTCCTGGGACTTGTAGTTCCCCTGTATACATTGTATGGTTCGCTGTCTCCTGGGACTTGTAGTTCCCCTGTATACATTGTATGGTTCGCTGTCTCCTGGGACTTGTAGTTCCGCTGTATACATTGTATGGTTAGCTGCCTCCTGGGACTTGTAGTTCCGCTGGATACAGTGTATGGTTAACTGTCTCCTGGGACTTGTAGTTCCCCTGTATACATTGTATGGTTAGCTGCCTCCTGGGACTTATAGTCCCCCTGTATACATTGTATGGTTAGCTGCCTCCTGGGACTTGTAGTTCCCCTGTATACATTGTATGGTTCGCTGTCTCCTGAGACTTGTAGTTTCCCTGTATACATTGTATTGTTTGCTGTCTCCTGGGACTTGCAGTTCCCCTGTATACATTGTATGATTCGCTGTCTCCTGGGACTTTGTATGGTTAGCTGCCTACTGAGACTTGTAGTTCCCCTGTATACATTGTATGGTTCGCTGTCTCCTGGGACTTGTAGTTCCGCTGTATACATTGTATGGTTAGCTGCCTCCTGGGACTTGTAGTTCCGCTGGATACAGTGTATGGTTAACTGTCTCCTGGGACTTGTAGTTCCCCTGTATACATTGTATGGTTAGCTGCCTCCTGGGACTTGTAGTCCCCCTGTATACATTGTATGGTTAGCTGCCTCCTGGGACTTGTAGTTCCCCTGTATACATTGTATGGTTCGCTGTCTCCTGGGACTTGCAGTTCCCCTGCATACATTGTATGATTCGCTGTCTCCTGGGACTTTATATGGTTAGCTGCCTACTGGGACTTGTAGTTCCCCTGTATACATTGTATGGTTCGCTGTCTCCTGGGACTTGTAGTTCCCCTGTATACATTGTATGGTTAGCTGTCTCCTGGGACTTGTAGTTCCCCTGTATACAGTGTATGGTTACCAGTCTCCTGGGACTTGTAGTTCCCCTGTATACATTGTATGGTTAGCTGCCTCCTGGGACTTGTAGTTCCCCTGTATACATTGTATGGTTCGCTGTCTCCTGGGACTTGTAGTTCCCCGGTATACATTGTATGGTTAGCTGCCTCCTGGGACTTGTAGTTCCCCTGCATACATTGTATGGTTCGCTGTCTCCTGGGACTTGTAGTTCCCCTGCATACATTGTATGGTTCGCTGTCTCCTGGGACTTGTAGTTCCCCTGTATACATTGTATGGTTAGCTGCCTCCTGGGACTTGTAGTTCCCCTGCATACATTGTATGGTTTGCTGTCTCATGGGACTAGCAGTTCCCCGGTATACATTGTATGGTTAGCTGCCTCCTGGGACTTGTAGTTCCCCTGCATACATTGTATGGTTCGCTGTCTCCTGGGACTTGTAGTTCCCCTGCATACATTGTATGGTTCGCTGTCTCCTGGGACTTGTAGTTCCCCTGTATACATTGTATGGTTAGCTGCCTCCTGGGACTTGTAGTTCCGCTGTATATAGTGTATGGTTTGCTGTCTTCTGGGACTTGTAGTTCCCCTGTATACATTGTATGGTTAGCTGCCTCCTGGGACTTGTAGTACCCCTGTATACATTGTATGGTTCGCTGTCTCCTGGGACTTGTAGTTCCCCTGTATACATTGTATGGTTAGCTGTCTCCTGGGACTTGTAGTTCCCCTGTATACAGTGTATGGTTTGCAGTCTCCTGGGACTTGTAGTTCCCCTGTATACATTGTATGGTTAGCTGCCTCCTGGGACTTGTAGTTCCCCTGTATACATTGTATGGTCCGCTGTCTCCTGGGACTTGTAGTTCCCCTGTATACTTTGTATTGTTAGCTGTCTCCTCGGACTTGTAGTTCCCCTGTATACAGTGTATGGTTAGCAGTCTCCTGGGACTTGTAGTTCCCCTGTATACATTGTATGGTCAGCTGCCTCCTGGGACTTGTAGTTCCCCTGTATACATTGTATGGTTCGCGGTCTCCTGGGACTTGTAGTTCCCCTGTATACATTGTATAGTTCGCTGTCTCCTGGGACTTGTAGTTCCCCTGTATACATTGTATGGTTAGCTGCCTCCCTGGACTTGTAGTTTCCCTATATACATTGTATGGTTTGCTGTCTCCTGGGACTTGCAGTTCCCCTGTATACATTGTATGGATCGCTGTCTCCTGGGACTTGTAGTTCCCCTGTATACATTGTATGGTTAGCTGCCTCCTGGGACTTGTAGTTCCCCTGTATACATTGTATGGTTCGCTGTCTCCTGGGACTTGTAGTTCCCCTGTATACACTGTATGGTTTGCTGTCTCCTGGGACTTGCAGTTCCCCTGTATACATTGTATGATTCGCTGTCTCCTGGGACTTGTAGTTCCCCTGTATACATTGTATGGTTAGCTGCCTACTGGGACTTGTAGTTACCCTGTATACATTGTATGGTTCGCTGTCTCCTGGGACTTGTAGTTCCCCTGTATACATTGTATGGTTAGCTGTCTCCTGGGACTTGTAGTTCCCCTGTATACATTGTATGGTTTGCTGTCTCCTGAGACTTGTAGTTCCCCTGTATACATTGTATGATTCGCTGTCTCCTGGGACTTGTAGTTCCCCTGTATACATTGTATGGTTAGCTGCCTACTGGGACTTGTAGTTCCCCTGTATACATTGTATGGTTTTCTGTCTCCCTGGGCTTGTAGTTCCCCTGTATACATCGTATGGTTAGCTGTCTCCTGGGACTTGTAGTTCCCCTGTATACATTGTATGGTTAGCTGCGTACTATGACTTGTAGTTCCCCTGTATACATTGTATTGTTAGCTGCATCCTGGGACTTGAAGTTCCTCTGTATATATTGTATGGTTAGCTGTCTCCTGGGGCTTGTAGTTCCCCTGTATACAGTGTATGGTTAGCAGTCTCCTGGGACTTGTAGTTCCCCTGTATACATTGTATGGTTTTCTGTCTCCCTGGGCTTGTAGTTCCCCTGTATACATCGTATGGTTAGCTGTCTCCTGGGACTTGTAGTTCCCCTGTATACATTGTATGGTTAGCTGCGTACTATGACTTGTAGTTCCCCTGTATACATTGTATTGTTAGCTGCATCCTGGGACTTGAAGTTCCTCTGTATATATTGTATGGTTAGGTGTCTCCTGGGAGTAGTAGTTCCCCTGTATACATTGCATGGTTAGCTGCCTCCTGGGACTTGTAGTTCCCCTGTATACATTGTATGGTTAGCTGCCTCCTGGGACTTGTAGTTCCCCTGTATACATTGTATGGTTCGCTGTCTCCTGGAACTTGTAGTTCCGCTGTATACATTGTATGGTTAGCTGCCTCCTGGGACTTGTAGTTCCGCTGGATACAGTGTATGGTTAACTGTCTACTGGGACTTGTAGTTCCCCTGTATACATTGTATGGTTAGCTGCCTCCTGGGACTTGTAGTCCCCCTGTATACATTGTATGGTTAGCTGCCTCCTGGGACTTCTAGTTCTCCTGTATACATTGTATGGTTCGCTGTCTCCTGAGACTTGTAGTTCCCCTGTATACATTGTATGGTTTGCTGTCTCCTGGGACTTGCAGTTCCCCTGTATACAGTGTATGATTCGCTGTCTCCTGGGAGTTTGTATGGTTAGCTGCCTACTGGGACTTGCAGTTCCCCTGTATACATTCTATGATTCGCTGTCTCCTGGGACTTTGTATGGTTAGCTGCCTACTGGGACTTGTAGTTCCCCTGTATACATTGTATGGTTCGCTGTCTCCTGGGACTTGTAGTTCCCCTGTATACATTGTATGGTTAGCTGTCTCCTGGGACTTGTAGTTCCCCTGTATACAGTGTATGGTTAGCAGTATCCTGGGACTTGTAGTTCCCCTGTATACATTGTATGTTTAGCTGCCTCCTGGGACTTGTAGTTCCCCTGTATACATTGTATGGTTCGCTGTCTCCTGGGACTTGTAGTTCCCCTGTATACACTGTATGGTTAGCTGCCTCCTGGGACTTGTAGTTCCCCTGCATACATTGTATGGTTCGTTGTCTCCTGGGACTTGTAGTTCCCCTGCATACATTGTATGGTTCGCTGTCTCCTGGGACTTGTAGTTCCCCTGTATACATTGTATGGTTAGCTGCCTCCTGGGACTTGTAGTTCCCCTGCATACATTGTATGGTTTGCTGTCTCCTGGGACTAGCAGTTCCCCTGTATACATTGTATGGTTCGCTGTCTCCTGGGACTTGTAGATCCCCTGTATACATTGTATGTTTAGCTGCCTCCTGGGACTTGTAGTTCCCCTGTATACATTGTATGGTTAGCTGCCTCCTGGGACTTGTAGTTCCGCTGTATACATTGTATGGTCCGCTGTCTCCTGGGACTTGTAGTTCCACTGTATACATTGTATGGTTAGCTGTCTCCTCGGACTTGTAGTTCCCCTGTATACAGTGTATGGTTAGCAGTCTCCTGGGACTTGTAGTTCCCCTGTATACATTGTATGGTCAGCTGCCTCCTGGGACTTGTAGTTCCCCTGTATACATTGTATGGTTCGCGGTCTCCTGGGACTTGTAGTTCCCCTGTATACATTGTATCGTTCGCTGTCTCCTGGGACTTGTAGTTCCCCTGTATACATTGTATGGTTAGCTGCCTCCCTGGACTTGTAGATTCCCTGTATACATTGTATGGTTTGCTGTCTCCTGGGACTTGCAGTTCCCCTGTATACATTGTATGGTTCGCTGTCTCCTGGGACTTGTAGTTCCCCTGTATACATTGTATGGTTAGCTGACTCCTGGGACTTGTAGTTCCCCTGTATACATTGTATGGTTCGCTGTCTCCTGGGACTTGTAGTTCCCCTGTATACATTGTATGGTTTGCTGTCTCCTGGGACTTGCAGTTCCCCTGTATACATTGTATGATTCGCTGTCTCCTGGGACTTGTAGTTCTACTGTATACATTGTATGGTTAGCTGCCTACTGGGACTTGTAGTTCCCCTGTATACATTGTATGGTTAGCTGTCTCCTGGGACTTGTAGTTCCCCTGTATACAGTGTATGGTTAGCAGTCTCCTGGGACTTGTAGTTCCCCTGTATACATTGTATGGTTAGCTGCCTCCTGGGACTTGTAGTTCCCCTGTATACATTGCATGGTTCGCTGTCTCCTGAGACTTGTAGTTCCCCTGTATACATTGGATGGTTAGCTGCCTCCTGGGACTTGTAGTTCCCCTGTATACATTGTATGGTTCGCTGTCTCCTGGGACTTGTAGTTCCCCTGTATACAGTGTATGGTTTGCTGTCTTCTGGGACTTGTAGTTCCCCTGTATACATAGTATGCTTAGCTGTCTCCAGGGACTTGTAATTCCCCTGTATACATTGTATAGTTAGCTGTCTCCTGGGACTTGTAGTTCCACTGTATACAGTGTATGGTTAGCAGTCTCCTGGGACTTGTAGTTCCCCTGTATACATTGTATGGTTAGCTGTCTCCTGGGACTTGTAGTTCCCCTGTATACAGTGTATGGTTAGCAGTCTCCTGGGACTTGTAGTTCCCCTGTATACATTGTATGGTTTTCTGTCTCCCTGGGCTTGTAGTTCCCCTGTATACATCGTATGGTTAGCTGTCTCCTGGGACTTGTAGTTCCCCTGTATACATTGTATGGTTAGCTGCGTACTATGACTTGTAGTTCCCCTGCATACATTGTATTGTTAGCTGCATCCTGGGACTTGAAGTTCCTCTGTATATATTGTATGGTTAGCTGTCTCCTGGGACTTGTAGTTCCCCTGTATACAGTGTGTGGTTAGCAGTCTCCTGGGACTTGTAGTTCCCCTGTATACATTGTATGGTTTTCTGTCTCCCTGGGCTTGTAGTTCCCCTGTATACATCGTATGGTTAGCTGTCTCCTGGGACTTGTAGTTCCCCTGTATACATTGTATGGTTAGCTGCGTACTATGACTTGTAGTTCCCCTGTATACATTGTATTGTTAGCTGCATCCTGGGAGTTGTAGTTCCCCTGTATACATTGTATGGTTAGCTGCCTCCTGGGACTTGTAGTTCCCCTGTATACATTGTATGGTTAGCTGCCTCCTGGGACTTATAGTCCCCCTGTATACATTGTATGGTTAGCTGCCTCCTGGGACTTGTAGTTCCCCTGTATACATTGTATGGTTCGCTGTCTCCTGAGACTTGTAGTTCCCCTGTATACATTGTATTGTTTGCTGTCTCCTGGGACTTGCAGTTCCCCTGTATACATTGTATGATTCGCTGTCTCCTGGGACTTTGTATGGTTAGCTGCCTACTGGGACTTGTAGTTCCCCTGTATACATTGTATGGTTCGCTGTCTCCTGGGACTTGCAGTTCCCCTGTATACATTGTATGGTTAGCTGTCTCCTGGGACTTGTAGTTCCCCTGTATACAGTGTATGGTTAGCAGTCTCCTGGGACTTGTAGTTCCCCTGTATACATTGTATGGTTAGCTGCCTCCTGGGACTTGTAGTTCCCCTGTATACATTGTATGGTTCGCTGTCTCCTGGGACTTGTAGTTCCCCTGTATACATTGTATGGTTAGATGCCTCCTGGGACTTGTAGTTCCCCTGTATACATTGTATGGTTCGCTGTCTCCTGGGACTTGTAGTTCCCCTGTATACATTGTATGGTTCGCTGTCTCCTGGGACTTGTAGTTCCGCTGTATACATTGTATGGTTAGCTGCCTCCTGGGACTTGTAGTTCCGCTGGATACAGTGTATGGTTAACTGTCTCCTGGGACTTGTAGTTCCCCTGTATACATTGTATGGTTAGCTGCCTCCTGGGACTTATAGTCCCCCTGTATACATTGTATGGTTAGCTGCCTCCTGGGACTTGTAGTTCCCCTGTATACATTGTATGGTTCGCTGTCTCCTGAGACTTGTAGTTCCCCTGTATACATTGTATTGTTTGCTGTCTCCTGGGACTTGCAGTTCCCCTGTATACATTGTATGATTCGCTGTCTCCTGGGACTTTGTATGGTTAGCTGCCTACTGAGACTTGTAGTTCCCCTGTATACATTGTATGGTTCGCTGTCTCCTGGGACTTGTAGTTCCGCTGTATACATTGTATGGTTAGCTGCCTCCTGGGACTTGTAGTTCCGCTGGATACAGTGTATGGTTAACTGTCTCCTGGGACTTGTAGTTCCCCTGTATACATTGTATGGTTAGCTGCCTCCTGGGACTTGTAGTCCCCCTGTATACATTGTATGGTTAGCTGCCTCCTGGGACTTGTAGTTCCCCTGTATACATTGTATGGTTCGCTGTCTCCTGGGACTTGCAGTTCCCCTGCATACATTGTATGATTCGCTGTCTCCTGGGACTTTATATGGTTAGCTGCCTACTGGGACTTGTAGTTCCCCTGTATACATTGTATGGTTCGCTGTCTCCTGGGACTTGTAGTTACCCTGTATACATTGTATGGTTAGCTGTCTCCTGGGACTTGTAGTTCCCCTGTATACAGTGTATGGTTACCAGTCTCCTGGGACTTGTAGTTCCCCTGTATACATTGTATGGTTAGCTGCCTCCTGGGACTTGTAGTTCCCCTGTATACATTGTATGGTTCGCTGTCTCCTGGGACTTGTAGTTCCCCGGTATACATTGTATGGTTAGCTGCCTCCTGGGACTTGTAGTTCCCCTGCATACATTGTATGGTTCGCTGTCTCCTGGGACTTGTAGTTCCCCTGCATACATTGTATGGTTCGCTGTCTCCTGGGACTTGTAGTTCCCCTGTATACATTGTATGGTTAGCTGCCTCCTGGGACTTGTAGTTCCCCTGCATACATTGTATGGTTTGCTGTCTCATGGGACTAGCAGTTCCCCTGTATACATTGTATGGTTCGCTGTCTCCTGGGACTTGTAGTTCCCCTGTATACATTGTATGGTTAGCTGCCTCCTGGGACTTGTAGTTCCCCTGTATACATTGTATGGTTCGCTGTCTCCTGGGACTTGTAGTTCCCCTGTATACATTGTATGGTTAGCTGCCTCCTGGGACTTGTAGTTCCGCTGTATATAGTGTATGGTTTGCTGTCTTCTGGGACTTGTAGTTCCCCTGTATACATTGTATGGTTAGCTGCCTCCTGGGACTTGTAGTACCCCTGTATACATTGTATGGTTCGCTGTCTCCTGGGACTTGTAGTTCCCCTGTATACATTGTATGGTTAGCTGTCTCCTGGGACTTGTAGTTCCCCTGTATACAGTGTATGGTTTGCAGTCTCCTGGGACTTGTAGTTCCCCTGTATACATTGTATGGTTAGCTGCCTCCTGGGACTTGTAGTTCCCCTGTATACATTGTATGGTCCGCTGTCTCCTGGGACTTGTAGTTCCCCTGTATACTTTGTATGGTTAGCTGTCTCCTCGGACTTGTAGTTCCCCTGTATACAGTGTATGGTTAGCAGTCTCCTGGGACTTGTAGTTCCCCTGTATACATTGTATGGTCAGCTGCCTCCTGGGACTTGTAGTTCCCCTGTATACATTGTATGGTTCGCGGTCTCCTGGGACTTGTAGTTCCCCTGTATACATTGTATAGTTCGCTGTCTCCTGGGACTTGTAGTTCCCCTGTATACATTGTATGGTTAGCTGCCTCCCTGGACTTGTAGTTTCCCTATATACATTGTATGGTTTGCTGTCTCCTGGGACTTGCAGTTCCCCTGTATACATTGTATGGATCGCTGTCTCCTGGGACTTGTAGTTCCCCTGTATACATTGTATGGTTAGCTGCCTCCTGGGACTTGTAGTTCCCCTGTATACATTGTATGGTTCGCTGTCTCCTGGGACTTGTAGTTCCCCTGTATACACTGTATGGTTTGCTGTCTCCTGGGACTTGCAGTTCCCCTGTATACATTGTATGATTCGCTGTCTCCTGGGACTTGTAGTTCCCCTGTATACATTGTATGGTTAGCTGCCTACTGGGACTTGTAGTTACCCTGTATACATTGTATGGTTCGCTGTCTCCTGGGACTTGTAGTTCCCCTGTATACATTGTATGGTTAGCTGTCTCCTGGGACTTGTAGTTCCCCTGTATACATTGTATGGTTTGCTGTCTCCTGAGACTTGTAGTTCCCCTGTATACATTGTATGATTCGCTGTCTCCTGGGACTTGTAGTTCCCCTGTATACATTGTATGGTTAGCTGCCTACTGGGACTTGTAGTTCCCCTGTATACATTGTATGGTTTTCTGTCTCCCTGGGCTTGTAGTTCCCCTGTATACATCGTATGGTTAGCTGTCTCCTGGGACTTGTAGTTCCCCTGTATACATTGTATGGTTAGCTGCGTACTATGACTTGTAGTTCCCCTGCATACATTGTATTGTTAGCTGCATCCTGGGACTTGAAGTTCCTCTGTATATATTGTATGGTTAGCTGTCTCCTGGGGCTTGTAGTTCCCCTGTATACAGTGTATGGTTAGCAGTCTCCTGGGACTTGTAGTTCCCCTGTATACATTGTATGGTTTTCTGTCTCCCTGGGCTTGTAGTTCCCCTGTATACATCGTATGGTTAGCTGTCTCCTGGGACTTGTAGTTCCCCTGTATACATTGTATGGTTAGCTGCGTACTATGACTTGTAGTTCCCCTGTATACATTGTATTGTTAGCTGCATCCTGGGACTTGAAGTTCCTCTGTATATATTGTATGGTTAGGTGTCTCCTGGGAGTAGTAGTTCCCCTGTATACATTGCATGGTTAGCTGCCTCCTGGGACTTGTAGTTCCCCTGTATACATTGTATGGTTAGCTGCCTCCTGGGACTTGTAGTTCCCCTGTATACATTGTATGGTTCGCTGTCTCCTGGAACTTGTAGTTCCGCTGTATACATTGTATGGTTAGCTGCCTCCTGGGACTTGTAGTTCCGCTGGATACAGTGTATGGTTAACTGTCTACTGGGACTTGTAGTTCCCCTGTATACATTGTATGGTTAGCTGCCTCCTGGGACTTGTAGTCCCCCTGTATACATTGTATGGTTAGCTGCCTCCTGGGACTTCTAGTTCTCCTGTATACATTGTATGGTTCGCTGTCTCCTGAGACTTGTAGTTCCCCTGTATACATTGTATGGTTTGCTGTCTCCTGGGACTTGCAGTTCCCCTGTATACAGTGTATGATTCGCTGTCTCCTGGGAGTTTGTATGGTTAGCTGCCTACTGGGACTTGCAGTTCCCCTGTATACATTGTATGATTCGCTGTCTCCTGGGACTTTGTATGGTTAGCTGCCTACTGGGACTTGTAGTTCCCCTGTATACATTGTATGGTTCGCTGTCTCCTGGGACTTGTAGTTCCCCTGTATACATTGTATGGTTAGCTGTCTCCTGGGACTTGTAGTTCCCCTGTATACAGTGTATGGTTAGCAGTATCCTGGGACTTGTAGTTCCCCTGTATACATTGTATGTTTAGCTGCCTCCTGGGACTTGTAGTTCCCCTGTATACATTGTATGGTTCGCTGTCTCCTGGGACTTGTAGTTCCCCTGTATACACTGTATGGTTAGCTGCCTCCTGGGACTTGTAGTTCCCCTGCATACATTGTATGGTTCGTTGTCTCCTGGGACTTGTAGTTCCCCTGCATACATTGTATGGTTCGCTGTCTCCTGGGACTTGTAGTTCCCCTGTATACATTGTATGGTTAGCTGCCTCCTGGGACTTGTAGTTCCCCTGCATACATTGTATGGTTTGCTGTCTCCTGGGACTAGCAGTTCCCCTGTATACATTGTATGGTTCGCTGTCTCCTGGGACTTGTAGATCCCCTGTATACATTGTATGTTTAGCTGCCTCCTGGGACTTGTAGTTCCCCTGTATACATTGTATGGTTAGCTGCCTCCTGGGACTTGTAGTTCCGCTGTATACATTGTATGGTCCGCTGTCTCCTGGGACTTGTAGTTCCACTGTATACATTGTATGGTTAGCTGTCTCCTCGGACTTGTAGTTCCCCTGTATACAGTGTATGGTTAGCAGTCTCCTGGGACTTGTAGTTCCCCTGTATACATTGTATGGTCAGCTGCCTCCTGGGACTTGTAGTTCCCCTGTATACATTGTATGGTTCGCGGTCTCCTGGGACTTGTAGTTCCCCTGTATACATTGTATCGTTCACTGTCTCCTGGGACTTGTAGTTCCCCTGTATACATTGTATGGTTAGCTGCCTCCCTGGACTTGTAGATTCCCTGTATACATTGTATGGTTTGCTGTCTCCTGGGACTTGCAGTTCCCCTGTATACATTGTATGGTTCGCTGTCTCCTGGGACTTGTAGTTCCCCTGTATACATTGTATGGTTAGCTGCCTCCTGGGACTTGTAGTTCCCCTGTATACATTGTATGGTTCGCTGTCTCCTGGGACTTGTAGTTCCCCTGTATACATTGTATGGTTTGCTGTCTCCTGGGACTTGCAGTTCCCCTGTATACATTGTATGATTCGCTGTCTCCTGGGACTTGTAGTTCTACTGTATACATTGTATGGTTAGCTGCCTACTGGGACTTGTAGTTCCCCTGTATACATTGTATGGTTAGCTGTCTCCTGGGACTTGTAGTTCCCCTGTATACAGTGTATGGTTAGCAGTCTCCTGGGACTTGTAGTTCCCCTGTATACATTGTATGGTTAGCTGCCTCCTGGGACTTGTAGTTCCCCTGTATACATTGCATGGTTCGCTGTCTCCTGAGACTTGTAGTTCCCCTGTATACATTGGATGGTTAGCTGCCTCCTGGGACTTGTAGTTCCCCTGTATACATTGTATGGTTCGCTGTCTCCTGGGACTTGTAGTTCCCCTGTATACAGTGTATGGTTTGCTGTCTTCTGGGACTTGTAGTTCCCCTGTATACATAGTATGCTTAGCTGTCTCCAGGGACTTGTAATTCCCCTGTATACATTGTATAGTTAGCTGTCTCCTGGGACTTGTAGTTCCACTGTATACAGTGTATGGTTAGCAGTCTCCTGGGACTTGTAGTTCCCCTGTATACATTGTATGGTTAGCTGTCTCCTGGGACTTGTAGTTCCCCTGTATACAGTGTATGGTTAGCAGTCTCCTGGGACTTGTAGTTCCCCTGTATACATTGTATGGTTTTCTGTCTCCCTGGGCTTGTAGTTCCCCTGTATACATCGTATGGTTAGCTGTCTCCTGGGACTTGTAGTTCCCCTGTATACATTGTATGGTTAGCTGCGTACTATGACTTGTAGTTCCCCTGCATACATTGTATTGTTAGCTGCATCCTGGGACTTGAAGTTCCTCTGTATATATTGTATGGTTAGCTGTCTCCTGGGACTTGTAGTTCCCCTGTATACAGTGTATGGTTAGCAGTCTCCTGGGACTTGTAGTTCCCCTGTATACATTGTATGGTTTTCTGTCTCCCTGGGCTTGTAGTTCCCCTGTATACATCGTATGGTTAGCTGTCTCCTGGGACTTGTAGTTCCCCTGTATACATTGTATGGTTAGCTGCGTACTATGACTTGTAGTTCCCCTGTATACATTGTATTGTTAGCTGCATCCTGGGAGTTGTAGTTCCCCTGTATACATTGTATGGTTAGCTGCCTCCTGGGACTTGTAGTTCCCCTGTATACATTGTATGGTTAGCTGCCTCCTGGGACTTATAGTCCCCCTGTATACATTGTATGGTTAGCTGCCTCCTGGGACTTGTAGTTCCCCTGTATACATTGTATGGTTCGCTGTCTCCTGAGACTTGTAGTTCCCCTGTATACATTGTATTGTTTGCTGTCTCCTGGGACTTGCAGTTCCCCTGTATACATTGTATGATTCGCTGTCTCCTGGGACTTTGTATGGTTAGCTGCCTACTGGGACTTGTAGTTCCCCTGTATACATTGTATGGTTCGCTGTCTCCTGGGACTTGCAGTTCCCCTGTATACATTGTATGGTTAGCTGTCTCCTGGGACTTGTAGTTCCCCTGTATACAGTGTATGGTTAGCAGTCTCCTGGGACTTGTAGTTCCCCTGTATACATTGTATGGTTAGCTGCCTCCTGGGACTTGTAGTTCCCCTGTATACATTGTATGGTTCGCTGTCTCCTGGGACTTGTAGTTCCCCTGTATACATTGTATGGTTAGATGCCTCCTGGGACTTGTAGTTCCCCTGTATACATTGTATGGTTCGCTGTCTCCTGGGACTTGTAGTTCCCCTGTATACATTGTATGGTTCGCTGTCTCCTGGGACTTGTAGTTCCGCTGTATACATTGTATGGTTAGCTGCCTCCTGGGACTTGTAGTTCCGCTGGATACAGTGTATGGTTAACTGTCTCCTGGGACTTGTAGTTCCCCTGTATACATTGTATGGTTAGCTGCCTCCTGGGACTTATAGTCCCCCTGTATACATTGTATGGTTAGCTGCCTCCTGGGACTTGTAGTTCCCCTGTATACATTGTATGGTTCACTGTCTCCTGAGACTTGTAGTTCCCCTGTATACATTGTATTGTTTGCTGTCTCCTGGGACTTGCAGTTCCCCTGTATACATTGTATGATTCGCTGTCTCCTGGGACTTTGTATGGTTAGCTGCCTACTGAGACTTGTAGTTCCCCTGTATACATTGTATGGTTCGCTGTCTCCTGGGACTTGTAGTTCCCCTGTATACATTGTATGGTTAGCTGTCTCCTGGGACTTGTAGTTCCCCTGTATACAGTGTATGGTTAGCAGTCTCCTGGGACTTGTAGTTCCCCTGTATACATTGTATGGTTAGCTGCCTCCTGGGACTTGTAGTTCCCCTGTATACATTGTATGGTTCGCTGTCTCCTGGGACTTGTAGTTCCCCTGTATACATTGTATAGTTAGCTGCCTCCTGGGACTTGTAGTTCCCCTGCATACATTGTATGGTTCGCTGTCTCCTGGGACTTGTAGTTCCCCTGCATACATTGTATGGTTCGCTGTCTCCTGGGGCTTGTAGTTCCCCTGTATACATTGTATGGTTAGCTGCCTCCTGGGACTTGTAGTTCCCCTGCATACATTGTATGGTTTGCTGTCTCCTGGGACTAGCAGTTCCCCTGTATACATTGTATGGTTTGCTGTCTCCTGGGACTTGTAGTTCCCCTGTATACATTGTATGGTTAGCTGCCTCCTGGGACTTGTAGTTCCCCTGTATACATTGTATGGTTCGCTGTCTCATGGGACTTGTAGTTCCCCTGTATACATTGTATGGTTAGCTGCCTCCTGGGACTTGTAGTTCCGCTGTATATAGTGTATGGTTTGCTGTCTTCTGGGACTTGTAGTTCCCCTGTATACATTGTATGGTTAGCTGCCTCCTGGGACTTGTAGTACCCCTGTATACATTGTATGGTTCGCTGTCTCCTGGGACTTGTAGTTCCCCTGTATACATTGTATGGTTAGCTGTCTCCTGGGACTTGTAGTTCCCCTGTATACAGTGTATGGTTTGCAGTCTCCTGGGACTTGTAGTTCCCCTGTATACATTGTATGGTTAGCTGCCTCCTGGGACTTGTAGTTCCCCTGTATACATTGTATGGTCAGCTGCCTCCTGGGACTTGTAGTTCCCCTGTATACATTGTATGGTTCGCGGTCTCCTGGGACTTGTAGTTCCCCTGTATACATTGTATCGTTCACTGTCTCCTGGGACTTGTAGTTCCCCTGTATACATTGTATGGTTAGCTGCCTCCCTGGACTTGTAGTTTCCCTATATACATTGAATGGTTTGCTGTCTCCTGGGATTTGCAGTTCCCCTGTATACATTGTATGGTTCGCTGTCTCCTGGGACTTGTAGTTCCCCTGTATACATTGTATGGTTAGCTGCCTCCTGGGACTTGTAGTTCCCCTGTATACATTGTATGGTTCGCTGTCTCCTGGGACTTGTAGTTCCCCTGTATACATTGTATGGTTTGCTGTCTCCTGGGACTTGCAGTTCCCCTGTATACATTGTATGATTCGCTGTCTCCTGGGACTTGTAGTTCCCCTGTATACATTGTATGGTCAGCTGCCTCCTGGGACTTGTAGTTCCCCTGTATACATTGTATAGTTTGCGGTCTCCTGGGACTTGTAGTTCCCCTGTATACATTGTATCGTTCGCTGTCTCCTGGGAGTTGTAGTTTCCCTGTATACATTGTATGGTTAGCTGTCTCCTGGGACTTGCAGATCCCCTGTATACATTGTATGGTTCGCTGTCTCCTGGGACTTGTAGTTCCCCTGTATACATTGTATGGTTAGCTGCCTCCCTGGACTTGTAGTTTCCCTGTATACATTGTATGGTTAGCTGTCTCCTGGGACTTGCAGTTCCCCTGTATACATTGTATGGTTCGCTGTCTCCTGGGACTTGTAGTTCCCCTGTATACATTGTATGGTTAGCTGTCTCCTGGGACTTGTAGTTCCCCTGTATACATTGTATGGTTAGGTGCCTCCCTGGACTTGTAGTTCCCCTGTATACATTGTATGGTTTGCTGTCTCCTGGGACTTGCAGTTCCCCTGTATACATTGTATGGTTCGCTGTCTCCTGGGACTTGTAGTTCCCCTGTATACATTGTATGGTTAGCTGCCTCCTGGGACTTGTAGTTCCCCTGTATACATTGTATGGTTCGCTGTCTCCTGGGACTTGTAGTTCCCCTGTATACATTGTATGGTTTGCTGTCTCCTGGGACTTGCAGTTCCCCTGTATACATTGTATGATTCGCTGTCTCCTGGGACTTGTAGTTCCCCTGTATACATTGTATGGTCAGCTGCCTCCTGGGACTTGTAGTTCCCCTGTATACATTGTATAGTTCGCGGTCTCCTGGGACTTGTAGTTCCCCTGTATACATTGTATCGTTCGCTGTCTCCTGGGACTTGTAGTTCCCCTGTATACATTGTATGGTTAGCTGCCTCCCTGGACTTGTAGTTTCCCTGTATACATTGTATGGTTAGCTGTCTCCTGGGACTTGCAGATCCCCTGTATACATTGTATGGTTCGCTGTCTCCTGGGACTTGTAGTTCCCCTGTATACATTGTATGGTTAGCTGCCTCCCTGGACTTGTAGTTTCCCTGTATACATTGTATGGTTAGCTGTCTCCTGGGACTTGCAGTTCCCCTGTATACATTGTATGGTTCGCTGTCTCCTGGGACTTGTAGTTCCCCTGTATACATTGTATGGTTAGCTGTCTCCTGGGACTTGTAGTTCCCCTGTATACATTGTATGGTTAGGTGCCTCCCTGGACTTGTAGTTCCCCTGTATACATTGTATGGTTTGCTGTCTCCTGGGACTTGCAGTTCCCTGTATACATTGTATGGTTCGCTGTCTCCTGGGACTTGTAGTTCCCCTGTATACATTGTATGGTTAGCTGCCTCCTGGGACTTGTAGTTCCCCTGTATACATTGTATGGTTCGCTGTCTCCTGGGACTTGTAGTTCCCCTGTATACATTGTATGGTTTGCTGTCTCCTGGGACTTGCAGTTCCCCTGTATACATTGTATGATTCGCTGTCTCCTGGGACTTGTAGTTCCCCTGTATACATTGTATGGTTAGCTGCCTACTGGGACTTGCAGTTCCCCTGTATACATTGTATGGTTCGCTGTCTCCTGGGACTTGTAGTTCCCCAGTATACATTGTATGGTTAGCTGTCTCCTGGGACTTGTAGTTCCACTGTATACATTGTATGGTTCGCTGTCTCCTGGGACTTGTAGTTCCCCTGTATACATTGTATGGTTAGCTGCCTCCTGGGACTTGTAGTTCCGCTGTATATAGTGTATGGTTTGCTGTCTTCTGGGACTTGTAGTTCCCCTGTATACATTGTATGGTTAGCTGCCTCCGGGGACTTGTAGTACCCCTGTATACATTGTATGGTTCGCTGTCTCCTGGGACTTGTAGTTCCCCTGTATACATTGTATGGTTAGCTGTCTCCTGGGACTTGTAGTTCCCCTGTATACAGTGTATGGTTTGCAGTCTCCTGGGACTTGTAGTTCCCCTGTATACATTGTATGGTTAGCTGCCTCCTGGGACTTGTAGTTCCCCTGTATACATTGTATGGTCAGCTGCCTCCTGGGACTTGTAGTTCCCCTGTATACATTGTATGGTTCGTGGTCTCCTGGGACTTGTAGTTCCCCTGTATACATTGTATCGTTCGCTGTCTCCTGGGACTTGTAGTTCCCCTGTATACATTGTATGGTTAGCTGCCTCCCTGGACTTGTAGTTTCCCTATATACATTGTATGGTTTGCTGTCTCCTGGGATTTGCAGTTCCCCTGTATACATTGTATGGTTCGCTGTCTCCTGGGACTTGTAGTTCCCCTGTATACATTGTATGGTTAGCTGCCTCCTGGGACTTGTAGTTCCCCTGTATACATTGTATGGTTCGCTGTCTCCTGGGACTTGTAGTTCCCCTGTATACATTGTATGGTTTGCTGTCTCCTGGGACTTGCAGTTCCCCTGTATACCTTCTATGATTCGCTGTCTCCTGGGACTTGTAGTTCCCCTGTATACATTGTATAGTTCGCGGTCTCCTGGGACTTGTAGTTCCCCTGTATACATTGTATTCTTCGCTGTCTCCTGGGACTTGTAGTTCCCCTGTATACATTGTATGGTTAGCTGCCTCCCTGGACTTGTAGTTTCCCTGTATACATTGTATGGTTAGCTGTCTCCTGGGACTTGCAGATCCCCTGTATACATTGTATGGTTCGCTGTCTCCTGGGACTTGTAGTTCCCCTGTATACATTGTATGGTTAGCTGCCTCCCTGGACTTGTAGTTTCCCTGTATACATTGTATGGTTAGCTGTCTCCTGGGACTTGCAGTTCCCCTGTATACATTGTATGGTTCGCTGTCTCCTGGGACTTGTAGTTCCCCTGTATACATTGTATGGTTAGCTGTCTCCTGGGACTTGTAGTTCCCCTGTATACATTGTATGGTTAGCTGCCTCCCTGGACTTGTAGTTCCCCTGTATACATTGTATGGTTTGCTGTCTCCTGGGACTTGCAGTTCCCCTGTATACATTGTATGGTTCGCTGTCTCCTGGGACTTGTAGTTCCCCTGTATACATTGTATGGTTAGCTGCCTCCTGGGACTTGTAGTTCCCCTGTATACATTGTATGGTTCGCTGTCTCCTGAGACTTGTAGTTCCCCTGTATACATTGTATGGTTTGCTGTCTGCTGGGACTTGTAGTTCCCCTGTATACATTGTATGGTTAGCTGCCTACTGGGACTTGCAGTTCCCCTGTATACATTGTATGGTTCGCTGTCTCCTGGGACTTGTAGTTCCCCTGTATACATTGTATGGTTAGCTGTCTCCTGGGACTTGTAGTTCCCCTGTATACAGTGTATGGTTAGCAGTCTCCTGGGACTTGTAGTTCCCCTATATACATTGTATGGTTAGCTGCCTCCTGGGACTTGTAGTTCCCCTGTATACATTGTATGGTTCGCTGTCTCCTGAGACTTGTAGTTCCCCTGTATACATTGGATGGTTAGCTGCCTCCTGGGACTTGTAGTTCCCCTGTATACATTGTATGGTTCGCTGTCTCCTGGGACTTGTAGTTCCCCTGTATACAGTGTATGGTTTGCTGTCTTCTGGGACTTGTAGTTCCCCTGTATACATAGTATGCTTAGCTGTCTCCAGGGACTTGTAATTCCCCTGTATACATTGTATAGTTAGCTGTCTCCTGGGACTTGTAGTTCCCCTGTATACAGTGTATGGTTAGCAGTCTCCTGGGACTTGTAGTTCCCCTGTATACATTGTATGGTTAGCTGTCTCCTGGGACTTGTAGTTCCCCTGTATACAGTGTATGGTTAGCAGTCTCCTGGGACTTGTAGTTCCCCTGTATACATTGTATGGTTTTCTGTCTGCCTGGGCTTGTAGTTCCCCTGTATACATCGTATGGTTAGCTGTCTCCTGGGACTTGTAGTTCCCCTGTATACATTGTATGGTTAGCTGCGTACTATGACTTGTAGTTCCCCTGTATACATTGTATTGTTAGCTGCATCCTGGGACTTGAAGTTCCTCTGTATATATTGTATGGTTAGCTGTCTCCTGGGACTTGTAGTTCCCCTGTATACAGTGTATGGTTAGCAGTCTCCTGGGACTTGTAGTTCCCCTGTATACATTGTATGGTTTTCTGTCTCCCTGGGCTTGTAGTTCCCCTGTATACATCGTATGGTTAGCTGTCTCCTGGGACTTGTAGTTCCCCTGTATACATTGTATGGTTAGTTGCGTACTATGACTTGTAGTTCCCCTGTATACATTGTATTGTTAGCTGCATCCTGGGACTTGAAGTTCCTCTGTATATATTGTATGGTTAGGTGTCTCCTGGGAGTAGTAGTTCCCCTGTATACATTGCATGGTTAGCTGCCTCCTGGGACTTGTAGTTCCCCTGTATACATTGTATGGTTAGCTGCCTCCTGGGACTTGTAGTTCCCCTGTATACATTGTATGGTTCGCTGTCTCCTGGGACTTGTAGTTCCGCTGTATACATTGTATGGTTAGCTGCCTCCTGGGACTTGTAGTTCCGCTGGATACAGTGTATGGTTAACTGTCTCCTGGGACTTGTAGTTCCCCTGTACACATTGTATGGTTAGCTGCCTCCTGGGACTTGTAGTCCCCCTGTATACATTGTATGGTTAGATGCCTCCTGGGACTTGTAGTTCTCCTGTATACATTGTATGGTTCGCCGTCTCCTGAGACTTGTAGTTCCCCTGTATACATTGTATGGTTTGCTGTCTCCTGGGACTTGCAGTTCCCCTGTATACATTGTATGATTCGCTGTCTCCTGGGACTTTGTATGGTTAGCGGCCTACTGGGACTTGTAGTTCCACTGTATACATTGTATGGTTCGCTGTCTCCTGGGACTTGTAGTTCCCCTGTATACATTGTATGGTTAGCTGTCTCCTGGGACTTGTAGTTCCCCTGTATACAGTGTATGGTTAGCAGTCTCCTGGGACTTGTAGTTCCCCTGTATACATTGTATGGTTAGCTGCCTCCTGGGACTTGTAGTTCCCCTGTATACATTGTATGGTTCGCTGTCTCCTGGGACTTGTAGTTCCCCTGTATACATTGTATGGTTAGCTGCCTCCTGGGACTTGTAGTTCCCCTGCATACATTGTATGGTTCGCTGTCTCCTGGGACTTGTAGTTCCCCTGCATACATTGTATGGTTCGCTGTCTCCTGGGACTTGTAGTTCCCCTGTATACATTGTATGGTTAGCTGCCTCCTGGGACTTGTAGTTCCCCTGCATACATTGTATGGTTTGCTGTCTCCTGGGACTAGCAGTTCCCCTGTATACATTGTATGGTTCGCTGTCTCCTGGGACTTGTAGTTCCCCTGTATACATTGTATGGTTAGCTGCCTCCTGGGACTTGTAGTTCCCCTGTATACATTGTATGGTTCGCTGTCTCCTGGGACTTGTAGTTCCCCTGTATACATTGTATGGTTAGCTGCCTCCTGGGACTTGTAGTTCCGCTGTATATAGTGTATGGTTTGCTGTCTTCTGGGACTTGTAGTTCCCCTGTATACATTGTATGGTTAGCTGCCTCCTGGGACTTGTAGTACCCCTGTATACATTGTATGGTTCGCTGTCTCCTGGGACTTGTAGTTGCCCTGTATACATTGTATGGTTAGCTGTTTCCTGGGACTTGTAGTTCCCCTGTATACAGTGTATGGTTTGCAGTCTCCTGGGACTTGTAGTTCCCCTTTATACATTGTATGGTTAGCTGCCTCCTGGGACTTGCAGTTCCCCTGTATACATTGTATGGTCCGCTGTCTCCTGGGACTTGTAGTTCCCCTGTATACATTGTATGGTTAGCTGTCTCCTGGGACTTGTAGTTCCCCTGTATACATTGTATGGTTAGCTGCCTCCCTGGACTTGTAGTTTCCCTGTATACATTGTATGGTTTGCTGTCTCCTGGGACTTGCAGTTCCCCTGTATACATTGTATGGTTCGCTGTCTCCTGGGACTTGTAGTTCCCCTGTATACATTGTATGGTTAGCTGCCTCCTGGGACTTGTAGTTCCCCTGTATACATTGTATGGTTCGCTGTCTCCTGGGACTTGTAGTTCCCCTGTATACATTGTATGGTTCGCTGTCTCCTGAGACTTGTAGTTCCCCTGTATACATTGGATGGTTAGATGCCTCCTGGGACTTGTAGTTCCCCTGTATACATTGTATGGTTCGCTGTCTCCTGGGACTTGTAGTTCCCCTGTATACAGTGTATGGTTTGCTGTCTTCTGGGACTTGTAGTTCCCCTGTATACATAGTATGCTTAGCTGTCTCCAGGGACTTGTAATTCCCCTGTATACATTGTATAGTTAGCTGTCTCCTGGGACTTGTAGTTCCCCTGTATACAGTGTATGGTTAGCAGTCTCCTGGGACTTTTAGTTCCCCTGTATACATTGTATGGTTAGCTGTCTCCTGGGACTTGTAGTTCCCCTGTATACAGTGTATGGTTAGCAGTCTCCTGGGACTTGTAGTTCCCCTGTATACATTGTATGGTTTTCTGTCTCCCTGGGCTTGTAGTTCCCCTGTATACATCGTATGGTTAGCTGTCTCCTGAGACTTGTAGTTCCCCTGTATACATTGTATGGTTAGCTGCGTACTATGACTTGTAGTTCCCCTGTATACATTGTATTGTTAGCTGCATCCTGGGACTTGAAGTTCCTCTGTATATATTGTATGGTTAGCTGTCTCCTGGGACTTGTAGTTCCCCTGTATACAGTGTATGGTTTGCTGTCTTCTGGGACTTGTAGTTCCCCTGTATACATAGTATGCTTAGCTGTCTCCAGGGACTTATAATTCCCCTGTATACATTGTATAGTTAGCTGTCTCCTGGGACTTGTAGTTCCCCTGTATACAGTGTATGGTTAGCAGTCTCCTGGGACTTGTAGTTCCCCTGTATACATTGTATGGTTATCTGTCTCCTGGGACTTGGTAGTTCCCCTGTATACAGTGTATGGTTAGCAGTCTCCTGGGACTTGTAGTTCCCCTGTATACATTGTATGGTTTTCTGTCTCCCTGGGCTTGTAGTTCCCCTGTATACATCGTATGGTTAGCTGTCTCCTGGGACTTGTAGTTCCCCTGTATACATTGTATGGTTAGCTGCGTACTATGACTTGTAGTTCCCCTGTATACATTGTATTGTTAGCTGCATCCTGGGACTTGAAGTTCCTCTGTATATATTGTATGGTTAGGTGTCTCCTGGGAGTAGTAGTTCCCTTTGTATACATTGCATGGTTAGCTGCCTCCTGGGACTTGTAGTTCCCCTGTATACATTGTATGGTTAGCTGCCTCCTGGGACTTGTAGTTCCCCTGTATACATTGTATGGTCCGCTGTCTCCTGGGACTTGTAGTTCCCCTGTATACATTGTATGGTTAGCTGTCTCCTCGGACTTGTAGTTCCCCTGTATACATTGTATGGTCCGCTGTCTCCTGGGACTTGTAGTTCCCCTGTATACAGTGTATGGTTAGCAGTCTCCTGGGACTTGTAGTTCCCCTGTATACATTGTATGGTCAGCTGCCTCCTGGGACTTGTAGTTCCCCTGTATACATTGTATGGTTCGCAGTCTCCTGGGACTTGTAGTTCCCCTGTATACATTGTATCGTTCGCTGTCTCCTGGGACTTGTAGTTCCCCTGTATACATTGTATGGTTAGCTGCCTCCCTGGACTTGTAGTTTCCCTGTATACATTGTATGGTTTGCTGTCTCCTGGGACTTGCAGTTCCCCTGTATACATTGTATGGTTCGCTGTCTCCTGGGACTTGTAGTTCCCCTGTATACATTGTATGGTTACCTGCCTCCTGGGACTTGTAGTTCCCCTGTATACATTGTATGGTTCGCTGTCTCCTGGGACTTGTAGTTCCCCTGTATACATTGTATGGTTTGCTGTCTCCTGGGACTTGCAGTTCCCCTGTATACATTGTATGATTCGCTGTCTCCTGGGACTTGTAGTTCCCCTGTATACATTGTATGGTTCGCTGTCTCCTGAGACTTGTAGTTCCCCTGTATACATTGGATGGTTAGATGCCTCCTGGGACTTGTAGTTCCCCTGTATACATTGTATGGTTCGCTGTCTCCTGGGACTTGTAGTTCCCCTGTATACAGTGTATGGTTTGCTGTCTTCTGGGACTTGTAGTTCCCCTGTATACATAGTATGCTTAGCTGTCTCCAGGGACTTGTAATTCCCCTGTATACATTGTATAGTTAGCTGTCTCCTGGGACTTGTAGTTCCCCTGTATACAGTGTATGGTTAGCAGTCTCCTGGGACTTTTAGTTCCCCTGTATACATTGTATGGTTAGCTGTCTCCTGGGACTTGTAGTTCCCCTGTATACAGTGTATGGTTAGCAGTCTCCTGGGACTTGTAGACTTGTAGTTCCCCTGTATACATTGTATGGTTTTCTGTCTCCCTGGGCTTGTAGTTCCCCTGTATACATCGTATGGTTAGCTGTCTCCTGGGACTTGTAGTTCCCCTGTATACATTGTATGGTTAGCTGCGTACTATGACTTGTAGTTCCCCTGTATACATTGTATTGTTAGCTGCATCCTGGGACTTGAAGTTCCTCTGTATATATTGTATGGTTAGGTGTCTCCTGGGAGTAGTAGTTCCCCTGTATACATTGCATGGTTAGCTGCCTCCTGGGACTTGCAGTTCCCCTGTATACATTGTATGGTTAGCTGCCTCCTGGGACTTGTAGTTCCCCTGTATACATTGTATGGTTCGCTGTCTCCTGGGACTTGTAGTTCCGCTGTATACATTGTATGGTTAGCTGCCTCCTGGGACTTGTAGTTCCGCTGGATACAGTGTATGGTTAACTGTCTCCTGGGACTTGTAGTTCCCCTGTATACATTGTATGGTTAGCTGCCTCCTGGGACTTGTAGTCCCCCTGTATACATTGTATGGTTAGCTGCCTCCTGGGACTTGTAGTTCTCCTGTATACATTGTATGGTTCGCTGTCTCCTGAGACTTGCAGTTCCCCTGTATACATTGTATGGTTTGCTGTCTCCTGGGACTTGCAGTTCCCCTGTATACAGTGTATGATTTGCAGTCTCCTGGGACTTGTAGTTCCCCTGTATACATTGTATGGTCAGCTGCCTCCTGGGACTTGTAGTTCCCCTGTATACATTGTATGGTTCGCGGTCTCCTGGGACTTGTAGTTCCCCTGTATACATTGTATCGTTCGCTGTCTCCTGGGACTTGTTGTTCCCCTGTATACATTGTATGGTTAGCTGCCTCCCTGGACTTGTAGTTTCCCTGTATACATTGTATGGTTTGCTGTCTCCTGGGACTTGCAGTTCCCCTGTATACATTGTATGGTTCGCTGTCTCCTGGGACTTGTTGTTCCCCTGTATACATTGTATTGTTAGCTGCATCCTGGGACTTGAAGTTCCTCTGTATATATTGTATGGTTAGCTGTCTCCTGGGACTTGTAGTTCCCCTGTATACAGTGTATGGTTTGCTGTCTTCTGGGACTTGTAGTTCCCCTGTATACATAGTATGCTTAGCTGTCTCCAGGGACTTGTAATTCCCCTGTATACATTGTATAGTTAGCTGTCTCCTGGGACTTGTAGTTCCCCTGTATACAGTGTATGGTTAGCAGTCTCCTGGGACTTGTAGTTCCCCTGTATACATTGTATGGTTATCTGTCTCCTGGGACTTGGTAGTTCCCCTGTATACAGTGTATGGTTAGCAGTCTCCTGGGACTTGTAGTTCCCCTGTATACATTGTATGGTTTTCTGTCTCCCTGGGCTTGTAGTTCCCCTGTATACATCGTATGGTTAGCTGTCTCCTGGGACTTGTAGTTCCCCTGTATACATTGTATGGTTAGCTGCGTACTATGACTTGTAGTTCCCCTGTATACATTGTATTGTTAGCTGCATCCTGGGACTTGAAGTTCCTCTGTATATATTGTATGGTTAGGTGTCTCCTGGGAGTAGTAGTTCCCCTGTATACATTGCATGGTTAGCTGCCTCCTGGGACTTGTAGTTCCCCTGTATACATTGTATGGTTAGCTGCCTCCTGGGACTTGTAGTTCCCCTGTATACATTGTATGGTCCGCTGTCTCCTGGGACTTGTAGTTCCCCTGTATACATTGTATGGTTAGCTGTCTCCTCGGACTTGTAGTTCCCCTGTATACATTGTATGGTCCGCTGTCTCCTGGGACTTGTAGTTCCCCTGTATACAGTGTATGGTTAGCAGTCTCCTGGGACTTGTAGTTCCCCTGTATACATTGTATGGTCAGCTGCCTCCTGGGACTTGTAGTTCCCCTGTATACATTGTATGGTTCGCGGTCTCCTGGGACTTGTAGTTCCCCTGTATACATTGTATCGTTCGCTGTCTCCTGGGACTTGTAGTTCCCCTGTATACATTGTATGGTTAGCTGCCTCCCTGGACTTGTAGTTTCCCTGTATACATTGTATGGTTTGCTGTCTCCTGGGACTTGCAGTTCCCCTGTATACATTGTATGGTTCGCTGTCTCCTGGGACTTGTAGTTCCCCTGTATACATTGTATGGTTAGCTGCCTCCTGGGACTTGTAGTTCCCCTGTATACATTGTATGGTTCGCTGTCTCCTGGGACTTGTGGTTCCCCTGTATACATTGTATGGTTTGCTGTCTCCTGGGACTTGCAGTTCCCCTGTATACATTGTATGATTCGCTGTCTCCTGGGACTTGTAGTTCCCCTGTATACATTGTATGGTTCGCTGTCTCCTGAGACTTGTAGTTCCCCTGTATACATTGGATGGTTAGATGCCTCCTGGGACTTGTAGTTCCCCTGTATACATTGTATGGTTCGCTGTCTCCTGGGACTTGTAGTTCCCCTGTATACAGTGTATGGTTTGCTGTCTTCTGGGACTTGTAGTTCCCCTGTATACATAGTATGCTTAGCTGTCTCCAGGGACTTGTAATTCCCCTGTATACATTGTATAGTTAGCTGTCTCCTGGGACTTGTAGTTCCCCTGTATACAGTGTATGGTTAGCAGTCTCCTGGGACTTTTAGTTCCCCTGTATACATTGTATGGTTAGCTGTCTCCTGGGACTTGTAGTTCCCCTGTATACAGTGTATGGTTAGCAGTCTCCTGGGACTTGTAGACTTGTAGTTCCCCTGTATACATTGTATGGTCTTCTGTCTCCCTGGGCTTGTAGTTCCCCTGTATACATCGTATGGTTAGCTGTCTCCTGGGACTTGTAGTTCCCCTGTATACATTGTATGGTTAGCTGCGTACTATGACTTGTAGTTCCCCTGTATACATTGTATTGTTAGCTGCATCCTGGGACTTGAAGTTCCTCTGTATATATTGTATGGTTAGGTGTCTCCTGGGAGTAGTAGTTCCCCTGTATACATTGCATGGTTAGCTGCCTCCTGGGACTTGCAGTTCCCCTGTATACATTGTATGGTTAGCTGCCTCCTGGGACTTGTAGTTCCCCTGTATACATTGTATGGTTCGCTGTCTCCTGGGACTTGTAGTTCCGCTGTATACATTGTATGGTTAGCTGCCTCCTGGGACTTGTAGTTCCGCTGGATACAGTGTATGGTTAACTGTCTCCTGGGACTTGTAGTTCCCCTGTATACATTGTATGGTTAGCTGCCTCCTGGGACTTGTAGTCCCCCTGTATACATTGTATGGTTAGCTGCCTCCTGGGACTTGTAGTTCTCCTGTATACATTGTATGGTTCGCTGTCTCCTGAGACTTGTAGTTCCCCTGTATACATTGTATGGTTTGCTGTCTCCTGGGACTTGCAGTTCCCCTGTATACAGTGTATGATTTGCAGTCTCCTGGGACTTGTAGTTCCCCTGTATACATTGTATGGTCAGCTGCCTCCTGGGACTTGTAGTTCCCCTGTATACATTGTATGGTTCGCGGTCTCCTGGGACTTGTAGTTCCCCTGTATACATTGTATCGTTCGCTGTCTCCTGGGACTTGTTGTTCCCCTGTATACATTGTATGGTTAGCTGCCTCCCTGGACTTGTAGTTTCCCTGTATACATTGTATGGTTTGCTGTCTCCTGGGACTTGCAGTTCCCCTGTATACATTGTATGGTTCGCTGTCTCCTGGGACTTGTTGTTCCCCTGTATACATTGTATGGTTAGCTGCCTCCTGGGACTTGTAGTTCCCCTGTATACATTGTATGGTTCGCTGTCTCCTGGGACTTGTAGTTCCCCTGTATACATTGTATGGTTTGCTGTCTCCTGGGACTTGCAGTTCCCCTGTATACATTGTATGATTCGCTGTCTCCTGGGACTTGTAGTTCCCCTGTATACATTGTATGGTTCGCTGTCTCCTGAGACTTGTAGTTCCCCTGTATACATTGGATGGTTAGATGCCTCCTGGGACTTGTAGTTCCCCTGTATACATTGTATGGTTCGCTGTCTCCTGGGACTTGTAGTTCCCCTGTATACAGTGTATGGTTTGCTGTCTTCTGGGACTTGTAGTTCCCCTGTATACATAGTATGCTTAGCTGTCTCCAGGGACTTGTAATTCCCCTGTATACATTGTATAGTTAGCTGTCTCCTGGGACTTGTAGTTCCCCTGTATACAGTGTATGGTTAGCAGTCTCCTGGGACTTTTAGTTCCCCTGTATACATTGTATGGTTAGCTGTCTCCTGGGACTTGTAGTTCCCCTGTATACAGTGTATGGTTAGCAGTCTCCTGGGACTTGTAGTTCCCCTGTATACATTGTATGGTTTTCTGTCTCCCTGGGCTTGTAGTTCCCCTGTATACATCGTATGGTTAGCTGTCTCCTGGGACTTGTAGTTCCCCTGTATACATTGTATGGTTAGCTGCGTACTATGACTTGTAGTTCCCCTGTATACATTGTATTGTTAGCTGCATCCTGGGACTTGAAGTTCCTCTGTATATATTGTATGGTTAGCTGTCTCCTGGGACTTGTAGTTCCCCTGTATACAGTGTATGGTTTGCTGTCTTCTGGGACTTGTAGTTCCCCTGTATACATAGTATGCTTAGCTGTCTCCAGGGACTTGTAATTCCCCTGTATACATTGTATAGTTAGCTGTCTCCTGGGACTTGTAGTTCCCCTGTATACAGTGTATGGTTAGCAGTCTCCTGGGACTTGTAGTTCCCCTGTATACATTGTATGGTTATCTGTCTCCTGGGACTTGGTAGTTCCCCTGTATACAGTGTATGGTTAGCAGTCTCCTGGGACTTGTAGTTCCACTGTATACATTGTATGGTTTTCTGTCTCCCTGGGCTTGTAGTTCCCCTGTATACATCGTATGGTTAGCTGTCTCCTGGGACTTGTAGTTCCCCTGTATACATTGTATGGTTAGCTGCGTACTATGACTTGTAGTTCCCCTGTATACATTGTATTGTTAGCTGCATCCTGGGACTTGAAGTTCCTCTGTATATATTGTATGGTTAGGTGTCTCCTGGGAGTAGTAGTTCCCCTGTATACATTGCATGGTTAGCTGCCTCCTGGGACTTGTAGTTCCCCTGTATACATTGTATGGTTAGCTGCCTCCTGGGACTTGTAGTTCCCCTGTATACATTGTATGGTTCGCTGTCTCCTGGGACTTGTAGTTCCGCTGTATACATTGTATGGTTAGCTGCCTCCTGGGACTTGTAGTTCCGCTGGATACAGTGTATGGTTAACTGTTTCCTGGGACTTGTAGTTCCCCTGTATACATTGTATGGTTAGCTGCCTCCTGGGACTTGTAGTCCCCCTGTATACATTGTATGGTTAGCTGCCTCCTGGGACTTGTAGTTCTCCTGTATACATTGTATGGTTCGCTGTCTCCTGAGACTTGTAGTTCCCCTGTATACATTGTATGGTTTGCTGTCTCCTGGGACTTGCAGTTCCCCTGTATACATTGTATGATTCGCTGTCTCCTGGGACTTTGTATGGTTAGCTGTCTACTGGGACTTGTAGTTCCCCTGTATACATTGTATGGTTCGCTGTCTCCTGGGACTTGTAGTTCCCCTGTATACATTGTATGGTTAGCTGTCTCCTGGGACTTGTAGTTCCCCTGTATACAGTGTATGGTTAGCAGTCTCCTGGGACTTGTAGTTCCCCTGTATACATTGTAGGGTTAGCTGCCTCCTGGGACTTGTAGTTCCCCTGCATACATTGTATGGTTCGCTGTCTCCTGGGACTTGTAGTTCCCTTGCATACATTGTATGGTTCGCTGTCTCCTGGGACTTGTAGTTCCCCTGTATACATTGTATGGTTAGCTGCCTCCTGGGACTTGTAGTTCCCCTGCATACATTGTATGGTTTGCAGTCTCTTGGGACTTGTAGTTCCCCTGTATACACTGTATGGTTAGCTGCCTCCTGGGACTTGTAGTTCCCCTGTATACATTGTATGGTCCGCTGTCTCCTGGGACTTGTAGTTCCCCTGTATACATTGTATGGTTAGCTGTCTCCTCGGACTTGTAGTTCCCCTGTATACAGTGTATGGTTAGCAGTCTCCTGGGACTTGTAGTTCCCCTGTATACATTGTATGGTCAGCTGCCTCCTGGGACTTGTAGTTCCCCTGTATACATTGTATGGTTCGCGGTCTCCTGGGACTTGTAGTTCCCCTGTATACATTGTATCGTTCGCTGTCTCCTGGGACTTGTAGTTCTCCTGTATACATTGTATGGTTAACTGCCTCCCTGGACTTGTAGTTTCCCTGTATACATTGTATGGTTTGCTGTCTCCTGGGACTTGCAGTTCCCCTGTATGCATTGTATGGTTCGCTGTCTCCTGGGACTTGCAGTTCCCCTGTATACATTGTATGGTTCGCTGTCTCCTGGGACTTGTAGTTCCCCTGTATACATTGTATGGTTAGCTGTCTCCTGGGACTTGTAGTTCCCCTGTATACATTGTATGGTTAGGTGCCTCCCTGGACTTGTAGTTCCCCTGTATACATTGTATGGTTTGCTGTCTCCTGGGACTTGCAGTTCCCCTGTATACATTGTATGGTTCGCTGTCTCCTGGGACTTGTAGTTCCCCTGTATACATTGTATGGTTAGCTGCCTCCTGGGACTTGTAGTTCCCCTGTATACATTGTATGGTTCGCTGTCTCCTGGGACTTGTAGTTCCCCTGTATACATTGTATGGTTTGCTGTCTCCTGGGACTTGCAGTTCCCCTGTATACATTGTATGATTCGCTGTCTCCTGGGACTTGTAGTTCCCCTGTATACATTGTATGGTCAGCTGCCTCCTGGGACTTGTAGTTCCCCTGTATACATTGTATAGTTCGCGGTCTCCTGGGACTTGTAGTTCCCCTGTATACATTGTATCGTTCGCTGTCTCTTGGGACTTGTAGTTCCCCTGTATACATTGTATGGTTAGCTGCCTCCCTGGACTTGTAGTTCCCCTGTATACATTGTATGGTTAGCTGTCTCCTGGGACTTGCAGATCCCCTGTATACATTGTATGGTTCGCTGTCTCCTGGGACTTGTAGTTCCCCTGTATACATTGTATGGTTAGCTGCCTCCCTGGACTTGTAGTTTCCCTGTATACATTGTATGGTTAGCTGTCTCCTGGGACTTGCAGTTCCCCTGTATACATTGTATGGTTCGCTGTCTCCTGGGACTTGTAGTTCCCCTGTATACATTGTATGGTTAGCTGTCTCCTGGGACTTGTAGTTCCCCTGTATACATTGTATGGTTAGGTGCCTCCCTGGACTTGTAGTTCCCCTGTATACATTGTATGGTTTGCTGTCTCCTGGGACTTGCAGTTCCCCTGTATACATTGTATGGTTCGCTGTCTCCTGGGACTTGTAGTTCCCCTGTATACATTGTATGGTTAGCTGCCTCCTGGGACTTGTAGTTCCCCTGTATACATTGTATGGTTCGCTGTCTCCTGGGACTTGTAGTTCCCCTGTATACATTGTATGGTTTGCTGTCTCCTGGGACTTGCAGTTCCCCTGTATACATTGTATGATTCGCTGTCTCCTGGGACTTGTAGTTCCCCTGTATACATTGTATGGTTAGCTGCCTACTGGGACTTGAAGTTCCCCTGTATACATTGTATGGTTCGCTGTCTCCTGGGACTTGTAGTTCCCCTGTATACATTGTATGGTTAGCTGTCTCCTGGGACTTGTAGTTCCACTGTATACATTGTATGGTTCGCTGTCTCCTGGGACTTGTAGTTCCCCTGTATACATTGTATGGTTAGCTGCCTCCTGGGACTTGTAGTTCCGCTGTATATAGTGTATGGTTTGCTGTCTTCTGGGACTTGTAGTTCCCCTGTATACATTGTATGGTTAGCTGCCTCCTGGGACTTGTAGTACCCCTGTATACATTGTATGGTTCGCTGTCTCCTGGGACTTGTAGTTCCCCTGTATACATTGTATGGTTAGCTGTCTCCTGGGACTTGTAGTTCCCCTGTATACAGTGTATGGTTTGCAGTCTCCTGGGACTTGTAGTTCCCCTGTATACATTGTATGGTTAGCTGCCTCCTGGGACTTGTAGTTCCCCTGTATACATTGTATGGTCAGCTGCCTCCTGGGACTTGTAGTTCCCCTGTATACATTGTATGGTTTGTGGTCTCCTGGGACTTGTAGTTTCCCTGTATACATTGTATGGTTAGCTGCCTCCCTGGCCTTGTAGTTTCCCTATATACATTGTATGGTTTGCTGTCTCCTGGTATTTGCAGTTCCCCTGTATACATTGTATGGTTCGCTGTCTCCTGGGACTTGTAGTTCCCCTGTATACATTGTATGGTTAGCTGCCTCCTGGGACTTGTAGTTCCCCTGTATACATTGTATGGTTCGCTGTCTCCTGGGACTTGTTGTTCCCCTGTATACATTGTATGGTTTGCTGTCTCCTGGGACTTGCAGTTCCCCTGTATACCTTGTATGATTCGCTGTCTCCTGGGACTTGTAGTTCCCCTGTATACATTGTATAGTTCGCGGTCTCCTGGGACTTGTAGTTCCCCTGTATACATTGTATTCTTCGCTGTCTCCTGGGACTTGTAGTTCCCCTGTATACATTGTATGGTTAGCTGCCTCCCTGGACTTGTAGTTTCCCTGTATACATTGTATGGTTAGCTGTCTCCTGGGACTTGCAGATCCCCTGTATACATTGTATGGTTCGCTGTCTCCTGGGACTTGTAGTTCCCCTGTATACATTGTATGGTTAGCTGCCTCCCTGGACTTGTAGTTTCCCTGTATACATTGTATGGTTAGCTGTCTCCTGGGACTTGCAGTTCCCCTGTATACATTGTATGGTTCGCTGTCTCCTGGGACTTGTAGTTCCCCTGTATACATTGTATGGTTAGCTGTCTCCTGGGACTTGTAGTTCCCCTGTATACATTGTATGGTTAGCTGCCTCCCTGGACTTGTAGTTCCCCTGTATACATTGTATGGTTTGCTGTCTCCTGGGACTTGCAGTTCCCCTGTATACATTGTATGGTTCGCTGTCTCCTGGGACTTGTAGTTCCCCTGTATACATTGTATGGTTAGCTGCCTCCTGGGACTTGTAGTTCCCCTGTATACATTGTATGGTTCGCTGTCTCCTGAGACTTGTAGTTCCCCTGTACACATTGTATGGTTTGCTGTCTCCTGGGACTTGTAGTTCCCCTGTATACATTGTATGGTTAGCTGCCTACTGGGACTTGCAGTTCCCCTGTATACATTGTATGGTTCGCTGTCTCCTGGGACTTGTAGTTCCCCTGTATACATTGTATGGTTAGCTGTCTCCTGGGACTTGTAGTTCCCCTGTATACAGTGTATGGTTAGCAGTCTCCTGGGACTTGTAGTTCCCCTATATACATTGTATGGTTAGCTGCCTCCTGGGACTTGTAGTTCCCCTGTATACATTGTATGGTTCGCTGTCTCCTGAGACTTGTAGTTCCCCTGTATACATTGGATGGTTAGCTGCCTCCAGGGACTTGTAATTCCCCTGTATACATTGTATAGTTAGCTGTCTCCTGGGACTTGTAGTTCCCCTGTATACAGTGTATGGTTAGCAGTCTCCTGGGACTTGTAGTTCCCCTGTATACATTGTATGGTTAGCTGTCTCCTGGGACTTGTAATTCCCCTGTATACAGTGTATGGTTAGCAGTCTCCTGGGACTTGTAGTTCCCCTGTATACATTGTATGGTTTTCTGTCTCCCTGGGCTTGTAGTTCCCCTGTATACATTGTATGGTTAGCTGCCTCCCTGGACTTGTAGTTCCCCTGTATACATTGTATGGTTAGCTGTCTCCTGGGACTTGCAGTTCCCCTGTATACATTGTATGGTTCGCTGTCTCCTGGGACTTGTAGTTCCCCTGTATACATTGTATGGTTAGCTGTCTCCTGGGACTTGTAGTTCCCCTGTATACATTGTATGGTTAGGTGCCTCCCTGGACTTGTAGTTCCCCTGTATACATTGTATGGTTTGCTGTCTCCTGGGACTTGCAGTTCCCCTGTATACATTGTATGGTTCGCTGTCTCCTGGGACTTGTAGTTCCCCTGTATACATTGTATGGTTAGCTGCCTCCTGGGACTTGTAGTTCCCCTGTATACATTGTATGGTTCGCTGTCTCCTGGGACTTGTAGTTCCCCTGTATACATTGTATGGTTTGCTGTCTCCTGGGACTTGCAGTTCCCCTGTATACATTGTATGATTCGCTGTCTCCTGGGACTTGTAGTTCCCCTGTATACATTGTATGGTTAGCTGCCTACTGGGACTTCAAGTTCCCCTGTATACATTGTATGGTTCGCTGTCTCCTGGGACTTGTAGTTCCCCTGTATACATTGTATGGTTAGCTGTCTCCTGGGACTTGTAGTTCCACTGTATACATTGTATGGTTCGCTGTCTCCTGGGACTTGTAGTTCCCCTGTATACATTGTATGGTTAGCTGCCTCCTGGGACTTGTAGTTCCGCTGTATATAGTGTATGGTTTGCTGTCTTCTGGGACTTGTAGTTCCCCTGTATACATTGTTTGGTTAGCTGCCTCCTGGGACTTGTAGTACCCCTGTATACATTGTATGGTTCGCTGTCTCCTGGGACTTGTAGTTCCCCTGTATACATTGTATGGTTAGCTGTCTCCTGGGACTTGTAGTTCCCCTGTATACAGTGTATGGTTTGCAGTCTCCTGGGACTTGTAGTTCCCCTGTATACATTGTATGGTTAGCTGCCTCCTGGGACTTGTAGTTCCCCTGTATACATTGTATGGTCAGCTGCCTCCTGGGACTTGTAGTTCCCCTGTATACATTGTATGGTTCGTGGTCTCCTGGGACTTGTAGTTCCCCTGTATACATTGTATCGTTCGCTGTCTCCTGGGACTTGTAGTTCCCCTGTATACATTGTATGGTTCGCTGTCTCCTGGGACTTGTAGTTTCCCTATATACATTGTATGGTTTGCTGTCTCCTGGGATTTGCAGTTCCCCTGTATACATTGTATGGTTCGCTGTCTCCTGGGACTTGTAGTTCCCCTGTATACATTGTATGGTTAGCTGCCTCCTGGGACTTGTAGTTCCCCTGTATACATTGTACGGTTCGCTGTCTCCTGGGACTTGTTGTTCCCCTGTATACATTGTATGGTTTGCTGTCTCCTGGGACTTGCAGTTCCCCTGTATACCTTGTATGATTCGCTGTCTCCTGGGACTTGTAGTTCCCCTGTATACATTGTATAGTTCGCGGTCTCCTGGGACTTGTAGTTCCCCTGTATACATTGTATTCTTCGCTGTCTCCTGGGACTTGTAGTTCCCCTGTATACATTGTATGGTTAGCTGCCTCCCTGGACTTGTAGTTTCCCTGTATACATTGTATGGTTTGCTGTCTCCTGGGACTTGCAGTTCCCCTGTATACATTGTATGGTTCGCTGTCTCCTGGGACTTGTAGTTCCCCTGTATACATTGTATGGTTAGCTGCCTCCTGGGACTTGTAGTTCCCCTGTATACATTGTATGGTTCGCTGTCTCCTGAGACTTGTAGTTCCCCTGTATACATTGTATGGTTTGCTGTCTCCTGGGACTTGTAGTTCCCCTGTATACATTGTATGGTTAGCTGCCTACTGGGACTTGCAGTTCCCCTGTATACATTGTATGGTTCGCTGTCTCCTGGGACTTGTAGTTCCCCTGTATACATTGTATGGTTAGCTGTCTCCTGGGACTTGTAGTTCCCCTGTATACAGTGTATGGTTAGCAGTCTCCTGGGACTTGTAGTTCCCCTATATACATTGTATGGTTAGCTGCCTCCTGGGACTTGTAGTTCCCCTGTATACATTGTATGGTTCGCTGTCTCCTGAGACTTGTAGTTCCCCTGTATACATTGGATGGTTAGCTGCCTCCAGGGACTTGTAGTTCCCCTGTATACAGTGTATGGTTAGCAGTCTCCTGGGACTTGTAGTTCCCCTGTATACATTGTATGGTTAGCTGTCTCCTGGGACTTGTAGTTCCCCTGTATACAGTGTATGGTTAGCAGTCTCCTGGGACTTGTAGTTCCCCTGTATACATTGTATGGTTTTCTGTCTCCCTGGGCTTGTAGTTCCCCTGTATACATCGTATGGTTAGCTGTCTCCTGGGACTTGTAGTTCCCCTGTATACATTGTATGGTTAGCTGCGTACTATGACTTGTAGTTCCCCTGTATACATTGTATTGTTAGCTGCATCCTGGGACTTGAAGTTCCTCTGTATATATTGTATGGTTAGCTGTCTCCTGGGACTTGTAGTTCCCCTGTATACAGTGTATGGTTAGCAGTCTCCTGGGACTTGTAGTTCCCCTGTATACATTGTATGGTTTTCTGTCTCCCTGGGCTTGTAGTTCCCCTGTATACATCGTATGGTTAGCTGTCTCCTGGGACTTGTAGTTCCCCTGTATACATTGTATGGTTAGTTGCGTACTATGACTTGTAGTTCCCCTGTATACATTGTATTGTTAGCTGCATCCTGGGACTTGAAGTTCCTCTGTATATATTGTATGGTTAGGTGTCTCCTGGGAGTAGTAGTTCCCCTGTATACATTGCATGGTTAGCTGCCTCCTGGGACTTGTAGTTCCCCTGTATACATTGTATGGTTAGCTGCCTCCTGGGACTTGTAGTTCCCCTGTATACATTGTATGGTTCGCTGTCTCCTGGGACTTGTAGTTCCCCTGTATACATTGTATGGTTAGCTGCCTCCTGGGACTTGTAGTTCCGCTGGATACAGTGTATGGTTAACTGTCTCCTGGGACTTGTAGTTCCCCTGTATACATTGTATGGTTAGCTGCCTCCTGGGACTTGTAGTCCCCCTGCATACATTGTATGGTTAGCTGCCTCCTGGGACTTGTAGTTCTCCTGTATACATTGTATGGTTCGCTGTCTCCTGAGACTTGTAGTTCCCCTGTATACATTGTATCGTTTGCTGTCTCCTGGGACTTGCAGTTCCCCTGTATACATTGTATGATTCGCTGTCTCCTGGGACTTTGTATGGTTAGCGGCTTACTGGGACTTGTAGTTCCCCTGTATACATTGTATGGTTCGCTGTCTCCTGGGACTTGTAGTTCCCCTGTATACATTGTATGGTTAGCTGTCTCCTGGGACTTGTAGTTCCCCTGTATACAGTGTATGGTTAGCAGTCTCCTGGGACTTGTAGTTCCCCTGTATACATTGTATGGTTAGCTGCCTCCTGGGACTTGTAGTTCCCCTGTATACATTGTATGGTTCGCTGTCTCCTGGGACTTGTAGTTCCCCTGTATACATTGTATGGTTAGCTGCCTCCTGGGACTTGTAGTTCCCCTGCATACATTGTATGGTTCGCTGTCTCCTGGGACTTGTAGTTCCCCTGCATACATTGTATGGTTCGCTGTCTCCTGGGACTTGTAGTTCCCCTGTATACATTGTATGGTTAGCTGCCTTCTGGGACTTGTAGTTCCCCTGCATACATTGTATGGTTTGCTGTCTCCTGGGACTAGCAGTTCCCCTGTATACATTGTATGGTTCGCTGTCTCCTGGGACTTGTAGTTCCCCTGTATACATTGTATGGTTAGCTGCCTCCTGGGACTTGTAGTTCCCCTGTATACATTGTATGGTTCGCTGTCTCCTGGGACTTGTAGTTCCCCTGTATACATTGTATGGTTCGCTGCCTCCTGGGACTTGTAGTTCCGCTGTATATAGTGTATGGTTTGCTGTCTTCTGGGACTTGTAGTTCCCCTGTATACATTGTATGGTTAGCTGCCTCCTGGGACTTGTAGTACCCCTGTATACATTGTATGGTTCGCTGTCTCCTGGGACTTGTAGTTGCCCTGTATACATTGTATGGTTAGCTGTTTCCTGGGACTTGTAGTTCCCCTGTATACAGTGTATGGTTTGCAGTCTCCTGGGACTTGTAGTTCCCCTTTATACATTGTATGGTTAGCTGCCTCCTGGGACTTGTAGTTCCCCTGTATACATTGTATGGTCCGCTGTCTCCTGGGACTTGTAGTTCCCCTGTATACATTGTATGGTTAGCTGTCTCCTCGGACTTGTAGTTCCCCTGTATACAGTGTATGGTTAGCAGTCTCCTGGGACTTGTAGTTCCCCTGTATACATTGTATGGTCAGCTGCCTCCTGGGACTTGTAGTTCCCCTGTATACATTGTATGGTTCGCGGTCTCCTGGGACTTGTAGTTCCCCTGTATACATTGTATCGTTCGCTGTCTCCTGGGACTTGTAGTTCCCCTGTATACATTGTATGGTTAGCTGCCTCCCTGGACTGGTAGTTTCCCTGTATACATTGTATGGTTTGCTGTCTCCTGGGACTTGCAGTTCCCCTGTATACATTGTATGGTTCGCTGTCTCCTGGGACTTGTAGTTCCCCTGTATACATTGTATGGTTAGCTGCCTCCTGGGACTTGTAGTTCCCCTGTATACATTGTATGGTTCGCTGTCTCCTGGGACTTGTAGTTCCCCTGTATACATTGTATGGTTTGCTGTCTCCTGGGACTTGCAGTTCCCCTGTATACATTGTATGATTCGCTGTCTCCTGGGACTTGTAGTTCCCCTGTATACATTGTATGGTTCGCTGTCTCCTGAGACTTGTAGTTCCCCTGTATACATTGGATGGGTAGATGCCTCCTGGGACTTGTAGTTCCCCTGTATACATTGTATGGTTCGCTGTCTCCTGGGACTTGTAGTTCCCCTGTATACAGTGTATGGTTTGCTGTCTTCTGGGACTTGTAGTTCCCCTGTATACATAGTATGCTTAGCTGTCTCCAGGGACTTGTAATTCCCCTGTATACATTGTATAGTTAGCTGTCTCCTGGGACTTGTAGTTCCCCTGTATACAGTGTATGGTTAGCAGTCTCCTGGGACTTTTAGTTCCCCTGTATACATTGTATGGTTAGCTGTCTCCTGGGACTTGTAGTTCCCCTGTATACAGTGTATGGTTAGCAGTCTCCTGGGACTTGTAGTTCCCCTGTATACATTGTATGGTTTTCTGTCTCCCTGGGCTTGTAGTTCCCCTGTATACATCGTATGGTTAGCTGTCTCCTGGGACTTGTAGTTCCCCTGTATACATTGTATGGTTAGCTGCGTACTATGACTTGTAGTTCCCCTGTATACATTGTATTGTTAGCTGCATCCTGGGACTTGAAGTTCCTCTGTATATATTGTATGGTTAGCTGTCTCCTGGGACTTGTAGTTCCCCTGTATACAGTGTATGGTTTGCTGTCTTCTGGGACTTGTAGTTCCCCTGTATGCATAGTATGCTTAGCTGTCTCCAGGGACTTGTAATTCCCCTGTATACATTGTATAGTTAGCTGTCTCCTGGGACTTGTAGTTCCCCTGTATACAGTGTATGGTTAGCAGTCTCCTGGGACTTGTAGTTCCCCTGTATACATTGTATGGTTATCTGTCTCCTGGGACTTGGTAGTTCCCCTGTATACAGTGTATGGTTAGCAGTCTCCTGGGACTTGTAGTTCCCCTGTATACATTGTATGGTTTTCTGTCTCCCTGGGCTTGTAGTTCCCCTGTATACATCGTATGGTTAGCTGTCTCCTGGGACTTGTAGTTCCCCTGTATACATTGTATGGTTAGCTGCGTACTATGACTTGTAGTTCCCCTGTATACATTGTATTGTTAGCTGCATCCTGGGACTTGAAGTTCCTCTGTATATATTGTATGGTTAGGTGTCTCCTGGGAGTAGTAGTTCCCCTGTATACATTGCATGGTTAGCTGCCTCCTGGGACTTGTAGTTCCCCTGTATACATTGTATGGTTAGCTGCCTCCTGGGACTTGTAGTTCCCCTGTATACATTGTATGGTCCGCTGTCTCCTGGGACTTGTAGTTCCCCTGTATACATTGTATGGTTAGCTGTCTCCTCGGACTTGTAGTTCCCCTGTATACATTGTATGGTCCGCTGTCTCCTGGGACTTGTAGTTCCCCTGTATACAGTGTATGGTTAGCAGTCTCCTGGGACTTGTAGTTCCCCTGTATACATTGTATGGTCAGCTGCCTCCTGGGACTTGTAGTTCCCCTGTATACATTGTATGGTTCGCGGTCTCCTGGGACTTGTAGTTCCCCTGTATACATTGTATCGTTCGCTGTCTCCTTGTACTTGTAGTTCCCCTGTATACATTGTATGGTTAGCTGCCTCCCTGGACTTGTAGTTTCCCTGTATACATTGTATGGTTTGCTGTCTCCTGGGACTTGCAGTTCCCCTGTATACATTGTATGGTTCGCTGTCTCCTGGGACTTGTAGTTCCCCTGTATACATTGTATGGTTAGCTGCCTCCTGGGACTTGTAGTTCCCCTGTATACATTGTATGGTTCGCTGTCTCCTGGGACTTGTAGTTCCCCTGTATACATTGTATGGTTTGCTGTGTCCTGGGATTTGCAGTTCCCCTGTATACATTGTATGATTCGCTGTCTCCTGGGACTTGTAGTTCCCCTGTATACATTGTATGGTTCGCTGTCTCCTGAGACTTGTAGTTCCCCTGTATACATTGGATGGTTAGATGCCTCCTGGGACTTGTAGTTCCCCTGTATACATTGTATGGTTCGCTGTCTCCTGGGACTTGTAGTTCCCCTGGATACAGTGTATGGTTTGCTGTCTTCTGGGACTTGTAGTTCCCCTGTATACATAGTATGCTTAGCTGTCTCCAGGGACTTGTAATTCCCCTGTATACATTGTATAGTTAGCTGTCTCCTGGGACTTGTAGTTCCCCTGTATACAGTGTATGGTTAGCAGTCTCCTGGGACTTTTAGTTCCCCTGTATACATTGTATGGTTAGCTGTCTCCTGGGACTTGTAGTTCCCCTGTATACAGTGTATGGTTAGCAGTCTCCTGGGACTTGTAGTTCCCCTGTATACATTGTATGGTTTTCTGTCTCCCTGGGCTTGTAGTTCCCCTGTATACATCGTATGGTTAGCTGTCTCCTGGGACTTGTAGTTCCCCTGTATACATTGTATGGTTAGCTGCGTACTATGACTTGTAGTTCCCCTGTATACATTGTATTGTTAGCTGCATCCTGGGACCTGAAGTTCCTCTGTATATATTGTATGGTTAGCTGTCTCCTGGGACTTGTAGTTCCCCTGTATACAGTGTATGGTTTGCTGTCTTCTGGGACTTGTAGTTCCCCTGTATACATAGTATGCTTAGCTGTCTCCAGGGACTTGTAATTCCCCTGTATACATTGTATAGTTAGCTGTCTCCTGGGACTTGTAGTTCCCCTGTATACAGTGTATGGTTAGCAGTCTCCTGGGACTTGTAGTTCCCCTGTATACATTGTATGGTTATCTGTCTCCTGGGACTTGGTAGTTCCCCTGTATACAGTGTATGGTTAACAGTCTCCTGGGACTTGTAGTTCCCCTGTATACATTGTATGGTTTTCTGTCTCCCTGGGCTTGTAGTTCCCCTGTATACATCGTATGGTTAGCTGTCTCCTGGGACTTGTAGTTCCCCTGTATACATTGTATGGTTAGCTGCGTACTATGACTTGTAGTTCCCCTGTATACATTGTATTGTTAGCTGCATCCTGGGACTTGAAGTACCTCTGTATATATTGTATGGTTAGGTGTCTCCTGGGAGTAGTAGTTCCCCTGTATACATTGCATGGTTAGCTGCCTCCTGGGACTTGTAGTTCCCCTGTATACATTGTATGGTTAGCTGCCTCCTGGGACTTGTAGTTCCCCTGTATACATTGTATGGTTCGCTGTCTCCTGGGACTTGTAGTTCCGCTGTATACACTGTATGGTTAGCTGCCTCCTGGGACTTGTAGTTCCGCTGGATACAGTGTATGGTTAACTGTCTCCTGGGACTTGTAGTTCCCCTGTATACATTGTATGGTTAGCTGCCTCCTGGGACTTGTAGTCCCCCTGTATACATTGTATGGTTAGCTGCCTCCTGGGACTTGTAGTTCTCCTGTATACATTGTATGGTTCGCTGTCTCCTGAGACTTGTAGTTCCCCTGTATACATTGTATGGTTTGCTGTCTCCTGGGACTTGCAGTTCCCCTGTATACATTGTATGATTCGCTGTCTCCTGGGACTTTGTATGGTTAGCTGTCTACTGGGACTTGTAGTTCCCCTGTATACATTGTATGGTTCGCTGTCTCCTGGGACTTGTAGTTCCCCTGTATACATTGTATGGTTAGCTGTCTCCTGGGACTTGTAGTTCCCCTGTATACAGTGTATGGTTAGCAGTCTCCTGGGACTTGTAGTTCCCCTGTATACATTGTATGGTTAGCTGCCTCCTGGGACTTGTAGTTCCCCTGCATACATTGTATGGTTCGCTGTCTCCTGGGACTTGTAGTTCCCTTGCATACATTGTATGGTTCGCTGTCTCCTGGGACTTGTAGTTCCCCTGTATACATTGTATGGTTAGCTGCCTCCTGGGACTTGTAGTTCCCCTGCATACATTGTATGGTTTGCAGTCTCTTGGGACTTGTAGTTCCCCTGTATACATTGTATGGTTAGCTGCCTCCTGGGACTTGTAGTTCCCCTGTATACATTGTATGGTCCGCTGTCTCCTGGGACTTGTAGTTCCCCTGTATACATTGTATGGTTAGCTGTCTCCTCGGACTTGTAGTTCCCCTGTATACAGTGTATGGTTAGCAGTCTCCTGGGACTTGTAGTTCCCCTGTATACATTGTATGGTCAGCTGCCTCCTGGGACTTGTAGTTCCCCTGTATACATTGTATGGTTCGCGGTCTCCTGGGACTTGTAGTTCCCCTGTATACATTGTATCGTTCGCTGTCTCCTGGGACTTGTAGTTCTCCTGTATACATTGTATGGTTAACTGCCTCCCTGGACTTGTAGTTTCCCTGTATACATTGTATGGTTTGCTGTCTCCTGGGACTTGCAGTTCCCCTGTATGCATTGTATGGTTCGCTGTCTCCTGGGACTTGTAGTTCCCCTGTATACATTGGATGGTTAGCTGCCTCCTGGGACTTGTAGTTCCCCTGTATACATTGTATGGTTCGCTGTCTCCTGGGACTTGTAGTTCCCCTGTATACATTGTATGGTTTGCTGTCTCCTGGGACTTGCAGTTCCCCTGTATACATTGTATGGTTCGCTGTCTCCTGGGACTTGTAGTTCCCCTGTATACATTGTATGGTTAGCTGTCTCCTGGGACTTGTAGTTCCCCTGTATACAGTGTATGGTTAGCAGTCTCCTGGGACTTGTAGTTCCCCTGTATACATTGTATGGTTAGCTGCCTCCTGGGACTTGTAGTTCCCCTGTATACATTGTATGGTTCGCTGTCTCCTGAGACTTGTAGTTCCCCTGTATACATTGGATGGTTAGCTGCCTCCTGGGACTTGTAGTTCCCCTGTATACATTGTATGGTTCGCTGTCTCCTGGGACTTGTAGTTCCCCTGTATACAGTGTATGGTTTGCTGTCTTCTGGGACTTGTAGTTCCCCTGTATACATAGTATGCTTAGCTGTCTCCAGGGACTTGTAATTCCCCTGTATACATTGTATAGTTAGCTGTCTCCTGGGACTTGTAGTTCCCCTGTATACAGTGTATGGTTAGCAGTCTCCTGGGACTTGTAGTTCCCCTGTATACATTGTATGGTTAGCTGTCTCCTGGGACTTGTAGTTCCCCTGTATACAGTGTATGGTTAGCAGTCTCCTGGGACTTGTAGTTCCCCTGTATACATTGTATGGTTAGATGCCTCCTGGGACTTGTAGTTCCCCTGTATACATTGTATGGTTCGCTGTCTCCTGGGACTTGTAGTTCCCCTGTATACATTGTATGGTTCGCTGTCTCCTGGGACTTGTAGTTCCGCTGTATACATTGTATGGTTAGCTGCCTCCTGGGACTTGTAGTTCCGCTGGATACAGTGTATGGTTAACTGTCTCCTGGGACTTGTAGTTCCCCTGTATACATTGTATGGTTAGCTGCCTCCTGGGACTTGTAGTCCCCCTGTATACATTGTATGGTTAGCTGCCTCCTGGGACTTGTAGTTCCCCTGTATACATTGTATGGTTCGCTGTCTCCTGAGACTTGTAGTTCCCCTGTATACATTGTATTGTTTGCTGTCTCCTGGGACTTGCAGTTCCCCTGTATACATTGTATGATTCGCTGTCTCCTGGGACTTTGTATGGTTAGCTGCCTACTGGGACTTGTAGTTCCCCTGTATACATTGTATGGTTCGCTGTCTCCTGGGACTTGTAGTTCCCCTGTATACATTGTATGGTTAGCTGTCTCCTGGGACTTGTAGTTCCCCTGGTATACAGTGTATGGTTAGCAGTCTCCTGGGACTTGTAGTTCCCCTGTATACATTGTATGGTTAGCTGCCTCCTGGGACTTGTAGTTCCCCTGTATACATTGTATGGTTCGCTGTCTCTTGGGACTTGTAGTTCCCCTGTATACATTGTATGGTTAGCTGCCTCCTGGGACTTGTAGTTCCCCTGCATACATTGTATGGTTCGCTGTCTCCTGGGACTTGTAGTTCCCCTGCATACATTGTATGGTTTGCTGTCTCTTGGGACTTGTAGTTCCCCTGTATACATTGTATGGTTAGCTGCCTCCTGGGACTTGTAGTTCCCCTGCATACATTGTATGGTTTGCTGTCTCCTGGGACTAGCAGTTCCCCTGTATACATTGTATGGTTCGCTGTCTCCTGGGACTTGTAGTTCCCCTGTATACATTGTATGGTTAGCTGCCTCCTGGGACTTGTAGTTCCCCTGTATACATTGTATGGTTCGCTGTCTCCTGGGACTTGTAGTTCCCCTGTATACATTGTATGGTTAGCTGCCTCCTGGGACTTGTAGTTCCGCTGTATATAGTGTATGGTTTGCTGTCTTCTGGGACTTGTAGTTCCCCTGTATACATTGTATGGTTAGCTGCCTCCTGGGACTTGTAGTACCCCTGTATACATTGTATGGTTCGCTGTCTCCTGGGACTTGTAGTTCCCCTGTATACAGTGTATGGTTTGCTGTCTCCTGGGACTTGTAGTTCCCCTGTATACATTGTATGCTTAGCTGTCTCCTGGGACATGTAGTTCCCCTGTATACATTGTATAGTTAGCAGTCTCCTGGGACTTGTAGTTCCCCTGTATACATTGTATGGTTAGCTGTCTCCTGGGACTTGTAGTTCCCCTGTATACAGTGTATGGTTTACAGTCTCCTGGGACTTGTAGTTCCCCTGTATACATTGTATGGTTAGCTGCCTCCTGGGACTTGTAGTTCCCCTGTATACATTGTATGGTCCGCTGTCTCCTGGGACTTGTAGTTCCCCTGTATACATTGTATGGTTAGCTGTCTCCTCGGACTTGTAGTTCCCCTGTATACAGTGTATGGTTAGCAGTCTCCTGGGACTTGTAGTTCCCCTGTATACATTGTATGGTCAGCTGCCTCCTGGGACTTGTAGTTCCCCTGTATACATTGTATGGTTCGCGGTCTCCTGGGACTTGTAGTTCCCCTGTATACATTGTATCGTTCGCTGTCTCCTGGGCCTTGTAGTTCCCCTGTATACATTGTATGGTTAGCTGCCTCCCTGGACTTCTAGTTTCCCTGTATACATTGTATGGTTTGCTGTCTCCTGGGACTTGCAGTTCCCCTGTATACATTGTATGGTTCGCTGTCTCCTGGGACTTGTAGTTCCCTTGTATACATTGTATGGTTAGCTGCCTCCTGGGACTTGTAGTTCCCCTGTATACATTGTATGGTTCGCTGTCTCCTGGGACTTGTAGTTCCCCTGTATACATTGTATGGTTTGCTGTCTCCTGGGACTTGCAGTTCCCCTGTATACATTGTATGATTCGCTGTCTCCTGGGACTTGTAGTTCCCCTGTATACATTGTATGGTTAGCTGCCTACTGGGACTTGTAGTTCCCCTGTATACATTGTATGGTTCGCTGTCTCCTGGGACTTGTAGTTCCCCTGTATACATTGTATGGTTAGCTGTCTCCTGGGACTTGTAGTTCTCCTGTATAAAGTGTATGGTTAGCAGTCTCCTGGGACTTGTAGTTTCCCTGTATACATTGTATGGTTAGCTGCCTCCTGGGACTTGTAGTTCCCCTGTATACATTGGATGGTTAGCTGCCTCCTGGGACTTGTAGTTCCCCTGTATACATTGTATGGTTCGCTGCCTCCTGGGACTTGTAGTTCCCCTGTATACAGTGTATGGTTTGCTGTCTTCTGGGACTTGTAGTTCCCCTGTATACATAGTATGCTTAGCTGTCTCCAGGGACTTGTAGTTCCCCTGTATACATTGTATAGTTAGCTGTCTCCTGGGACTTGTAGTTCCCCTGTATACAGTGTATGGTTAGCAGTCTCCTGGGACTTGTAGTTCCCCTGTATACATTGTATGGTTAGCTGTCTCCTGAGACTTGTAGTTCCCCTGTATACAGTGTATGGTTAGCAGTCTCCTGGGACTTGTAGTTCCCCTGTATACATTGTATGGTTAGATGCCTCCTGGGACTTGTAGTTCCCCTGTATACATTGTATGGTTCGCTGTCTCCTGGGACTTGTAGTTCCCCTGTATACATTGTATGGTTAGCTGTCTCCTGGGACTTGTAGTTCCCCTGTATACAGTGTATGGTTAGCAGTGTCCTGGGACTTGTAGTTCCCCTGTATACATTGTATGGTTAGCTGCCTCCTGGGACTTGTAGTTCCCCTGTATACATTGTATGGTTCGCTGTCTCCTGGGACTTGTAGTTCCCCTGTCTATAGTGTATGGTTTGCTATCTTCTGGGACTTGTAGTTCCCCTGTATACATTGTATGGTCCGCTGTCTCCTGGGACTTGTAGTTCCCCTGTATACAGTGTATGGTTAGCAGTCTCCTGGGACTTGTAGTTCCCCTGTATACATTGTATGGTCAGCTGCCTCCTGGGACTTGTAGTTCCCCTGTATACATTGTATGGTTCGCGGTCTCCTGGGACTTGTAGTTCCCCTGTATACATTGTATCGTTCGCTGTCTCCTGGGACTTGTAGTTCCCCTGTATACATTGTATGGTTAGCTGCCTCCCTGGACTTGTAGTTTCCCTGTATACATTGTATGGTTTGCTGTCTCCTGGGACTTGCAGTTCCCCTGTATACATTGTATGGTTCGCTGTCTCCTGGGACTTGTAGTTCCCCTGTATACATTGTATGGTTAGCTGCCTCCTGGGACTTGTAGTTCCCCTGTATACATTGTATGGTTCGCTGTCTCCTGGGACTTGTAGTTCCCCTGTATACATTGTATGGTTTGCTGTGTCCTGGGACTTGCAGTTCCCCTGTATACATTGTATGATTCGCTGTCTCCTGGGACTTGTAGTTCCCCTGTATACATTGTATGGTTCGCTGTCTCCTGAGACTTGTAGTTCCCCTGTATACATTGGATGGTTAGATGCCTCCTGGGACTTGTAGTTCCCCTGTATACATTGTATGGTTCGCTGTCTCCTGGGACTTGTAGTTCCCCTGGATACAGTGTATGGTTTGCTGTCTTCTGGGACTTGTAGTTCCCCTGTATACATAGTATGCTTAGCTGTCTCCAGGGACTTGTAATTCCCCTGTATACATTGTATAGTTAGCTGTCTCCTGGGACTTGTAGTTCCCCTGTATACAGTGTATGGTTAGCAGTCTCCTGGGACTTTTAGTTCCCCTGTATACATTGTATGGTTAGCTGTCTCCTGGGACTTGTAGTTCCCCTGTATACAGTGTATGGTTAGCAGTCTCCTGGGACTTGTAGTTCCCCTGTATACATTGTATGGTTTTCTGTCTCCCTGGGCTTGTAGTTCCCCTGTATACATCGTATGGTTAGCTGTCTCCTGGGACTTGTAGTTCCCCTGTATACATTGTATGGTTAGCTGCGTACTATGACTTGTAGTTCCCCTGTATACATTGTATTGTTAGCTGCATCCTGGGACCTGAAGTTCCTCTGTATATATTGTATGGTTAGCTGTCTCCTGGGACTTGTAGTTCCCCTGTATACAGTGTATGGTTTGCTGTCTTCTGGGACTTGTAGTTCCCCTGTATACATAGTATGCTTAGCTGTCTCCAGGGACTTGTAATTCCCCTGTATACATTGTATAGTTAGCTGTCTCCTGGGACTTGTAGTTCCCCTGTATACAGTGTATGGTTAGCAGTCTCCTGGGACTTGTAGTTCCCCTGTATACATTGTATGGTTATCTGTCTCCTGGGACTTGGTAGTTCCCCTGTATACAGTGTATGGTTAACAGTCTCCTGGGACTTGTAGTTCCCCTGTATACATTGTATGGTTTTCTGTCTCCCTGGGCTTGTAGTTCCCCTGTATACATCGTATGGTTAGCTGTCTCCTGGGACTTGTAGTTCCCCTGTATACATTGTATGGTTAGCTGCGTACTATGACTTGTAGTTCCCCTGTATACATTGTATTGTTAGCTGCATCCTGGGACTTGAAGTACCTCTGTATATATTGTATGGTTAGGTGTCTCCTGGGAGTAGTAGTTCCCCTGTATACATTGCATGGTTAGCTGCCTCCTGGGACTTGTAGTTCCCCTGTATACATTGTATGGTTAGCTGCCTCCTGGGACTTGTAGTTCCCCTGTATACATTGTATGGTTCGCTGTCTCCTGGGACTTGTAGTTCCGCTGTATACACTGTATGGTTAGCTGCCTCCTGGGACTTGTAGTTCCGCTGGATACAGTGTATGGTTAACTGTCTCCTGGGACTTGTAGTTCCCCTGTATACATTGTATGGTTAGCTGCCTCCTGGGACTTGTAGTCCCCCTGTATACATTGTATGGTTAGCTGCCTCCTGGGACTTGTAGTTCTCCTGTATACATTGTATGGTTCGCTGTCTCCTGAGACTTGTAGTTCCCCTGTATACATTGTATGGTTTGCTGTCTCCTGGGACTTGCAGTTCCCCTGTATACATTGTATGATTCGCTGTCTCCTGGGACTTTGTATGGTTAGCTGTCTACTGGGACTTGTAGTTCCCCTGTATACATTGTATGGTTCGCTGTCTCCTGGGACTTGTAGTTCCCCTGTATACATTGTATGGTTAGCTGTCTCCTGGGACTTGTAGTTCCCCTGTATACAGTGTATGGTTAGCAGTCTCCTGGGACTTGTAGTTCCCCTGTATACATTGTATGGTTAGCTGCCTCCTGGGACTTGTAGTTCCCCTGCATACATTGTATGGTTCGCTGTCTCCTGGGACTTGTAGTTCCCTTGCATACATTGTATGGTTCGCTGTCTCCTGGGACTTGTAGTTCCCCTGTATACATTGTATGGTTAGCTGCCTCCTGGGACTTGTAGTTCCCCTGCATACATTGTATGGTTTGCAGTCTCTTGGGACTTGTAGTTCCCCTGTATACATTGTATGGTTAGCTGCCTCCTGGGACTTGTAGTTCCCCTGTATACATTGTATGGTCCGCTGTCTCCTGGGACTTGTAGTTCCCCTGTATACATTGTATGGTTAGCTGTCTCCTCGGACTTGTAGTTCCCCTGTATACAGTGTATGGTTAGCAGTCTCCTGGGACTTGTAGTTCCCCTGTATACATTGTATGGTCAGCTGCCTCCTGGGACTTGTAGTTCCCCTGTATACATTGTATGGTTCGCGGTCTCCTGGGACTTGTAGTTCCCCTGTATACATTGTATCGTTCGCTGTCTCCTGGGACTTGTAGTTCTCCTGTATACATTGTATGGTTAACTGCCTCCCTGGACTTGTAGTTTCCCTGTATACATTGTATGGTTTGCTGTCTCCTGGGACTTGCAGTTCCCCTGTATGCATTGTATGGTTCGCTGTCTCCTGGGACTTGTAGTTCCCCTGTATACATTGGATGGTTAGCTGCCTCCTGGGACTTGTAGTTCCCCTGTATACATTGTATGGTTCGCTGTCTCCTGGGACTTGTAGTTCCCCTGTATACATTGTATGGTTTGCTGTCTCCTGGGACTTGCAGTTCCCCTGTATACATTGTATGGTTCGCTGTCTCCTGGGACTTGTAGTTCCCCTGTATACATTGTATGGTTAGCTGTCTCCTGGGACTTGTAGTTCCCCTGTATACAGTGTATGGTTAGCAGTCTCCTGGGACTTGTAGTTCCCCTGTATACATTGTATGGTTAGCTGCCTCCTGGGACTTGTAGTTCCCCTGTATACATTGTATGGTTCGCTGTCTCCTGAGACTTGTAGTTCCCCTGTATACATTGGATGGTTAGCTGCCTCCTGGGACTTGTAGTTCCCCTGTATACATTGTATGGTTCGCTGTCTCCTGGGACTTGTAGTTCCCCTGTATACAGTGTATGGTTTGCTGTCTTCTGGGACTTGTAGTTCCCCTGTATACATAGTATGCTTAGCTGTCTCCAGGGACTTGTAATTCCCCTGTATACATTGTATAGTTAGCTGTCTCCTGGGACTTGTAGTTCCCCTGTATACAGTGTATGGTTAGCAGTCTCCTGGGACTTGTAGTTCCCCTGTATACATTGTATGGTTAGCTGTCTCCTGGGACTTGTAGTTCCCCTGTATACAGTGTATGGTTAGCAGTCTCCTGGGACTTGTAGTTCCCCTGTATACATTGTATGGTTAGATGCCTCCTGGGACTTGTAGTTCCCCTGTATACATTGTATGGTTCGCTGTCTCCTGGGACTTGTAGTTCCCCTGTATACATTGTATGGTTCGCTGTCTCCTGGGACTTTTAGTTCCGCTGTATACATTGTATGGTTAGCTGCCTCCTGGGACTTGTAGTTCCGCTGGATACAGTGTATGGTTAACTGTCTCCTGGGACTTGTAGTTCCCCTGTATACATTGTATGGTTAGCTGCCTCCTGGGACTTGTAGTCCCCCTGTATACATTGTATGGTTAGCTGCCTCCTGGGACTTGTAGTTCCCCTGTATACATTGTATGGTTCGCTGTCTCCTGAGACTTGTAGTTCCCCTGTATACATTGTATTGTTTGCTGTCTCCTGGGACTTGCAGTTCCCCTGTATACATTGTATGATTCGCTGTCTCCTGGGACTTTGTATGGTTAGCTGCCTACTGGGACTTGTAGTTCCCCTGTATACATTGTATGGTTCGCTGTCTCCTGGGACTTGTAGTTCCCCTGTATACATTGTATGGTTAGCTGTCTCCTGGGACTTGTAGTTCCCCTGGTATACAGTGTATGGTTAGCAGTCTCCTGGGACTTGTAGTTCCCCTGTATACATTGTATGGTTAGCTGCCTCCTGGGACTTGTAGTTCCCCTGTATACATTGTATGGTTCGCTGTCTCTTGGGACTTGTAGTTCCCCTGTATACATTGTATGGTTAGCTGCCTCCTGGGACTTGTAGTTCCCCTGCATACATTGTATGGTTCGCTGTCTCCTGGGACTTGTAGTTCCCCTGCATACATTGTATGGTTTGCTGTCTCCTGGGACTTGTAGTTCCCCTGTATACATTGTATGGTTAGCTGCCTCCTGGGACTTGTAGTTCCCCTGCATACATTGTATGGTTTGCTGTCTCCTGGGACTAGCAGTTCCCCTGTATACATTGTATGGTTCGCTGTCTCCTGGGACTTGTAGTTCCCCTGTATACATTGTATGGTTAGCTGCCTCCTGGGACTTGTAGTTCCCCTGTATACATTGTATGGTTCGCTGTCTCCTGGGACTTGTAGTTCCCCTGTATACATTGTATGGTTAGCTGCCTCCTGGGACTTGTAGTTCCGCTGTATATAGTGTATGGTTTGCTGTCTTCTGGGACTTGTAGTTCCCCTGTATACATTGTATGGTTAGCTGCCTCCTGGGACTTGTAGTACCCCTGTATACATTGTATGGTTCGCTGTCTCCTGGGACTTGTAGTTCCCCTGTATACAGTGTATGGTTTGCTGTCTCCTGGGACTTGTAGTTCCCCTGTATACATTGTATGCTTAGCTGTCTCCTGGGACATGTAGTTCCCCTGTATACATTGTATAGTTAGCAGTCTCCTGGGACTTGTAGTTCCCCTGTATACATTGTATGGTTAGCTGTCTCCTGGGACTTGTAGTTCCCCTGTATACAGTGTATGGTTTACAGTCTCCTGGGACTTGTAGTTCCCCTGTATACATTGTATGGTTAGCTGCCTCCTGGGACTTGTAGTTCCCCTGTATACATTGTATGGTCCGCTGTCTCCTGGGACTTGTAGTTCCCCTGTATACATTGTATGGTTAGCTGTCTCCTCGGACTTGTAGTTCCCCTGTATACAGTGTATGGTTAGCAGTCTCCTGGGACTTGTAGTTCCCCTGTATACATTGTATGGTCAGCTGCCTCCTGGGACTTGTAGTTCCCCTGTATACATTGTATGGTTCGCGGTCTCCTGGGACTTGTAGTTCCCCTGTATACATTGTATCGTTCGCTGTCTCCTGGGCCTTGTAGTTCCCCTGTATACATTGTATGGTTAGCTGCCTCCCTGGACTTCTAGTTTCCCTGTATACATTGTATGGTTTGCTGTCTCCTGGGACTTGCAGTTCCCCTGTATACATTGTATGGTTCGCTGTCTCCTGGGACTTGTAGTTCCCTTGTATACATTGTATGGTTAGCTGCCTCCTGGGACTTGTAGTTCCCCTGTATACATTGTATGGTTCGCTGTCTCCTGGGACTTGTAGTTCCCCTGTATACATTGTATGGTTTGCTGTCTCCTGGGACTTGCAGTTCCCCTGTATACATTGTATGATTCGCTGTCTCCTGGGACTTGTAGTTCCCCTGTATACATTGTATGGTTAGCTGCCTACTGGGACTTGTAGTTCCCCTGTATACATTGTATGGTTCGCTGTCTCCTGGGACTTGTAGTTCCCCTGTATACATTGTATGGTTAGCTGTCTCCTGGGACTTGTAGTTCTCCTGTATAAAGTGTATGGTTAGCAGTCTCCTGGGACTTGTAGTTTCCCTGTATACATTGTATGGTTAGCTGCCTCCTGGGACTTGTAGTTCCCCTGTATACATTGGATGGTTAGCTGCCTCCTGGGACTTGTAGTTCCCCTGTATACATTGTATGGTTCGCTGTCTCCTGGGACTTGTAGTTCCCCTGTATACAGTGTATGGTTTGCTGTCTTCTGGGACTTGTAGTTCCCCTGTATACATAGTATGCTTAGCTGTCTCCAGGGACTTGTAGTTCCCCTGTATACATTGTATAGTTAGCTGTCTCCTGGGACTTGTAGTTCCCCTGTATACAGTGTATGGTTAGCAGTCTCCTGGGACTTGTAGTTCCCCTGTATACATTGTATGGTTAGCTGTCTCCTGAGACTTGTAGTTCCCCTGTATACAGTGTATGGTTAGCAGTCTCCTGGGACTTGTAGTTCCCCTGTATACATTGTATGGTTAGATGCCTCCTGGGACTTGTAGTTCCCCTGTATACATTGTATGGTTCGCTGTCTCCTGGGACTTGTAGTTCCCCTGTATACATTGTATGGTTAGCTGTCTCCTGGGACTTGTAGTTCCCCTGTATACCGTGTATGGTTAGCAGTGTCCTGGGACTTGTAGTTCCCCTGTATACATTGTATGGTTAGCTGCCTCCTGGGACTTGTAGTTCCCCTGTATACATTGTATGGTTCGCTGTCTCCTGGGACTTGTAGTTCCCCTGTCTATAGTGTATGGTTTGCTATCTTCTGGGACTTGTAGTTCTCCTGCTCCCCTTCCCTCTGCAGCACCAGGCGCTGACAGCTCATTGAGAAAACAATGTGGAGATAATGATGACACATGAAAGAGAATAGAAAGAAAACAAGAGCACGTTTAGCTGCACCCAGGAGCTCCGCCCTCCAGCCAGCGCCGGCCAATGAGCGGCCGAGGACGGGCGAGGGGCGGACGCGCTTCCGTGCTGGAGTCTCAGCAGTCAGTTCAGCACCAGCAGCTGTAGACAGCGCACAGAGCCCGGCCGGGGCAGGGGATGGCCTGCCTGACTGCTGCCTTCAGTGTGCCCTCCACCATGGTGAGTGCCTGTGCCTCTGCCCCTCAGGAGCGCACTCAGCTCTCCTACATCTCCATATACACCTGTGTCCTGGGTCTGTGTGGTGGACTATGTGCCATGTCTTGTCTGGATGTAGCAGAGCTGGGTTTGTCAGAGTCTTGTCAACAAGAGCATCGAGCTCTGCTGCATTCTGTCCTGCACAGATCTACTGCCCCCCTGTACGTCACCCCTCCCCCATCTTGGCTCTGCCTGGGATTACATCTATAAATCATCTCAGCCATATAAAATGCCTCAAGGTCACAGCTGAACTGGGATAGGGAAACCTGGGACTTGTAGTTCTCCACGAGCTATAGAGATACTTCTTGCTTGCTGGGATTTGCAGTCCTTCTGCAGCAGGGGAGAACGCTTGTTGTCATCTGATACTTGTGCTCATTGTGTAGTTCCCCTTCAGTATTTAATGGGTTTACTCCTGCGACTTGTAGTTCTACATCATGCATGGAATCACTGGGTGCCTGCTGGGACTTGTAGTCCTTCTATAGCTGGGGAGAACCACTGCTTGTTTCTGTCATTTGACATTTGTGTCCATTGTGTAGTTCCCCTTCAGTAATTAACGGGTTTTTGTCTGGGACTTCTAGTTCTACAGCATGCATAGAATCACTGGTTGTCTGCTGGGGCTTGTAGTTCTACAGCATGCATAGAATCACTGGTTGTCTGCTGGGGCTTGTAGTTCTACAGCATGCATAGAATCACTGGTTGCCTGCTGGGGCTTGTAGTTCTACAGCATGCATAGAATCATTGGTTGCCTGCTGGGACTTCTAGTTCTACAGCACGCATAGAATCATTAGTTGCCTGCTGGGGCTTTTAGTTCTACAGCATGCATAGAATCATTAGTTGCCTGCTGGAGCTTGTAGTTCTACAGCATGCATAGAATCACTGGTTGCCTGCTGGGACTCGTAGTACTACAGCACTCATAGAATCATTGGTTGCCTGCTGGGGCTTGTAGTTCTACAGCATGCATAGAATCACTGGGCGCCTGCTGGGCTTTGTAGTCCCCCTGCCGACATGGAGTCCCTGGCCTCCTCCTATATTATAGGTACAGATATTTATGATGTGAATAATTTATTCTAATATTAATTGCTGGTAAAGTAATGAATGGAGGTGATGACTGATGCATTCAATGTGGCTGTCACTGAGGGTTAACCCTGTAATGCCCGGCTGACAGTCCCTTTCCATCCCTCTCATTGGATTTGCAGGACTTTCTCTCTCGTTAAAATGCTGCAAATGGGACCCGGTTGCAAAAGGGTTAATGACGAGCTGCGCTGTGATTGGCAGCTGCAGGGTTATTACAGGTCTTTATAATGGGCTATTGGAGATGAGTTGCACAAGTCCTGGAGGATTAACCATTTGAGGGAATGTGAGAAGCTTCCTGGCTGCAGCCTGTGGGCACCGGGCACCTGCAGGGGCTGAGCTGCTGCCTCTGACCGATAGTAACCTCTGCCAGCTCAGGATTACGGGATGCTGTGCGCAGGCGCAGTGCCAGCTCAATGCATCCTCCTGGAAAAGATATACAGAGCCAAGCTCATTATATAAGAGCAGAGCTGGTCCAGGACAGGGCAGAAGCCGGGCAGGGAGATATGCACTGATGGCAGCAGAATGTGGAAACACATAGGAGTGCAGCAGCAATGATAGCAATGGGGGAAAGAGAGAGGGGAATGGAAGAAATGGGGGATACTGTACTGATACATGGGGAGAAGCTGTGCTGTACAAGGGGATCTGTCTAATATCTCATACAATAGATTATTGTAATGAGATACATAGTAGATGATAATAGATAGATATATACAGTCCTGCTCATCATTATTGGCACCCATGAAGTGTAAGAAAAAAATGAATGAAGTGACAGTTTTTTTTATATAGAGACTTGTGTTAAATACAAAATAGCAAACGAGAAACAATAATTTAAAACAAAAAACAATGGGAGGGAAACATAGAAAAACCTAAAGCTTGCTGTGTCACTGGTATTGGAACCTTTACATTAATTTAGTATGGAAACACATTGTGACTCGCCTGTGGTAAATCACCAAAGAGATTCACCTGTGATTAATTGTCAGTGCCCATGTGACATGAATTAGCCAATGAATGATGACTTCAGTGTTTTAAAAAGCCACATGGTAGGCCCTGTTCCTTTGTCACAATGGTGAAGACAAAGGAACTGTCTGAGGACATCAGAACTGATATTATTAGCAAACACAAGACTTCCAAAGGGTATAAGGTCAACTCCAAAGACCTTGGTATCCCACTTTCAACAGTGCACAATGTTAATAAGAAGTTTTCCAAGCATGGAACTGTCAAGAACCTCCCTGGACGTGGGGGAAAAAGGAAAATTGACAAGAGATGTCTTCGAAGGTTAGTGCGAATGGTGGAAAAAACACCATGTCAAACATGTGAAGACCTGAAGGCCAACCTGGAACAGTCTGGGGTCAAGGTTTCAACAAGTACCATGCGCCGCACACTAAACTAAGCACAGCTTTATGGGCAAAGGTCAGGGAAGAAACTATTGCTGAAGAAAAGACATAAAAAGGAACGACTGATCTTTGCCAAAGAGTACATTGACAAACCACAATCCTTCTGGGAAAATGTTCTGTGGACAGATGAAATAAAAAAAGAGCTTTCTGGCAATGCGAAGCACCAGTTTGTTTACAGATGGAGCAGTGAAGCTTATAAGGAAAAGAACACCTTACCAACAGTTAAGCATGGTGGAGGATCCATAATGCTGTGGGGTTGCTTTGCTCCGTCTGGTACTGGAGGTCTTGATTGTATCACAAGAATCATGAAATCAGAGAATTATCAAGAGATTTAAGAGCGAAATCTCCTACCTAGTGTAAGAAAACTTGGTTAGTCGAAGATCATGGGTCCTGCAGCTAGTCAATGACCCAAAGCACACATCCAAAAGTACACAGGCTTGGTTGAAAAAGAAAAATGGACTGTTTTGGAATGTCGAGCAATGAGTCCTTACCTCAATCCCATTGAAAATCTTTGGGGTGATCTGAAATCTGCCATTGGGTAAAAGAACCCTTAAAACATTCAAGAGCTTCAACAAACTGCAAAGGAAGAGTGGAAGGAAACTCCAGCTGAGAAGTGCAAGAAGCTTATAGATGGCTACAAGAAACGTCTGGAGGCCGTCAGCAATGCCAAAGGGTGTGCAACCAAGTATTAATTAGGGGGGCAACCAAGTATTAATTAGGGGGGCAACCAAGTATTAATAAGGGGGGCCTTTATTGCTGCACATGCTGTTTATTCTGTTTCTTTTTTGAAATTGCAATATGGAAGTTGAAAACCAATGTTTTATTGTTGTATTACTTTTGACCGCTAATTAAAAATTCCTGAGGATATAACTTTGGTACATTTCCATTTATTTCTGAAGATATTGTACAATCTATGAAAAAAATTAAAGCGTGCCAATAATGGTGAGCAGCACTGTAGATGATCGATAAATAGATAATAGATATGACAGATATATAATGGACAGATAGATAGATAGATGAGTAATGCATCCTCTCCCCTGTGGTGGCGCTGCAGGGAGTTCTGTCGCAGGTTACAGCCGATCACTGGGGATTTCAGCAGCGCCCTGTTGTGATAAGGTAACCTTATTGTTTGGAGTCTGATCTAACTACAATAGATTTTCCTAAATTGACAACACTTTTCTCTGTAATGGTTTATGCTGTTTTTGTTTAATTTTACCCCCCCCCCCAAAAAAAATTAAATAACTCATTACATGAACCGCAAATTAATACCCTTAAAGATACAAGTCATCCGGCAGAGCAGCAGCCCTCGCACAGCTCTGTCAATGGGAATATAAAAACAAAGATAGTGATATTTCCGGCCATTGTCGCAGGGTTAGAATACCACGCTATAGACCCTTGCTCCTCTCCGCTTTTCTTCTTTCCGCCGATCTCGTCCTTCGGTAACATTTTCTCAGCAGTAAAAGTTTCTTAATGAAGCAGCAAATAATTAGACTCAGCAGAAGTCTCGGCCGCTCCTCGCTCTGACGACGTCTGTTTCCTGCTTCATTAAAGGTTATATGACAGCGAGATCCGACTGTTCTCCGAGGCCGAACCACAAACCTGCCAGATCCGTCATCTCCACCGAGCACGGCGGGGAATAACCACAAAGCCCAGCGGGTCCACTGATCTGCAATGAGGTCTGCCGAGCTCCTCCTTCGCCATGGACCCCACTGTATAACTCACTACTACCCCCAATATGTCCATATTACATCTTAGTTATACTCTATAAAACGCTACAACCCCCAACATGTCCATATTACACTCTATAGAGAACTACAACCTCCAACATGTCCACATTACAACTCTATTACACTCTATAAAACACTACTACACCCAACATGTCCATATTACCTCTATAGTGCACTACAACCCCCAACATGTCTATGTTACATCTTAGTTACACTCTATAAAACACTGCAACCCCTAACATGTCCATATTACACTTTTTAGAGCACTACAACCCCCAACGTGTTCATATTACATCTTACTTATACTCTATAAAACACTACAACATGTCCATGTTCCAACTCTATTACACTCTATAGAGCACTACTACCCCCAACATTTCCATGTTACAGCTCTATTACATTCTATAGAACACTACTAACCTCAACATGTCCAACCAATGAACATGACCATAATGCAATTATATTATGCAGTATGCACAGAGGAATATAACCCCCAACATGACATAATACAACTATATTATGCCATAGATAACATACTACAACCCCCAACATGACTGACCACTGGACATCACCATAATATGAGTCTATTATACTGTATACCTAAAGCACTACAACCCCCAACATAAGCATAATACAATTCTATTACACTTTAGAGAACTACAACCCTCAACATGACTCACTGCAATTCTGTTACGCTGCATACATAGAGCACTACAACCCCCAACCTGAGCGACCCCTGGAGATGACATAATACAATTCTATCACATAAAGCACTACAACCCCCAGCATGGTGCCCGCACATCTCTGGCTTCCTGTCTGAGGGCACAGCCTCGGAGGGCTGGCTACTAGTCGGTGGCACTTGGCGCGGCGCCCCCTCTCTGTTTTTTGCCAGCGGCTATTTAACAGTTTTCATTCGGTGACAGAATCACAAAAGCAGATTTGTCCGAGCAGCTGAGCGCTGAATCCTCGCACAATCCCGGCTTCTTCCCCGCACAACCTGAAGTGACCCCCCGAGCCGCCTCCATCTGCACAAATCCTGGGGGATTCACTATTTAGGTTTCTTTTATGTCGCAATGTTTCTTTTTTTGTTGCATTTTTTGCAAAAAGTGACAACAGAAAATACCGCCATATTGCTGCCAGCCGTCATTATGTCGTATGGAGGTGATTTCTGACAACCAATATGGCTGCACATTTACTGCCCTTTAAATGTCCCTTGTACCCCATGGGCGTTGTTTATGGATGTTTTCTAGAGTAAGCCGCCTCCATAACTGGCGCGGGGCACATTCATCCCTTTCTTTCATGTCTTGGTCGCCTCCAGTCCTGGCATCGCTCAATGGGCAGCCTTGATTTAGCCTTCAATCGGGATCCAGGTTTCCTGCCCTCGTCGCGCTGTATTTTCCAGCAGGGTAACCCGATCGCTGGGGGCTTTGTCTGTCGTGTCCTCGGGGAGATATTTGATCATTGGGAACCAGGCGAGAAAGATTTGAACTTTTTGTACCGTCGATTGGTATCAGATGCCACCGAGCCCTGGAACGTTGTGTAATCTTGCTGGAGGCGAAACATCACAAGTAGCTCCGCGATGTGCTGCGGGGAAGAAGCGCCGACCAAAAGACGCAAAAAAAAAAAAATGGCGCAATTTACCTAATAGCCTAATTTTCCCACATCCCCTACTAATATTCCCAATACTCGCCTTCTAAAAAGAAGTTGCGGCTGAAAAGTCAAAAAGTTTGTATCAATTAGTAACTTCGCTTTCTTGCACCAAAAAATAAAGCGGCAGCATATAAAAGGCAAATGTTAAGACTAATAGGTGTCAAAAAAAGGAACAATTTATATATTTAAGATATAAAAGGCGAATATTAAGACTTATAAGTGACCACTTTTTGGTGCCAATCATCGGAAAAAAAAAGTCAAAAGTTACAAAAACTTTTAGAACTTTTTAAAACTTTCATTCAAGGACAGCAAGCAGAGATCTTGGACTTGGAGTACACAAGTTATATGAGAAAATTGCAGAAGTTTTCAGTATGTAATGATTGCGCTTTATTGGATGAAACTGGAATATCCTTTTAAGGAGCCAATTAAGTGCCCAGAGTGCTAAGGGGTTACTTTTTTTTTTTTTTTTAGGAAATGGGTAGAGCTGTTTATAAAAGAAACGGCTCGATCCTCCAAAAATGAGTAATCTGCTGTGGGGAAAAATGGCAAGTTTAGAAGGTTTAGTTTCCCTGCAGCGCCACCACAGGGGAGATGAAGTATTACACTGTTCCTATTAATAATAATAATAATAATAATTTTTTATTTCTATAGCGCCAACATATTCCGCAGCACTTTACATTTTAGAGGGGACTTGTACAGCCAATAAAGACATTACAGAATAGCACATAACTCATTGTACTGTCCATTTCATGTAGGGACGCGTTGGGTCCTCCAGAGAAGGAGACGCTCTTTATAAGGTCATAAATAAGGAACACCCCCCAGAATATGATAATAGGGTGTTCCTTTTTTTTTAATCCAGACCACCCCTTTAAATATAACGACAAAAAGGGATTGACAAGTCTGGTGACGCTTGCCCTTTAAATCTCACAAACGTTATATTTTATGTCTATTTATACTGATTATTATTATTATTTTTTTTTTATGCAGAATTCTAGCATCCCCGCCGCCGCAATGTCAGACCCAAAGTCAGTGTGCGTGTCGCTGGATGAAGTGGTCTCCAGCTGCGCTGGGAGTCAGGACACCCCCCTGCTTAATGGACATTTAAAGAAAGTGGACAACAACCTGACGGAAGCTCAGCGCTTCTCCTCATTACCCCGCAGGCCGGCTGTGAATATCGAATTCAAGGATCTCTCCTTCTCTATCCCTGAAGGGCCGTGGTGGAAAAAGAAAGGTAACAATCGATTCCGGAGGACAAATCACTGACGGCGACGTCTCGTTAAAAGTGACAAATGTCCTTGTGTCTTGTGATAACGCAACGTGTTACGTGTCCTTCAGAGATGAGACGATGTTCGGGAGGGCACTGGTTCTTCTCGAGGAGAACCCGCTGGTGTAAGATGTCTTACAGCCCAGGCAATGCCCTCTGGGAAATAAGTATGCAAATTAGCTCTCCTCCAGAAGGAAGAAAAGTGTTTCTCTAGTGCCCCCCTACATGCAGCTTTCCTGTCTTATCCAGTAAAGAGCTGGGTACATTTTGGCAAAGATGAGTTTCCTGGAAGCCATGTGGTAAACTGAGATTTTGTTCCTGTTTCTTGGTGAATTTTTGGCATTTTGAGCCTTTTTTTTTTCGTTGTTCCATTTGGGTCTTTTTTTTGTGCGTCGATTTTCTATATGTTTGACTATTGTTTTTGTTTTTTTTTCAGTTCGCCATTGAGGACGAGGTTTAGGGTTTTCTAAAGTTGCAAAATTTATTGCAAATTGACTCCAGGAAGGGTTTCATGTACGGCAGAATTTTTCTGCGCAATTGTTGCCACTTTTCTTGCACTAAAAAGATGCAGAGATGGTTAAAGGCATAAAAATATTGCACCAAAAATTGCACAAAATTAATGAATCGCTTGCCCCATTTTGATGAGTTTGGAGAAAAAAAAAATCGGAGAATATATCACTGCACAAAAAAAAGAAAAGTGAATTAATCCCCCCCCCCCCCACAAATGATGAATCGGGCCTGACAACGATAGAATCCGATTGCAAAGGGCCCGACTCCTGACACCCCTGCTGATGAGCCCTATATCTGGTTGTGACCATTCCTGGTCCTGCTGCTCAAACCAGGTCAGTCTTGAGAATGAGACTGCAGTGCCAAGGACAGTCACAACCAAATCTGACCAATGCTGGGATCAGCAGGTTTTGCTTTGTAATCTGACAGGAGCATGATGTAGGGGCAGAGACCCTGATTCCAGCAATGTATCACTTAATTTACTTGGTGCAGCAGTTGTTTTAGAATCACAGTTTTCTCTGCTGCTGATCTAGCAGAGCTCGGAATGCTGAGCTGTGAATGACCCCGCCCACATGAGCTCGGAATGCTGAGCTGTGAATGACCCCGCCCACATGAGCTCGGAATCCTGAGCTCTGTATAACCCCACCCACATGAGCTCGGAATGCTGAGCTATGAATGACCCCGCCCACATGAGCTCGGAATGCTGAGCTGTGAATGACCCCGCCCACATGAGCTCGGAATCCTGAGCTCTGTATAACCCCACCCACATGAGCTCGGAATGCTGAGCTGTGTATGACCCCGCCCACATGAGCTCGGAATGCTGAGCTGTGTATGACCACGCCCACATGAGCTCGGAATGCTGAGCTGTGTATGACCCCGCCTACATGAGCTCGGAATGCTGAGCTTTGTATAACCCCGCCCACATGAGCTCGGAATGCTGAGCTTTGTATAACCCTGCCCACATGAACTCGGAATTCTGAGCTCTGTATAACCCCACCCACACCACTGATTGTTGGGGGTGTGGCAGGACCAGGGGGCACGAAACACCTAGTCCTGTACTGATAATCTCCTGCTAATAAAACACTGATTTTATAGAAACAGCAAAACACAGTCTAGTAAGTGACACATCGCGTCTCTGCCCCTTCATCATGCTGCTCTCAGATTACATAGGAAAAAACACCTGCTGACATATTACCTTTAAAAGCTCCATTGCTGGACCCCCATTTCACTTCTTATAGAGCCACCTATAGGTCGGAATTGAGGCGAACTTGCGGTGGCCACTATGGGTATTTATAGTTTTATCCTGTGATCCTGCCATCCACCTTTATAGTCTCTTAGAATAGAAAATACAATCTTTAAAAGGGGATTCTTATGTTGTTTCTTCAGGAGCGCACCGCTCCTCTGCCTTCTGCTTGCCTGGGTGGAGCAGTGCGCTCCTGATGATTGACAGTTCAGACCGGTGACATGGCTGCAGCACCGGACTGGAGTATTTTGGGCCCACCAGAGAAAACATTCTTCACCATGCATAATTGGTTCTAACAGCAGAGTCTGCCTTTACCTTTATCTCCCATCTTGTCTAGCTGATAATCGGGGTATGATCATTCATAGGAATGATTGTTCCCAAATATCGACCCATCCAAAATATCCAGTAATCAGCTGACAAATCAGCAAAACGCTCATTTGTCGGGGGCAATGATTTTTAGGATTGCTTTAAAATTATCATTCTTGGCAGCATATCACTTTGTGTAAAAAGTAAGTGTACTTCTGCAATGCAGTGCCTGGTAGGGCCCGCCGGGGGATCCTCCGCTCCTCTGGTGGGCCAGTCCAATGCTGCTTGACCAAGAACTGTGCGCTCTCCCATGCTGGAAGTAAACTCAGAAAAGCGCAGGGACTCTGAAGCTGGCCATATTCGGCGAGCTTCAGAGCAGCTCTTCCAAGCTCTAAAGCAAAGAGCTTGCAAGACCCTCCCTACCTAGGAAACCGACCAGTGCAGAGGTAAAGTTAGGCAATGAGCCTTGCACAACAGAATGAAAAATCCCTCCATTCTTGAGACCACAGAAGGTTTTTTTTGCGTTCTTTTCCCCATTTATCCGGATGAGACATCCCCTTTAGTATTGGATTTCACATATTAATCCTCCAGAGACCAAAGGAGCGATGTTCTGCCTGAGCGCTGCTGCTGTCGGACCCTGTAATACTCTGCGCTCCCCTATAAATGCCTCCGTTATCTGCTGTCCGTCATCTTTTGTAAACTGAATTACAGGTTGGCACCGTAGGTTATTCAGGCGGCTGCGTGTCGCCTCACGTGCCCGCCTCGCTAAGTGCCGTGTTCTCACCTATGATTACAGCCCGCTGACTTTTAATAGGAGCAATGAATCAGAGGAGATGACATGGAGCGAGCCCAGAATGTGCTGCCTCCTAGTTTCCTCACGTGCCCGGAAGGTGCTGAAGCCATCCAGGTATCCAAGGAGTCGTTGCCCCATGTGCAGCTGGAACGGGCGCTGTGCCCACCCTTCCCAAGTCTATAACTCGCTATCATACTTTGAGATTTCAATTCCTTACTGCCATTTTCAAGATCTCTGCTTGCTGCCACTGATCGTGAACCTTCTAGATAACATATCCAGAGGCTGAAAACTTGCAAAGATAGTTTGATACAATTGTATCCAGTCCTAGCTGAGCTGAGAATATTTCCAGCAAACATCTGGATACTTTGCTACAATGTGTCAGTGCAGATCACAGGTATCAAACTGTAGCAAACCCTCAGCTGTACTAAGGGCAGTTGGATGTAAACAAGACAGGTTTCATTCACTGACAGCCAGCAGACATATATATAATGATGAGATTTGAAGCAAAACCAAAAAGTATATTGGTTAAATCATTTCATTATGCCATGATCAATTCTTAAGATGTCTGCTTGCTGTCAGTGAATGGAAACATAGTTGTTTCTATCCACAGGCTGAAAATATGCTGATTCCGAGAGCACTCATATACTAAACCAGCTGTGGAAGCAGCAAGCGGACGAATTGAAACAAAAAGCTTTAGGGCTATATTCACACGTTGCATTTTTGCTGCGTTTTTTTTTTAATGCAAATTAAAAGCTGCTTTTTACAGCAAAAGCTATGAGAGTTCAGAAATCTGATGCACACACTTGTTTTTCCTGACTGAATTAGAAAACTGCAGCATGTCGCTTCTTTCAGCTTTTTTACAGTGTTTTTTTCACCCATAGAAAGCAATGAGTAAGTGCAAAAAAGCAGCGAAATAAAGGTTGCCATCAGAAAATGGAGGTACAGCACGATGTGAAACTTATTTATTTTTGTGATTTTTCCCAAGTTTAAACCATAATGTCTTGGTCTCCTCACCCGAGCATAGATATTATTAGTACAGTTTAATTAAATTAGGGATATGTGTGGAAGTAAGCAATACCCTACCAATGGGTGAAAGTAAACAATGTCCGACCAATGTGTGGAAAGAAAGTAATGCCCGACCAATGTGTGAAACTAAACAATGTCCGACCAATGTGTGAAAGTAAACAATGCCTTACCAAGGTGTAAAAGTAAGCAATGCTCTACCAATGGGTAAAAGTAAACAATGCCCTACCAATGTGTGAAAATAAACAATGTCCGACCAATTAGTGAAAGTAAACAATGCCTTACCAAGGTGTAAAAGTAAGCAATTCTCTACCAATGGGTGACAGTAAACAATACCCGACCAATGTGTGAAACTAAACAATGTCCGACCAATGTGTGGAAAGAAAGTAATGCCCGACCAATGTGTGAAACTAAACAATGTCCGACCGATGTGTGAAAGTAAACAATGCCTTACCAAGGTGTGAAAGTAAACAATGCCCTACCAATGTGTGAAACTAAACAATGTCCGACCGATTTATGAAAGTAAACAATGCCTTACCAAGGTGTGAAAGTAAACAATACCCGACCAATGTGTGGAACTAAACAATGTCCGACCAATGTGTGGAAAGAAAGTAATGCCTGACCAATGTGTGAAACTAAACAATTTCCGACCAATGTGTAAAAGTAACCAATGCCTTACCAAGGTGTAAAAGTAAGCAATGCTCTACCAATGGGTAAAAGTAAACAATGCCCTACCAATGTGTGAAACTAAACAATGTCCGACCAATGTGTGAAAGTAAACAATGCCTTACCAAGGTGTAAAAGTAAGCAATGCTCTACCAATGGGTGACAGTAAACAATACCCGACCAATGTGTGAAACTAAACAATGTCCGACCAATGTGTGAAAGAAAGTAATGCCCGACCAATGTGTGAAACTAAACAATGTCCGACCAATGTGTGAAAGTAAACAATGCCTTACTAAGGTGTGAAAGTAAGCAATGTCTTACCAATGTGGGAAAGTAAACAATGCCCAACCAATGTGTGAAAGTAACTTTGGGATCCTGAAAAACGCAGCTTCATCATCAAAACTTCAGGTTTTGGCTGCAGAAAAAAAAGCAGCAAAAAATCAACGTGTGAACATGGCCTTATGGGTGTAGGTAGTGTTTTGGCAACTTATGACCCTACTATAGGCCCCATGGGGTGAAGGACTCGTGCTCTTTTGGAATGTGTACTGCTAGGAACCTGTGCAGGACTTTTTCTTCATAAGGGTGGATAAAGGGGGGTTAAATAAGTGATGGTCCCTCTTTTTTGGTGACATAATCAGAAGGAGCTCCTGTCCTGCTGATGTAGCTGTGTGTCTCGTTACAGTGTAACAGGGCTCTTTCTTAGGGCGCATGGACATTATCTGACAAAACATCGGATCGCACTCGGACCAATGTTATTCTATGGGGCCGTGCACACGTCAGATTTTTTCCTCTGGCAGAGTCTGTCCAAAGAAAAAAATCACTGCATGCCTGAGTTTGATCCACTATACGGATCGCAGTCGGGCATGCAAATCATTGAGTCTATGGAAATCATCGGACTGCACTCAGATGTCATCTGAGTGCAGTCCAATTTTCACAGACTGACAGAACGGAGAAACTTTTTTCCTCCATATTTTGCTCCTCCGAAAAATTTGTATCGCTCTCTGATCAAACTCTAAAGTCATCTCTAAATAAAAAAAATGTTTGCATCCATTGACAGCAAGCAGAGATCTTAAAATTGAAGAGGAATTAAAACGCAAAGTAAACTAGAAAGCTGTACAAGTTCCAACGATACAGTAATTTTTTTATATAACCGTTCTGATTAAAATTGAAAAACAAACAAACAAAAAAAGTGCAGGTAAAATATAGATCCATAATATGGCAAGAGTGCAATACCTAATATTCCCTGCGGAGGCGCTGCAGGGAAACTGAACACTTGCGGTCAGACTTCCATACAGATTACAGCCGATCACCCTGTGCTTAGTTTATTTTTGGTAAACCCTTCTATCAACAAAATGGGAAGTGGAAAACCCCTTTAACCCTTTAACCCCCGACCTCTTTACAAAGCTGAAACCCACTGGATGAAATGTGAATTTGCTACAAATCTGTTATCGGGAGGTTTTCCGCTGAACATTAAGTGTCTGGCGCTTTATTTTCGAGGATTATCTTGTTCCCGTTTTGTAAGTGCTTCATAATCTGATTTAGGTTTTTGAAAGTAGAAAAAAAAAGTTTCTATAATTTGACCATAAAGAAAACATTAAAACCGAAAAGAGGAAAATCCACCAGAAATCACGGGGAGCCGGCGGTTTTATCTTCTCTGGCAAGAGGCTGACGAACGACGCCACAAAGAATGTCATAGCTTTATCTGAATGAGACTTGTCTCCTGCTGTATCTAGGAATGACTGACAACACGACTGACAGCACGACTGACAGCACGACTGACAACACGACTGACAGCACGACTGACAGCACGACTGACAACACGACTGACAGCACGACTGACAGCACGACTGACAACACGACTGACAGCACGACTGACAGCACGACCGACAGCACGACCGACAGCACGACCGACAGCACGACCGACAACACGACCGACAGCACGACTGACAGCACGACCGACAGCACGACCGACAGCACGACCGACAGCACGACTGACAACACGACTGACAGCACGACTGACAACACGACTGACAGCACGACTGACAGCACGACTGACAACACGACTGACAGCACGACCGACAGCACGACCGACAGCACGACTGACAACACGACTGACAGCACGACTGACAGCACGACCGACAACACGACCAACAGCACGACCGACAACACGACCGACAGCACGACTGCCAGTAATGGGCCCCAGAGCAACAAGCAACTAAGGGCCCCAATGCCCAAAGGTTTTGCTCATAGTGTGCCATGCAATGCCAAGTAATGCTTCCATGTACTGCCCACATGCTACAGTTTTTACGTGATAATGACATGCAGACAAATAAAACCACCATATGATGCCTAAATAATATTTCCATGCAATCACATAGTACTGCCATATATTTCTCACACAATGCCTAAATAATACTGCCATACAGTATCCAAATAATTGTACCATAGAGGACTCAAAAAATACAGCCATGTCATACAATGCCTAAATAATACTACCATATAGTATACAAATAATAGTACCATAGAAAGCTCACATAGTAATGCCATACATTTCCCACACAACACCTAAATACTACTGCCATACAGTATACAAATAATAGTACCATGAAGGGCTCATAAAATATTGTCATATGTTCCCACACAATACAGCCATACAATACCTAAATAATACTGCCATATAGTATCCGTATAATATTACCATGGAGGGCTCACATAATACAGCCATATGTTTACCATACAATACTACCCTACCAATGCCTAAATATCACCTCTATACAGTATCTAAATATTACTACTATATAGGGTTAATACTATACTGCCAAATGTTTACCTACACAATTCTACCATACAATGCCTAAATGTTACCTCCATACAGTATCCAAATAATGCTACTATAGAAGGCTCAGATAATACCGTCATATATTTACCACACAACACTACCATACAATGCTGGAATAATACTGCCATACAGTGTCCGAATAATACTGCCACGTATAGCTCACACAATATTACTATCACACAATTCTGCCATACAGTGCTTAAATAATATCTCCATACAGTGTCCATATAATACTAACATCTACTACAGCCATATAATACTGCCATATATTTCCCACAATATATGGCCATACAATGCTGAAATTATACTGCCACACAGTATCCAAATAATACTGCCATATATGTGACACAATATTACGGTTACAAAGTACTGCCATACAGTGCTTAAATAATATCTCCATACAGTGTCCATATAATGCTACCAACTACTACAGCCATATAATACCGCAATTCGGTGCCTAGCTACAACCATTCAGTGTCCCATTCATGCCACCATGCAATAGCTAAATAATGCTCATCCTCCTAATTTCTTGCTGTTTGGAAGATCTCTGCTTGCTGTCAGTGAACTCAAACAATCCGCAGGATTTGCCGCTTGGCATCTTAAAGAATCCTTTGTTTTGTGACGGGTGCGAGATAAATGCGCGGCATTAGCAGAGAGGAATCCATTATCTCCACAGCCCGGTAGTTCCAGTGCCCGTAAGTGCCAATTATAGACTATAAATCCAGTGGAAAAGAACATTCTGTAACATTAAAGAAAAAGGTAGAAACGTTCTCTATAGAGCGCGCCAAAGGCTGCGGAACTACAAGTCTCAGCACGTGCTGACGGCTTCATATAGACCTACTCCAGCAGCGAACTGCATCCTATGCCGTTTTCTCTTCTTTACAGTCCATTTTTGCGAATAAAACAAGTATATTGTTAAAAGGAAACCATCAGCATGCTGCTGTTGACGGACCTTATACCAATAATTTAGTTCTTTGCGTGCACAAATGATTGCTTGCTTTAACTTGTTTCCTTTTCCTACCTTTACTTGATAATTTGGACGTTTGATTGTTGGAAAAATAATTAGAAATATAATAAAAAGCAAAATAAAAAAGAGCCACAATTGGATCCGTCAACAGCAACTTGCTGACGGTTTCCAAATAGGAAAAAAAAAAAGTTAGATACATCACAAAGAGGGATTTTACATAGTGACTATGGAGATACCATTACTAAGGCGAGGCAGCATTATAACAGGTCATGTAGCCTGAATGACAAACTCAGCTCTGCTACATCTACAGTATATCATAGTAAAGCCTGGACTGTGCTTACAGATCTAAGCTTCAGCTTAATTCCCCTTCCCAGCAGGATCGGGTAAGATTACAAGACATGACCTGGGTGCGGTTCTCCTTTTGTGTATTACAAGGCAATTAAACCTTCTAATCCATATAATTCTGAAAAACAGCGCTAGTGTGCGGGATTATCGCCGAGCTCATTCATACCGGCGCACTGATTAAAATTGAAAAACAAACAAACAAAAAAAGTGCAGGTAAAATATAGATCCATAATATGGCAAGAGTGCAATACCTAATATTCCCTGCGGAGGCGCTGCAGGGAAACTGAACACTTGCGGTCAGACTTCCATACAGATTACAGCCGATCACCCTGTGCTTAGTTTATTTTTGGTAAACCCTTCTATCAACAAAATGGGAAGTGGAAAACCCCTTTAACCCTTTAACCCCCGACCTCTTTACAAAGCTGAAACCCACTGGATGAAATGTGAATTTGCTACAAATCTGTTATCGGGAGGTTTTCCGCTGAACATTAAGTGTCTGGCGCTTTATTTTCGAGGATTATCTTGTTCCCGTTTTGTAAGTGCTTCATAATCTGATTTAGGTTTTTGAAAGTAGAAAAAAAAAGTTTCTATAATTTGACCATAAAGAAAACATTAAAACCGAAAAGAGGAAAATCCACCAGAAATCACGGGGAGCCGGCGCTTTTATCTTCTCTGGCAAGAGGCTGACGAACGACGCCACAAAGAATGTCATAGCTTTATCTGAATGAGACTTGTCTCCTGCTGTATCTAGGAATGACTGACAACACGACTGACAGCACGACTGACAGCACGACTGACAACACGACTGACAGCACGACTGACAGCACGACTGACAACACGACTGACAGCACGACTGACAGCACGACCGACAGCACGACTGACAGCACGACTGACAGCACGACTGACAACACGACTGACAGCACGACTGACAGCACGACCGACAGCACGACCGACAGCACGACCGACAGCACGACTGACAACACGACTGACAGCACGACTGACAACACGACTGACAGCACGACTGACAGCACGACTGACAACACGACTGACAGCACGACCGACAGCACGACTGACAGCACGACCGACAGCACGACTGACAACACGACTGACAGCACGACTGACAGCACGACCGACAACACGACCAACAGCACGACCGACAACACGACCGACAGCACGACTGCCAGTAATGGGCCCCAGAGCAACAAGCAACTAAGGGCCCCAATGCCCAAAGGTTTTGCTCATAGTGTGCCATGCAATGCCAAGTAATGCTTCCATGTACTGCCCACATGCTACAGTTTTTACGTGATAATGACATGCAGACAAATAAAACCACCATATGATGCCTAAATAATATTTCCATGCAATCACATAGTACTGCCATATATTTCTCACACAATGCCTAAATAATACTGCCATACAGTATCCAAATAATTGTACCATAGACATAGAGGACTCAAAAAATACAGCCATGTCATACAATGCCTAAATAATACTACCATATAGTATACAAATAATAGTACCATAGAAAGCTCACATAGTAATGCCATACATTTCCCACACAACACCTAAATACTACTGCCATACAGTATACAAATAATAGTACCATGAAGGGCTCATAAAATATTGTCATATGTTCCCACACAATACAGCCATACAATACCTAAATAATATTGCCATATAGTATCCGTATAATATTACCATGGAGGGCTCACATAATACAGCCATATGTTTACCATACAATACTACCCTACCAATGCCTAAATATCACCTCTATACAGTATCTAAATATTACTACTATATAGGGTTAATACTATACTGCCAAATGTTTACCTACACAATTCTACCATACAATGCCTAAATGTTACCTCCATACAGTATCCAAATAATGCTACTATAGAAGGCTCAGATAATACCGTCATATATTTACCACACAACACTACCATACAATGCTGGAATAATACTGCCATACAGTGTCCAAATAATACTGCCACGTATAGCTCACACAATATTACTATCACACAATTCTGCCATACAGTGCTTAAATAATATCTCCATACAGTGTCCATATAATACTAACATCTACTACAGCCATATAATACTGCCATATATTTCCCACAATATATGGCCATACAATGCTGAAATTATACTGCCACACAGTATCCAAATAATACTGCCATATATGTGACACAATATTACGGTTACAAAGTACTGCCATACAGTGCTTAAATAATATCTCCATACAGTGTCCATATAATGCTACCAACTACTACAGCCATATAATACCACAATTCGGTGCCTAGCTACAACCATTCAGTGTCCCATTCATGCCACCATGCAATAGCTAAATAATGCTCATCCTCCTAATTTCTTGCTGTTTGGAAGATCTCTGCTTGCTGTCAGTGAACTCAAACAATCCGCAGGATTTGCCGCTTGGCATCTTAAAGAATCCTTTGTTTTGTGACGGGTGCGAGATAAATGCGCGGCATTAGCAGAGAGGAATCCATTATCTCCACAGCCCGGTAGTTCCAGTGCCCGTAAGTGCCAATTATAGACTATAAATCCAGTGGAAAAGAACATTCTGTAACATTAAAGAAAAAGGTAGAAACGTTCTCTATAGAGCGCGCCAAAGGCTGCGGAACTACAAGTCTCAGCACGTGCTGACGGCTTCATATAGACCTACTCCAGCAGCGAACTGCATCCTATGCCGTTTTCTCTTCTTTACAGTCCATTTTTGCGAATAAAACAAGTATATTGTTAAAAGGAAACCATCAGCATGCTGCTGTTGACGGACCTTATACCAATAATTTAGTTCTTTGCGTGCACAAATGATTGCTTGCTTTAACTTGTTTCCTTTTCCTACCTTTACTTGATAATTTGGACGTTTGATTGTTGGAAAAATAATTAGAAATATAATAAAAAGCAAAATAAAAAAGAGCCACAATTGGATCCGTCAACAGCAACTTGCTGACGGTTTCCAAATAGGAAAAAAAAAAAGTTAGATACATCACAAAGAGGGATTTTACATAGTGACTATGGAGATACCATTACTAAGGCGAGGCAGCATTATAACAGGTCATGTAGCCTGAATGACAAACTCAGCTCTGCTACATCTACAGTATATCATAGTAAAGCCTGGACTGTGCTTACAGATCTAAGCTTCAGCTTAATTCCCCTTCCCAGCAGGATCGGGTAAGATTACAAGACATGACCTGGGTGCGGTTCTCCTTTTGTGTATTACAAGGCAATTAAACCTTCTAATCCATATAATTCTGAAAAACAGCGCTAGTGTGCGGGATTATCGCCGAGCTCATTCATACCGGCGCACTGTAATATATTGGATCATGTCGTTGTGCGCTTTTATTGAAGGGGATGCACAGAAAACATTGCTGCTTTCTTAAAAAAAAAAAAAAAAACAGCGCCACCTTTTCCCGCAGGTGGTTTGTGGTACTGCAACTCAGCTCCATTGACTTCCACTACCCAAATGTTACTGTATACAGTGCCCAAATAATATCACATACAGCACCAAATATACCACTACTCATATATTACCCGACACCGCCATACAATGTACATAAAACCTAGCCATATTACTTTACGGTAGTATTATATGGACACTGTTTGGCAGAACTACTTGTTTACTGCATGGTAGAAGTTTTCTGAGCTCTATATTTCGGTAATATTTGATTACTGTATTGTATGATTATTTGAACGCTGTATGGTACAGCTATTTGGAATTACATGGACACTGTAAGGCAGTATTATTTGGACACGATATGGTGGTATATTTGGAACTGTATGTGGTAATATTTAAGCACTGTATAACATTAAATTTTTAGTATTGTATAACGATATTATTTTAGACCTGTATGGACACTGTATAGCGGAATTATTTAGGGATTGCAAGTACCGAATGACACTGTCAGAACCGTATGCTGGATTTCTTTAAGCATTGTCAATTTGGGCACAGTATGTCAGTAATATATGAGTACTTTAAAATAATATTTTGGGATTTTATGGACCCTGTATGGAAGTTTTCATTGGGTACTATATGGACAGAGGACAGTGTAAAAATATTTTATTTTAGCATTGTATGGCACATTTGTTTGGACACTGGCTAGAACAATTATTGCGGTATTTAAGCACCACTTGGCACCATTTAGGTACTGATTGTGGGTTTTATTTGTCGATTTGGGTATGGTATGTCAGTTATATGTGGGTATTGTATGATAGTATTATTGAATTGTATACAGAATCTTCAGGGCACTGTGCAGCAGTATTTATACACATTATTGTGAAGTTGTTTGATACTATGTGAATAATTTTTGTACAGCGCGAATAAAACATGTAATGACACAATATGGAGCTTTTTATTTAGACACTGTAGATATAGGCACTGTATTCAGTAATATTTTCTCATGACAGTGGCATTATTCCAGTGCTGTATGACGGTGTTATTTTGTAATTGTATGGCGGATTTATTTGTATGAATTGTACTGTATGACAGCAATATTTGGTTATTGCATAGCGGAATTATTTGGGAATTTTTTTTTAGAATAAAGCTAAATGAATTTCATGCATTGCCATCTAATCACTGCGTAGCAATATTTGAGCACTGTATGGTGGTTTTATTAAAGCACTGTAAATTTGGTTAGTAATATCTGGGCATTGTTTAGTAGTATCATTGCGGTACTGAATAATGTTATCTCAACATTGTGTTGCGAAAAAATTTCATGCACAATGTGGCACAATAGGTTAGACATATTATTCGGGGGTATAAAGGGAGTCTGCTATTTAAAAAAAAAAAACGTTATTCACCTGCCGCCATAGCGGGAATCTGCAGGTAAAAGCAGTTTGAAACTATGGAAGTGCGGCCGCAGGGAGAAAATGAAGATATATTCTCCCTGCAGCCGCTCGCTTCCAGTCATTGTGGCGGCGCAGGTGGCTGTGAACTACACATTTTTGCAATTGCTTTTTAAGTACTGAACGGCACTATTCGTGCACGGTACAAGTTTGCGCTCCATATTTGAGTAATATTTGGGCATTCTATGGCGGTATTATTTTCGTACCGTATTTTAGATTTGTATGGTGGAATTATTTGGGCACTAAATAGTGGTAGTTTAGTAGTGTATGGTGGTAGTAACGCTGCACTTTATACCCATATTACCTGGGCACAGTGTATGCCGGTATTTATGATTGTGCAGAGCTGTTTCCTCCTGGTTCTGCTTCGCTCAGAGGCGTCCATAGATCTGGGCCAGCTTTTAATACACGAGACCCATTGATTAAATTATTACCACCCGGCAGTTTCCGGCGCTGACTCTGGGGCTCATCCCGTTCTCCACATCACAGATCCATCCGAGCAATTAGCGAAACCTCCAGCGACTCTTCAGCTCCTTGAGGATCTTATTACAGTGCAACTAAGACACTGCAGCAGCCCGAGCCTCGGAAATACGGACAGCGCAGGGTGGGAAGCAGGAATCACAGCGGTGGCGCTGCACTATGTATGGCACAGACACCAGACAAGACCCCAAATGTTGTACTGTCTGTGGAGGTCTCCTTGGATTTCTTGCTTAGACTGTTGTTTGCTTCCCAAAAGTTTTTGGCTCCAAGCGTTTGCAGCAGTTCTCCACCCTCTGTGACAGCACAAATCTCCAACATGCAACCACCATTAACATTGCTAATCCTATGCCCCCGATACTGTACCTGCTGCACTACTCCCCCCCCCCTATTGTGTCTGCTCATACCCTCTAATGCTGCCCACAATACTGGGTCTGCTGAGCCCAATGTCATGTCACGATGCCGTCTCAGGTGCCCACAATATTGTTCTTGCTGCAATGATGTTTCTCCCCTTAAAACTGTGCCTGCCACTATCCCCAATACTGTGCCTGCCACTATCCCCAATATTGTGCCTGCCACTACCCCAATACTGTGCCTACCACTACCCCTAATACTGTGCCTGTCACTATCCCCAATACTGTGCCTGTCACTATCCCTAATACTGTGCCTGCCACTATCCCTAATACTGTGCCTGACACTATGCCCAATACTGTGCCTGCCACTATCCCCAATACTGTGCCTGCCACTATCCCCAATACTGTGCCTGCCACTATCCCCAATACTGTGCCTGTCACTACCCCAATACTGTGCCTGCCACTATCCCCAACACTGTGCCTGTCACTACCCCAATACTGTGCCTGCCACTATCCCCCATACTGTGCCTGTCACTATCCCTAATACTATGCCCACCGCTATCCCTAATACTGTGCCTGCCACTACCCCAATACTGTGCCTGCCACTACCCCAATACTGTGCCTGTTACTACCCCAATACTGTGCCTGACACTATGCCCAATACTGTGCCTGCCACTATCCCCAATACTGTGCCTGTCACTACCCCAATACTGTGCCTGCCACTATCCCCAACACTGTGCCTGTCACTACCCCAATACTGTGCCTGCCACTATCCCCCATACTGTGCCTGTCACTATCCCTAATACTATGCCCACCGCTATCCCTAATACTGTGCCTGCCACTACCCCAATACTGTGCCTGCCACTACCCCAATACTGTGCCTGCCACTATCCCCAATACTGTGCCTACCACTATCCCTAATACTGTGCCTGCCACTACCTCTAATACGGTGCCTGTTAGTACCCCTAATACTGTGCCAGACACTACCCCAATACTGTTCCTGCCACTACCTCTGTCACTGTGCCTGTCACTATCCCCAATACTGTTCCTGCCACTATCCCCAAATACTGTGCCTGCCACTACCCCAATACTGTGCCTGCCACTACCCCTAATACTGTGCCTGTCACTACCCCTAATACTGTGCCAGCCACTGTCCCTAATACTGTGCCTGCCACTACCTGTTACTGTGCCTGTCACTATCCCAATACTGTGCCTGCCACTACCTTCAATACTGTGCCTGTCATTGCCCAATACTGTGTCTGCCACTACCTCTAATACTGTGCCTGCCACTATCCCCAATACTGTGCCTGCCACTATCCCCAATACTGTGCCTGCCACTATGCCCAATACTGTGCCTGCCACTATACCCAATACTGTGTCTGTCACTACCCCTAATACTGTGTCTGTCACTACCCCTAATACTGTGTCTGTCACTACCCCTAATACTGTGCCTGCCACTATCCCCAATAGTGTGCCTGCCACTATCCCCAATACTGTGCCTGCCACTATCCCCAATACTGTGCCTGCCACTATCCCCATTACTGTGCCTGCCGCTATCCCTAATACTGTGCCTGCCGCTATCCCTAATACTGTGCCTGCCGCTATCCCTAATACTGTGCCTGCCGCTATCCCTAATACTGTGCCTGCTGCTATCCCTAATACTGTGCCTGCCGCTATCCCTAATACTGTGCCTGCCACTATCCCTAATACTGTGCCTGCCACTATCCCTAATACTGTGCCTGCCACTATCCCTAATACTGTGCCTGCCACTATCCCTAATACTGTGCCTGCCACTACCTCTAATACTGTGCCTGTCAGTACCCCTAATACTGTGCCTGCCACTACCTCTAATACTGTGCCTACCACTACCCCTAATACTGTGCCAGCCACTACCCCAATACTGTGCCTGTCACTACCCCTAATACTGTGCCTGTCACTACCCCTAATACTGTGCCTACCACTATCCCCAATACTGTGCCTGCCACTGTCCCTAATACTGTGCCTGCCACTATCCCCAATACTGTGCCTGCCACTACCTCTAATACTGTGCTGGCTACTAACCCGAATACTATGGGCAAGAAGCAAAACCCTAGAGCATTGTGTCACTGATAACTTCATGTTCTCCCTGCGGCCATAGATAGGCTATGCAATAATTCTTTGTACAGCGTTACGGACTATGTTGGTGCCTATGCGAATAATGGGAAATAAATATCTGAATTCCGGGTAATTAGTATCACATTGTGAAGAGCGGACACGTGGTTTGTGCTGAGATCCTGACAGTGCGATTTATAAATGACCTCAGGGGACAATGATTATTCCGTCCTCGAAACATTTTGTTTTTCCAAAAGTGCTTGTTAGGATTTTATCTGCCAAAAAAATGCCTGGGCGACTGGCGAGGACTGCGGAGGTGGCGCAATGTCACCTTGGAGCATCCACGTCTGAGACGTAGTGACGGCGATCAGGAAGATCCTGACCTGTATAAATAAATCGTCGTAGAATGAAAACTTCTGCAAGTTTCTAATATAATTAGTGTTTTATGCTTCCGCCATAATGAATAGATTCTAACGCTGCTATATGGTTCCCACGTAGCACGGAGAGTGAGCAACAGAGGTGTGCAGTGGAAAATAATACCGTATGGTTCCTAAATAGGTTAGTAAAAAGAAATGCTATACAGTTACACCAAGTTGGGGGAAAGCAGATGGCGGCACAATTCTCACATCTTCTGCAGTTATATCCAGTCTTGTCAATTTTACTCTACGATGTCACTCAGGGAACTGCAGTGACATCATCATCATAAGGGTCTCCTAGAACAGAATTTCTAAGCCGAGTGCCCCTAAAACTTTAATATTAAGGGGGGTTTCTGCTAAATAAATTGACTAGGCAATAAATGTAGGATGGCTGGTGATCCGACCAATGGGACCCCCCAACAAATTACAGAAAAGGGGTTCCTAAGTTAAGACAAGTGCTGTAGACCTGTTTTCAGTTTTTTTGCTTTTGTTTTGTTCCTGCTGCTCCCCTGAAAATTAAACTGTTTTCCTTTTTGAAATCCGCCATACGGTTCCAGAGATATGGGTCTTTTTATTTTGTGCTATTTTTTATGTTGTTTTTTTTTTTTACCAAAGAGGCGTGGCTTATGTGTAATGATGCAGAGCAGCCTAAAGACCCGCCCCCGAGGGTCCTGTGGTCATAAAAAGGGGTCATATCTCTGGAACCGTATGGCGGATTTTGAAAAAGAAAAAAGTGGAATATTCAAGGGATTAGCGGGAATAAAATATGAGCAAGAAATGGGCACATTTAACCTTACAACAAATCCTTTTAAAGTATCACCAGAATTGCAGAGTACATCATGTTACAGAGCAAATACCCCCTATAGAAATGATGAGTACTCTGCGGGGTAAAAGTAACAAGACGGTTTTACTGTAAATGAATGCAGTTAAATGCTACAGTAGTTATTATTACTGTTGTCCTTAGTATTGTTGTATTGGGGTATTTTTATATTATCATTACTTGTTTGCTCTTCTGCTATTTTTTTTTATCCTTTTAAGAGTTAAATGTCCAAACGTATTCCATGAGATTACAATTCTAGATTCATTAGACAGACTTTCTACTACTCTAGAGTGCTGATGCTCTAGTATTGCTGCAGTGAACGGGGATCCATGCGAGATCACACTGTAAATATGAGACAGAAATCAGAGCGTCAGCCTTGGATTTCTGCCTCGAATTCCCCTTCAGATACACAGCAGACATTTACAGAGGAAGAATCCCTTTTTGAAATTATATCATTAAAACAGACCTGTCAGCTGATTTCACAATAAAAACTGCATATCTTAATACATAGGTCTCTTAGACCCGATGAGACTGATGTACTTACTTTAAAAAATCCATGTTATAATGGCTGTATAATCGTGTAATAAAATGAGCCTTTTATGAGTGCAGCTACAGAATGAAGCAGCTTATGAGTCCAAGTGTATTCAGTCTCCGCCCATCCATCCTGATTGACAGCTGCAGCTTGTACTGAGCAGCGTGAAATCTCAGCAGGAGGAGAAAGGTGTGACACTGAAGACCTGTGAATTAGGCTAGAAGGACTGAGATTCAGCGGCAGCAGGGAGGAGGGACACTGGGGAGCTGTTAGTCATGCTAGGTGGACAGAAATTTAGCAGCCACAAGGAGGAATGAAACTGAGAAGCTGATAGTCAGGTTAGGTGGGCAAAGAACAGCAGGGAGGAGAGACAGTGAGGAGCTGTAAATAATGCTAGGTGTGCAAAGAGCAGCAGCAGGGAGGAGGGACACTGAGGAGCTATAAATTAGACTAGGTGTGCAAAGAGCAGAAGTAGGGAGGAGGGACACTGAGGAGCTTTCAATTAGACTAAGTGCATAGAGATTCAGGTACACTGAGGAATTGTCAATTAGGCTGGGTGGGCAGGGATTCAGCAGCAGGGAGGAGGTACACTGAGGAAATGTCAATCAGACTAATTGAGAAAATTGAGTCAAGCTTTTCATAAAGGTTCATACAGCCATTCTAACATGGATTTTGAAAGTAAGTACACCACCCTCATCAGGTGTGAGAAATATACTTATTAACATGCAGTCATTCTGCTGACAGATCCTCTTTGATATCAGTTCTACTTGTGGTGACGGTAGAGATGTATTTTACCGTATTCGTATTAGTGGTGAGCAGAACATGGCGGTTCTAGTGTTTTATCATTTATTATCATTAGTCATTTCTTACAATATTATTCTTGTTATTGTCATTATTGCTAGTATTTTTTTTCTATATTTTTAGTATGACTTGAAGTGGCTGTGGTCTACACTATCACTAATGGTATTAGTGGTATTATTCTTCTTATATTATGATTAATAATAGTATCTTCTATATAGGAGCCTTAGAGCTACGCGTCGTATTTTACCATAAGAGGAGAGCGTCTCCGCAGTGTGACATCCCCCTGTATATACAGAATTAATGACGTGGGGGTGCAGTACGCCCCGGAGATTTCTATAGGGGCAGCACTATATCATTTCCATATTATCACATTATAATTCCCATTCTTCTGCTTGTATCCCGTCATTATGGCAGCGTTAGGTTTTCTCCCTCTGATTATTGCGGTGCATGGAGCTGCTGGCTGTATTGCAGGTTTAGGACTTTTTACCCTATAGTAACCCCGGACTCTGCTGACAATCCCATTGCGGCAGCCGGCTGGTTAATGCTATTTGCAGGGGAGATCTGCGGATATTATCAGCCGTGTGCGTCGTATCATCTGTATCGTCGCCATTCGGATGTGCCCTAGTTTATCACCTAATCCCCAGCAGACAATGGAGGCGGCCGCCCGGCAGGTGCATTGCAGTGGAGGTGCAGCGCCCGTCACCAGCATCTCTCCCCGGTTACTCCTGGTCATTGCACTACAGTAACCCCGCACCGGATCCAGGCTGAATACATCAGCGGCTGATTGGCTGACGCCTGCCTTGTTGCTAAGAGGGAAGCAGGATTGTGCAGCGCTCCGGCTCAGTGCATAAGTATACACACCGCTCCGGCGTAATGCTGCTGCCCTCACATGCCTGCCTGCATTATAGCGAGAGATGTAACAGAGCAGAGCTACAAAACCTAGGGAAAAAAATTTGCAAATCCCCTGCAGTAAGTAAATGGTAATAGTAAATATAAATAACATAGAGGACGTAGCTGCCACCACGACAAGGTGAACCCAATCAGGATGGTCCCTAACTCTAGTAACGACAAGGTGAACCCAATCAGGATGGTCCCTAACTCTAGTAACGACAAGGTGTACCCAATCAGGATGGCCTCTAGTATCTCACCTCGCTATGCGTCCGCAAACCTCAAAATGGACGGGGGCAGAGCAGAACTCAGACCTGACTGTTTTACACCTAAATAAACAAGATTCACAGCCCAAAAGAGCTGAGCTTCAGAACAGCATTGGTAATATAGAGGGTTTATCTGCAGTCCTATGTAAAGCCGCATGTAACACAATGATGATTAACCCGCAGTCCTATGTAAAATCACATATAACACATAAATATAATTTTTTATCCTGCAGTCCCATGTAAAATCACATATAACACAATGGAGATGGTTAGACAGATAAATAATTGATACATAGATAGAAAGGATGTATATATATAAAACTTTGTTACACATTATTAGGGGAACATATATATATATATATATATATATATATATATATATACAGTACAGACCAAAAGTTTGGACACACCTTCTCATTTAAAGATTTTTCTGCATTTTCATGACTATGAAAATTGTACATTCACACTGAAGGCATCAAAACTATGAATTACCACATGTGGAATTATATACTTAACAAAAAAGTGTGAAACAACTGAAAATATGTCTTATATTCTAGGTTCTTCAAAGTAGCCACCTTTTGCTTTGATGACTGCTTTGCACACTCTTGGCATTCTCTTGATGAGCTTCAAGAGGTAGTCACCGGAAATGGTCTTCCAACAATCTTGAAGGAGTTCCCAGAGATGCTTAGCACTTGTTGGCCCTTTTGCCTTCACTCTGCGGTCCAGCTCACCCCAAACCATCTCGATTGGGTTCAGGTCTGGTGACTGTGGAGGCCAGGTCATCTGGCGTAGCCCCCCATCACTCTCCTTCTTGGTCAAATAGCCCTTACACAGCCTGGAGGTGTGTTTGGGGTCATTAAATGGATATGAATAGCGGTACCAGAGCGCCAATAACAGGGCAAAAATATTAAAAGGACTGATTTATTAATATACACACAACGCGTTTCGGTGGACACAGCCACCTTCATCAGGTGTGACAAGCAGCAAACAATTGATCCTTATATACATTTGACTAGGTATACAATTACTTAAAAGGGGCGGGGCCAGATACAGAGTAATACCTCTATATTAACCCCTTGAGTTCATATATGCTCAATAGAGTAAAAAGGATTGTTATAAAATAATGCCTAATGAAGCATATAGGGTTCTTATAAAAAGGATTCGCTGTAAAAAAACAACAACTTGTGAATCCTATAATCTTAATACTTCATAGGATATATTGTCATCTACCACCCTATATTTTAGATTATATAAAAAAATAATAATAATTTTTAAATACAACATAAAACAATGCATAAATATAAAGTATAAAATTACAATCAGTTTCTATCATTATAATTAGGAAAAGTAGACGAAGAAAGGAAAGAGAAAAAAAAGAGAAAAAAAAAAAAAAAAATTCCAAAACCCCCCCCCCCCCAAAAAAAAAAAAAAAAAAAAAAAAAAATAATAATAATAAAAAAAAAAATAAAAATTTTTTTTTTTTAATTTTTTCTCCCTTCTCTCTCTCTCCTCCCTCCTCCCCTCCCTCTCTCCTTTCCCCTCTTCCCTCCTTCTCTCTCTCCTCCCCCCTCCTCCTCCATATAAAAGATATATATAATAAATTTGCTAAAATATGAAAACAATTATTTAAAAAGTTGTCTTCTCTATATTAAGGTTCAAACCTTCAGGAGACAAGGTTCCCATTTTGAAAATCCAATAATTTTCACGTGTAATGAGACGATTTAGTCTATCAGGGTGTGTATCAACTATATGATCAATGATAGTTAGTTTTAGGTTATTAGGATTTTTTTGATGTTCTTTTAAGAAATGATTAGAAACACTATGTAGGGGAAAGCCGTTTCTAATATTTTGGCGATGTTTATTTAATCTGGAGTGCATTTCCTGGATAGTGCGGCCAATGTATTGCAGGCCGCAGGTGCACTGGAGCAGATAGATCACATATGAGGACTGACATGTAAGTCTAAAGCGAATGGGATATATCTCTCCAGTGACCGCAGAGACGAATGTTTTGCCTCCGTTATCAATGGATTGACAGCATAAGCATTTAGGGACATTACATTTATAACATCCATTATTGCTAATAGGAGCTGAATGGTTCGGTCTTCTACCAATTGTTGTATTGCTAGGGGCTATATAGTTTCCTAGATTTTTACTCCTCCGATATATGACATGAGGAAATTCCGGTAAATGACCAGTTAATATTGGATCATTACTTAAAATGAACCAGTATTTTTTTAATAAACTGGATAACACTTGCGTAGGTTTACCATAGGTAGTAATCAGATTTAAACTGAAATCGTTGTTTGGCTCTTGGCTGGTATTCTTGGATTTGTTGATACACAGGTTCTGTGATAGGGATCTAGTTTTGGAGAAAGCATCCTCTAATAATTTCCGGGGGTATCCCTTAGCTCTAAAACCTTTTTGTAAAACCTTAGATTCCAGAAAAAAATCCAAATCATGTGTACAATTTTTTCTGACACGCCAATATTGACCGTATGTAATATTTCTAATCCAGCTGGGTAGATGGCCACTGTCAAATTCAAGATAGCTATTTACATCCACTTCCTTAAAGTGGGTAGATGTGGATATTTTACCCGAATTGTCTATATTTATCTGAAGGTCAAGATATTGAATATTACTCTCAGATATGGTAGAGGTAAAGGAAAGACCCCAGTCGTTAGAGTTTAATTCATCAATAAATTTGGCAGCCTCCACAGTATTTCCCCTCCATATAATAAACAGATCGTCTATAAAGCGGCGGTACATAACGATGGATTTATCGGCGCCAAGTTGTTGTTTTTTTACAGCGAATCCTTTTTATAAGAACCCTATATGCTTCATTAGGCATTATTTTATAACAATCCTTTTTACTCTATTGAGCATATATGAACTCAAGGGGTTAATATAGAGGTATTACTCTGTATCTGGCCCCGCCCCTTTTAAGTAATTGTATACCTAGTCAAATGTATATAAGGATCAATTGTTTGCTGCTTGTCACACCTGATGAAGGTGGCTGTGTCCACCGAAACGCGTTGTGTGTGTATTAATAAATCAGTCCTTTTAATATTTTTGCCCTGCTATTGGCGCTCTGGTACCGCTATTCATATCCATTTATTGTCCCTTTCCCCCTGTTGGGGTGCGGTAGAGCTGCCTTTAACTTATTGTTCTTTCACCTGTGGGAGGAATTTAATTAGAATCACTACCCTGGTTTTCCAAGCTGCGCTGCCCTAACCCCTCCGGAACGCTGCCGGGGGTGTTGGTGAAGCTGGGCGTCCATCTCGGCGTTACATGCAACTAACCTGACCACGTGATCCACCACCGAGAGATCAGGATCTGTGAACGCCGCTGGAAATAGATGACAGCCACCAACAGAGCGGAGCTTGTGGAGCTTTACACTGGGGTTGTGCAGAGGTGCACAACTTCATAAGGTTAGTAGCCATCCTCACACCCCTCTAACAATTGCAATACTGAGTCACCCATTGCGCCTTGTTCTCTCCTCTCTTTACATGTTTGGGGTCATTGTCCTGTTGAAAAATAAATGATGGTCCAACTAAACGCAAACCGGATGGAATAGCATGCCGCTGCAAGATGCTGTGGTAGCCATGCTGGTTCAGTATGCCTTCAATTTTGAATAAATCCCCAACAGTGTCACCAGCAAAGCCCCCCCACACCATCACACCTCCTCCTCCATGCTTCACAGTGGGAACCAGGCATGTAGAGTCCATCCGTTCACCTTTTCTGCGTCGCACAAAGACACGGTGGTTGGAACCAAAGATCTCAAATTTGGACTCATCAGACCAAAGCACAGATTTCCACTGGTCTAATGTCCATTCCTTGTGTTCTTTAGCCCAAACAAGTCTCTTCTGCTTGTTGCCTGTCCTTAGCAGTGGTTTCCTAGCAGCTATTTTACCATGAAGGCCTGCTGCACAAAGACTCCTCTTAACAGTTGTTGTAGAGCTGTGTCTGCTGCTAGAACTCTGTGTGGCATTGACCTGGTCTCTAATCTGAGCTGCTGTTAACCTGCGATTTCTGAGGCTGGTGATTCGAATAAACTTATCCTCAGAAGCAGAGGTGACTCTTGGTCTTCCTTTCCTGGGGCGGTCCTCATGTGAGACAGTTTCTTTGTAGCGCTTGATGGTTTTTGCAACTGCACTTGGGGACACTTTCAAAGTTTTCCCAATTTTTCGCACTTACTGACCTTTATTTCCTAAAGTAATGATGGCCACTCGTTTTTCTTTACTTAGCTGCTTTTTTCTTGCCGTAATTCAAATTCTAACAGTATATTCAGTAGGACTATCAGTTGTGTATCCACCTGACTTCTGCACAACATATGGTCCCAACCCCATTTATAAGGCAAGAAATCCCACTTATTAAACCTGACAGGGCACACCTGTGAAGTGAAAACCATTTCCGGTGACTACCTCATGAAGCTCATCAAGAGAATACCAAGAGTGTGCAAAGCAGTCATCAAAGCAAAAGGTGGCTACTTTGAAGAACCTAGATTATAAAACATATTTTCAGTTGTTTCACACTTTTTTGTTAAGTATATAATTCCACATGTGGTAATTCATAGTTTTGATGCCTTCAGTGTGAATGTACAATTTCCATAGTCAAGAAAATACAGAAAAATCTTTAAATGAGAAGGTGTGTCCAAACTTTTGGTCTGTACTGTATATATATATATAGAGCGTACTCTGTATACTGTTATGTATCTGTATGTGGACTGCGGCTGCTGTGTCTTTGGGGGTTAAACTCCCCTGATTCACAAGTGCAATCTCTTAGGATCAGAGGGGGGGGTGTGGACTATTTAGGATTTTTCAGAGACCGTCAGATTTTGCACTTTTTGGGAAGGCTGTGAACGCCGTCTAGTCTCATATTAAAAATAGAGTAATATCTTGCCGGCTTCTGCAGCCGCACACTGCCTCCTGCCTGCCCGACGCCTCCCAGCTCGTACCATGATGTCATCGCTGCGTCGGGCTCAGGAGGAAAATGTGCCAGGATAAGCAGAAAGAGACAATCATTTGGCAAATATATGGGAACAGAATGTGGATGAAAACGAGAGCGTGACCATTCACTGGCAGCAAGAAGAGATATTGGAAATGATGAGGAATCGACACAGACTGCATGAGAGTTACAAAACTGTGATAATAATTAATAATAAAAGGACGATTATTGTACCTATGTGACGGCTGAGGAGAGGCAGAGCATTGTGCAAGTTCTCACTAAGGCCAATCAGATCTGGGGTCCTCACTCTCCAGGGGCCCCATAGAAGTCTCAGCTATGTTCTCTCTTCCTACAGTCAGGGGAGAGCTCTCTGCTAAGATTGTACTTTCCAACTTTTGGGATGGGACCTCAGGGGAGCACTACACTAACTTTTGTCTTATGCCCCATATATACAGTGGGTACGGAAAGTTTTCAGACCCCTTTACATTTTTCACTCTTTGTTTCATGGCAGCCATTTGGTAAATTCTAAAAAGTTCATTTTTTTCTCATTAAAGTACACTCTGCATCCCATCTTGACTGAAAAAAAACAGAAATATAGAAATTTTTGCAAATTTATTAAAAAGGAGAAACTGAAATATCACATGGTCATAAGTATTCAGACCCTTTGCTCAGTATTGGGTAGAAGCCCCCTTTTGAGCTAGTACAGCCGTGAGTCTTCTTGGGAATGATGCAACAAGTTTTTCACCCCTGGATTTGGGGATCCTCGGCCATTCTTCCTTGCAGATCCCCTCCAGTTCTGTCAGGTTGGATGGTGAACGTTGGTGGACAGCCATTTTCAGGTCCCTCCAGAGATGCTCAATTGGGTTTAGGTCCGGGCTCTGGCTGGGCCAGTCAAGAATGGTCACAGGGTTGTTCTGAAGCCACTCCTTTGTTATTTTAGCTGTCTGCTTAGGGTCATTGTCTTGTTGGAAGGTGAACCTTCAACCAAGTCTGAGGTCCAGAGCACTCTGGAAGAGGTTTTCATCCAGGATATCTCTGTACTTGGCTACATTCATGTTTCCTTCAATTGCAACCAGTCATCCTGTCCCTGCAGCTGAAAAACACCCCCATAGCACGATGCTGCCACCACCATGTTTCACTGTTGGGATTGTATTGGGCAGGTGATCAGCAGTGCCTGGTTTTCTCCACACATACCGCTTAGAATTATCACCAAAAAGTTCTATCTTTGTCTCATCAGACCACAGAATCTTATTTCTCATAGTCTGGGAGTCCTTCATGTGTTTTTGAGCAAACTCTATGCGGGCTTTCATGTGTCTTGCACTGAGGAGAGGCTTCCGTCGGGCCACTCTGCCATAAAGACTCGACTGGTGGAGGGCTGCAGTGATAGTTGACTTTGTGGAACTTTCTCCCATCTCCCTACTGCATCTCTGGAGCTCAGCCACAGTGAACAAATACAGAACACAGATCAGACCGCCTAAACAAATTCCAACCCCAGACCAGAACCCTAAACAAAACCAAGCCCAGATGAAAAACATTACGCAAATACAGAACCCAGACCAGATGCCCAAACAAATAGAGATCCCAAGCCAATCCCCATAAACAAGTACAGACCGCGGAGCAGACCCCCCTAAATATTTACAGACCCCAAATCAGAACTTCTAAATAACTACAGACACTGCAGAGCCTCTGAACTCATATAGACCATGCATATCCCTTTAGTACAGACCCTAGATCCCATAATACAGACCCTGGACCAGATAGAACTTTTTGTATGATCTCAAATAGTTAAAAAATCTGGACCGGCTTCAAGTGTTTCTGTAAAGCTGACAGAATTCATGGTGTCATCGTCTGTCATTCCAAAAACTAGAAAGATGCTCCTGTATCAGGACGAGTTTGGCGGGGGAATCACAGCATGCAGCACCTCGGAGGGGCACTAAACCTACAGCCCGCAGCTTATAATAGTGCCAGAGCATTATAACGGGAGCTGACATCATAGATAGGTTAGTAAAGTAATGGTTCTCCGGGCTCCTGTCAGTCATTCTATTGAAGAACTTTCTACAGTCAGATGGCTGATAACGGAGAACAATACATTACATTTACGTGTTAATTTTTTTTTAATTATTTTTTTCTTATTTTTCACGTAATTTTTTAGCCCCCACAGGTACTTCATAATGTATTATATACTGCGGTAGTTTAGTACGTGTCAGGAAGGGGTTAATATCTTCACTAATCAGGGTGACATACGGTTTAATTTTCTAATCAGCTTTGAATTTTTGTGCTTTTTTTTTTTTAAACATTTTTTAATACTTGTAGCAAATCCTCAACTGTCAAATGTAATAGCCCCTCTGCGTGGCTCACCCTAAATACCCTGATGTGGGCAAAGTGGCCTGTTGGTGCCCCCCACCCTCCCTGGCATGTGCCACTTACCCCATTTGCCCCCTCCTAGCTGGACCGCGGCGCTGATTAATAGGTCTCAGATGATTTTTGGCTTCTGGATGTAACCAAGAATGTCCGATTCACTGACAGCAAACAGTGATCTTGAGATGAAACAAAAAATTGTTTTGGAAAGTTGCAAACTTTTTTGACTTTCAATGATTTCTTTAATTACGTTTAACCTGAAAGCAACTTTAAGCGGCTTCTGTCCATTTTACTGTCTCTTTAAGGCTCGTCGGTGCCGCCGCTAAACACCAGCTTCGCTTTCACTAATGTCTCATTCATATTAAACGAAGACGCAATTAAATATTCAACCTTTTTCTCACTGAACCCGTTACCCCTGACCCACTTTATATGACGCCGATATAAAACATCTTTCATATAAAATCATTTTTTTACATTTCTCTCTCGTGTGGAAACATTTTCTTTTCTTTATTTTCTACTTTAGGAATCGAGGGAGGGTCCAAATATTACTCACTAAGATCTCTGAGAAATGTACCGTAGTCACAGCTGTCGGAGGATAAAACACTTGCTATCTACAGCCACCACTAGAGGGAGCTCATCACATGCAGATTTATACAGCCATCACTAGGGGGAGCTCATTACATACAGATTTATACAGCCACCACTAGGGGGAGCTCACTACATACAGATTTATACAGCCACCACTAGGGGGGGCTCACTACATACAGAGTTATACAGCCATCACTAGGGAGAGCTCACTACATACAGATTTATAGAGCCACCACTAGAGGGAGCTCACTACATACAGATTTATACAGACACCACTAGAGGGAGCTCACTACATACAGATTTATACAGTCACCACCGGGGGGAGCTCATTACATACAGATTTATACAGCCACCACTAGGGGGAGCTCACTACATACAGATTTATACAGCCACCACTAGGGGGGGCTCACTACATGCAGATTTATACAGCCATCACTAGGGGGAGCTCATTACATACAGATTTATACAGTCACCACTAGAGGGAGCTCATTACATACAGATTTATACAGCCACCACTAGGGGGAGCTCATTACATGCAGATTTATACAGCCATCACTAGGGGGAGCTCATTACATACAGATTTATATGGCCACCACTAGGGGGAGCTCACTACATACAGATTTATACAGCCACCACTAGGGGGAGCTCATTACATACAGATTTATATGGCCACCACTAGGGGGAGCTCATTATATGCAGATTTATATACCCATCACTAGAAGGAGTTCACTACATATAGATTTATACACCCGCCACTAGAGGGAGCTCACTACATACAGATTTATACAGCCACCACTAGGGGAAGCTCACTACATACAGATTTATATAGCTACCACTAGAGGGAGCTCACTACATACAGATTTATACAGCCACCACTAGAGGGAGCTCACTACATACAGATTTATACAGCCACCACTAGGGGGAGCTCACTACATACAGATTTATACAGCCGCCACTAGGGGAAGCTCACTACATACAGATTTATATAGCTACCACTAGAGGGAGCTCACTACATACAGATTTATACACCTACCACTAGAGGGAGCTCACTACATACAGATTTATACAGCCACCACTAGGGGGAGCTCATTACATACAGATTTATACAGCCACCACTAGAGGGAGCTCACTACATATAGATTTATACACCCGCCACTAGAGGGAACTCACTACATACAGCTTTATACAGTCACCACTAGAGGGAACTCACTACATACAGATTTATATGGCCACCACTAGAGGGGGCTCACTACATGCAGATTTATACAGCCACCACTAGAGGGGGCTCACTACATGCAGACTTATACAGCCACCACTAGAGGGGGCTCACTACATGCAGATTTAGACAGCCACCACTAGAGGGGGCTCACTATATACAGATTTATACAGCCACCACTAGAGGGGGCTCACTACATACAGATTTATACTGCCACCACTAGAGGGAGCTCACTACATGCAGATTTATATGGCCACTACTAGGGAGAGCTCACTACATACAGATGTATACAGCCACCACTAGAGGGAGCTCACTACATACAGATGTATACAGCCACCACTAGAGGGAGCTCACTACATACAGATTTATACAGTCACCACTATGGGGAACTCACTGCGTACAGATTTATACAGTCACCACTAGGGGGAGCTCACTGCATACAGATTTATACAGCCACCACTAGGGGGAGCTCACTACATACAGATTTATACAGTCACCACTATGGGGAACTCACTACATACAGATTTATACAGTCACCACTAGGGGGAGCTCACTGCATACACATTTATACAACCACCACTAGGGGGAACTCACTACATATAGATTTATACAGCCACCACTAGGGGGAGCTCACTGCATACAGATTTATACAGCCACCACTAGGGGGAGCTCACTGCATACAGATTTATACAACCACCACTAGGGGGAACTCACTACATATGGATTTATACAGCCACCACTAGGGGGAGCTCAATACATATGGATTTATACAGATAGTGCTAAAGTCAATGGAAATGGCAGGAAAATGCTGTCACTATGTGCTGGGAAGTAGGAGCCGATGTGAAGCAAATGCTGTAACGCATTAATTATCATTAATTATGAGGTTTTCTACATTTAGCTAAATAAATGTCATTCATCATATGGTGAAAGTGTGACGCCTCATTCTCGAAAGAGCCCTTTTAGTTTTGAGTTTACCCTGGGCGATGGGGGGACTCGGCGTCGGGTCCTGAGACGAAGAGATGGAGTGCAGCCGTGGCCCGGACCCGACCCGTGCTCAGGGCCGTCACATGAAAAGGAAGATGTTGTGGGCTCGTCCGGGTTGAGTGGCTGATTTACGACTACGCCACCTGTGGTGCCTGGTGAAGGGTCACCAGAGCCGCTGCAGTCCACCGAGGCCTGGTGTCATGGCGGTCAACGTTCTCACTGCTCCCCACAGGCGGAGCAAGGCGTCAGGGCAGAGGGCCAGGATGTAAGGAGGGGGGTAGTAGTGCGGGGAGTACGGGCACCGCGTCGCATGGTATGGCACATAATGAACAGTCCGCAGGCCATAGGGGTGAACTTCCAAGGTTTTACTCACTTTAGAGACGACAGCGGGAAGGCGACTCCCTGCTCCCCGCGGAGTCCTGCGGCCACCAGGGACGGGGGTCCAACAACCTCCGAGTAAGTCCAGCATTCAGTCACGGCCCTACACCAGAGTGTTCCTGCACTACAGACCTCTCCCTTTCCCGTCTGTGTGTGTAGATAGGCCGGGGCTCCCTCTGAGCTCCTCTCAGGTATATGGCTCGGGTGGCAATTCCTCTCCATCCGATGCCCGGTGGGATCCTCTGGGCCTAACCGGGCTTTCCCGTCCTGGACGTAGAGTACAAGGTCGGGTGTCGGGGGCCGGTACCCCTCTTGCAGCCGGAATCCCTCTGAATAGATCAGGTAGGCGAGGACAGGTGGCGTACACCGCTCCGTCTGCATCCTCCCCGGGACCCATTTGCTAGGGAGCCACACTCTAAAGCTCCCGGGCATTCTCGATCCTGGTCCTCGACCGGGCTGAGATATTCCTTATCTCCCGCCTTCCCATCATCCCAAGGCCTAGGGACTAGGGCTGTGTCTCCATCCCCTGCAGGCCCACACAGGATCCACTTTCAGGGTAGGAGATCACGTTCTGAGACCAGTCAGGGTACAGCCATACTACAGCCGAGTACTGTCAGGCATCAGTCAAGAACAGTCAGAGAACCAAGAACCAAGATGGCCTTAAACTAAATATTAGATTTTTAGTGTAACTAACTTGTAAGTCCTCCACCCACACCCACTAACTGGTTCCTACCACTTTGTGTTCCCCAGTCTCCCTATAACCAGGAGGGGCAGCACCTAGTGCATACTAGCTCCCTCTGGTGGAGAAATGTGGTGTTGGATGCAAAAAGGTTAGGTCACAACCATCACACGGTCTTACCTCAGAGGAGGAACACCACACTCCATTAGAGAAGTGCAGCATTCCTGTGGCGGTCGAACCCTCAGGGGCGCCACAAAAGCTTCTGCAGTTTTATAATATACTTTGTACTTCAATTTCTGAACATTTCCATAATCTCTGCTTGCTGTCAGTGAACAGGAACAGATTTATTTACATCTCGAGGCTATGATTTTTGTGACAATAGAGAACTTTGATCTCTGATACATTGTGCACACTGGACTGTCAGAAGAAGGTTTTTTTTTCCATCTCTGCAGGTAAACACATTCCCTGACAGCAAGCAGAGCGCTTATAAATGCTGAGGCATGTATTCCCAAAATATATTAGAAAGATGGAAAACTTTTTAGGAAAGGTGATGAGTATGCTGATTGTTCACAGCAGGGGAGTTCCATGAAGAGCAGATCAAGTGGGCACTGCCTGTGTGATCCGGCCACGTAACCCGTCATTCAATCTTTGCCAGTTCAAGACCCTCATCTACTAACTAGATTAAAGTGGGGCAACAAAGGGCCGGCAAGTACAGACATTATATAGCTGTAATTACAATTAGTGAAGTCAGGTGTGATACCTCATTTTTCCTCTGGAGGTGCTGCAGGAAAAATGAGCACTTACAGATGACAGCTGATCAATGGAGATCCCAGTAAAAGGACATCTGATCACTGGGGACCCATCCAATGGAAAAAGATTTCTCATAGTAGACCTAAGGTAACTCCAAAAGTGTTATCATTCTTGGGTGGAGTTATCCTTTAAGTTTTAGTTGCAGGAAAGTTTTTTTTTTTCCTAATTTTTAATTTTTGCATTGAATCATATCTCGGATTTGAGGCTGACATTAATCATTCATACAGGAAACAGATTTTCAGTATTTGTTAGAAAGTGACATTTTCCAGTAAAAAAAAACAGAAAAAGAAGGAGATCATTAAAAAGTGCCAGGATCTGAACACGCCTCGGGCCCCGATCCCCTCGCTTACCCACAATTCTTCACTTCTCTCCTGGCACTTACAGCTTTTTTAGTGTAGACTCCCTGCAAAATGCTGCGTGTGATCATGAAATCTGTGGGGAAGGAGCTCACCTGTGGTGGAGCAACGACATGTACAATATACTGACTGTGTGTATATATACTCTCATCATTATCATCTGTTATCTATTATATATCCATTATCTATCTATTAGCTATCCATTATCTATCCATTATCTATTATCTATCTATTATCTATCTATTATCTATCTATTATCTATCATCTATTATCTATCATCTATCTATCATCTATCTATCATCTATCTATTATCTATCTATCTATTATCTATCTATCTATTATCTATCTATTATCTATCTATCTATCTATTATCTATCTATCATCTATCTATCATCTATCTATCATCTATCTATTATCTATCTATCTATCTATTATCTATCTATCTATCTATATATCATCTATCTATCTATTATCTATCTATCTATCTATATATCATCTATCTATCTATTATCTATCTATCATCTATCTATTATCTATCTATTATCTATCATCTATCTATTATCTATCTATTATCTATTATCTATCTATCTATCATCTATCATCTATCTATCATCTATCTATTATCTTTCTATTATCTATTATCTATCTATCATCTATCTATCATCTATCTATCTATTATTTATCTATTATCTATCATCTATCTATCATCTATCTATTATCTATCTATCATCTATCTATTTATCTATCTATCATCTATTATCTATCTATTTATCTATATATTATCTATCTATCTATCTATCTATATATTATCTATCTATTATCTATCTATTATCTATCTATCATCTATTATCTATCTATTATCTATCATCTACCTATCTATCTATTATCTATTATCTACTAGCTGTACCCGGCCATGCGTTGCTGCGGCTCAGTCTGGTTAAATGAAAAAGAAAGAAAAGAGAAAGCGCACGTTTCTAAACTATTTATCTTCACTATGCTTGTGGGTATACAATATTTTTTGTTGCTCTATTATCTGTGTAGATATAGAGATTGTCTGGTTTGCCACGCAACATATACACGTTAATTTTTATTTATAAAGATTATATATTATGTATATATATACCGTATATACTCGATATAAGCCGACCCGAGAATAAGCCAAAATACCTAATTTTACCACACAAAAAATGGGAAAACTTATTGACTTGAGTATAAGCTCAGGGTGGGAAATGCAGCTGCTACTGGTAAATTTCCCCATCATGGTAAGTATTGCCCACTCATCCCCAATCCTGGTATGTATGGCCCCCTCATCCCTAATCTTGGTATGTATGGCCCCCTCATCCCCCAATCCTGGTATGCATGGCCCCCTCATCCCCCAATCCTGGTATGCATGGCCCCCTCATCCCCCAATCCTGGTATGCATGGCCCCCTCATCCCCCAATCCTGGTATGCATTGCTCCCTCATCCCCACTCCTGGTATGCATTGCTCCTTCATCTCCAATCCTGGTATGCAAGGCCCCCTCATCCCCCAATCCTGGTATGCATGGCCCTCTCATCCCCAATCCTGGTATGCATGGCCCCCTCATCCCCAATCCTGGTATGCATGGCCCCCTCATCCCCCAATCCTGGTATGCATGGCCCCCTCATCCCCCAATCCTGGTATGCATGGCCCCCTCATCCCCCAATTCTGGTATGCATGGCCCCCTCATCCCCAATCCTGGTATGCATGGCCCCCTCATCCCCCAATCCTGGTATGCATGGCCCCCTCATCCCCCAATCCTGGTATGCATGGCCCCCTCATCCCCCAATCCTGGTATGCATGGCCCCCTCATCCCCCAATCCTGGTATGCATGGCCCCCTCATCCCCAATCCTGGTATGCATGGCCCCCTCATCCCCAATCCTGGTATGTATGGCCTCCTCATCCCCAATCCTGGTATGCATGGTCCCCTCATCCCCACAATCCTGGTATGTGTGGCCTTCTCATCCCCCAGTCCTGGTATGTATGGCCCTATCACTGCACACATAAAATAATAAACACTTATACTCACCTTCCTTCCTCACCTCTACTCCAGCGATGCGTCCTGTTCTGCTGCAGCAGCTCATGTCAGTATCCGAGCAGCGAATGAAGGAGAGGGAGAAGGGTTTATGAATGAGATGTCACTATGGGGGGGAGAATACCGGGTGGCCGGGGAGAGTCAGCCTGGGACTGAGCTCGTAACACCCCCCTCTCGCTGTTGCTTTTACGTCCATCAGCTGGTATATAAAAACGTAGTTGGTATATAAAAACATGCGTGTATTCAAATGCAACGTTGTCAAAATTTCAAAGCAATCGGTGAAGAACTTTCGGAGATTTAAGAAAACAAACATTTACATTTTTATTTATATAGATCTATTATCTATCTACTATCTATCTACTATCTATCATCTATCTATTATCTATCTACTATCTATCTATTATCTATCTGTTATCTATCTATTATCTATCTATTATCTATCTATTATCTATCTACTATCTATCATCTATCTATTATCTATCTACTATCTATCTATTATCTATCTGTTATCTATCTATTATCTATCTATCATCTATCTATTATCTATCTACTATCTATCAATTATCTATTATCTATCTGTTATCTATCTATTATCTATGATCTATCTATTATCTATCTATTATCTATCTGTTATCTATCTATTATCTATTATCTATAATCTATCATCTATCTATTATCTATCATCTATCTATTATCTATCATCTATTATCGATCTATCATCTATTATCTATCTATCATCTATTATCTATCTATCTATCTATTATCTATCTATTATCTATATATTATCCATCTATTATCCATCTATTATCTATCTATTATCCATCTATCTCATATTTATCTATTTGTAATTCTTCAGTACAGTGTGACCATTTGCTTCTGATGGAAGCTCAAATATGATACAATCTGTATTGTATAACTGCTGCTTGTCCTGATATAACTCGCTTGCTGTATCCAGTTCCCGTGGTCTGTGGGTCGGGTCTGGAATCCCGTCACCCTGTCTAATGGATGGGCCATGTTAGATCGGTGACCTACATTATCCTTGTCGATCAATACTGGACATGACTCTGTAGTAATAGTTCTGCTGTGTCTATTGATCACTTAATGCACAATGGAAAATGGAAACATTTAGGGAATATTCAGCTGCTGTGGTGTGGGGTGCGGAGTTAAGGGTGCAATGTGTTGGGTACTGGGGAGTGAGGTGTGGAGTGCTGGGATGCAAAATATGTGAGTGATATTATTGGGAAGTGGAAAAAAACTCAGCAACCGCTCTGCTGATTCCATAACTGCAGCGTCCAGACCGCCTCTTATATCAGCACAAAAACACCCCCCCTGCCGGGAGCTTCACAGCCGAGCAGCTGCATGCAGCCGTACATCACCAAGCACAATGCCAAGCGTCGGATGGAGTGGTGTAAAGCCGCCACCACTGGACTCTGGAGGAGACGTGTTCTGTGCAGTGACGGATCGCACTTCTCTGATGGAGGAGTCTGGGTTTAGTGACTCCAGGAGGACGTTACCCCCTGACTGCATTGTGCCCGCTGTACAGATGGTGGAGGAGGATAATGCTATGGGCTGTTATCAGGGGGCGGCCTAAGACCCTCAACTCGAGTGAAGGGAAATCTTACATTGTGGACAATTGTAGCTTCAGCTTTGTGGGAACAGTTTGGAGACGGGCCTTTTCTGTTCCCCATGACTGTGTCCAGACATGGAGGGGAGAACATGAGTGGCCGCACAGAGCCCGGACCTCAGTCTCATCCTATAATGGAGATTGTGAGCCCGGACCCCCCAACATCAGGGTCTGACCTCACAAATGCTCTACTGGATAAAGGGGCAAAAATTCCCACAGACGCCTCCAAAATCTTGTAGAAATCCTTCCCAGAAGAGCCGGAGCCGTTATATCTGCATAGGGGGCATTGAGCGGGTCCGGAGTGAAGACCCCCACACTTGTCCTCCCTACACCCTTATAGGACATATAGAACTTTATATGAGACAATAATATTAATGGATTATAGTAAAGATTTCATATATTTTCTGATAAATAAAACCGGCAGTAAAATTCCCTCGTAGAACTTTTGGCAGAGCGGTGGTGGAGATCGCCCGGACACTGATGTTCTGTCTCAGACCCCACAGGAGATGAATAGAAACCATTTATTGCCTCAGAGAAGACATGAAATTATCTCATTATTTTGCCATGAGGTCGGATGGATAATGAGTGTACAATGGCGGATCATAAGCCGACGACGCCGCGGAAATCCTGTGCGGGGGGTTTATTAGGATACAGATTCGCCTCTTTCTGTGATGTGGACAATGGGTATAGTGTACGTTCCCTGTATCCCGGATTACTATGTGGCCTGATGTTTAATTAATGTGAGAAAGGAGTCAACTGTTACACTGTAGTGTCTGATATGAAAGAGAAGTTGCCTTTAAGGAATGGTTGAAAATTAAAGCGGGTTTGGGCAATTTTTAGAAGGTTCCCTTGACGAGAACCTGATCACAAAGTGAGTTTCTGCTGGGACCACCAGCGATCAGTTGTAATCCATGGGAAAACATGTAAGTGTTACATTTCCCTGCAGTGCCCCCACAGGGCAAATGAAGCATTACACAGTGTCTTTTCTCATTAATAGACTGGACAGGATGGGTCCTCCAGAGAGAGAGAGAAAAACTGCTCTCTACTCTAGGCAAAAAATGAGGATCCCCTTGTTACCTCACTATCCTAGGGTGTATTAAAACAGGTTTCCTAAACCAGACAACCCCTTTAATTGAAGACAGTCCCTAATTCGGAAACTACATCTTAATACTCAAAGTAATACATTTGCACGAAGACTGATTCTCGCTCTGGAGGACCCACCACATCTGTTCATTACCCGGACAGCCCACTGATTTTAGTGAGCACCATGTAATACTTCTTCTTCCCTTTGGGGGAGCTGCAGAGAGAATAAAGCCTGGCTTCTAGGTTCCTCTATAGATCAAAGCTGATTACTGCCGGTGACAGCAGCCGTCAAACACTTATTTTCATTAGCTACTTTCAGAAAATGATTTTTTTAATTTTATTTTACATTTATTTATTTTTTTAATCATATTATTATTCATTATTATTAATAATATATGTATTATAATTATATATATATTTATATAAAATAAAAATAATAATTAATCATATAATCATATTATAAAACAGTCACACATTCAAAGCAAAATCACAGGTGAAAGAGGAATTTTTTGTGGAAGATGAGCCCTTTAAGTCACACATGGTGAAACTTCTCACACGCATGGTAATCAGGAAGATATCAAAAAGTTGGTCTTGTAACTTTCTAATTTTTGGACTTGGAGCGTAATTCATTATTCGGTTTTGCGCCTGTGTTTTTTTGTTTAATTTTTAGCCTGCTTTTTATTTGTTCCAAATTCTTTTAACTTATTTAAAAAGCTGCAAAATTTTTGCCGAAATGTACTCTTGTCCCGCCCCTGAGGAATGATTTTATGTGTGAAATAATTTTTTTCTGCAAATTTTGAGTTGTGTACGACATTTTAATGGAACATGTGACTTTTTGCTTAGAAAAAAAAAAGGGAAAAAATTCAAGTGTTTTTTATTTTGCATAAAATTCATGAACCGAGTGCGCCGATTTTGAAAAATTTGAAGCGAAAAAAAGTGAACGAATACCACAAGATAAAAAAAAGAAACAAGTTTTCCAGTAGTTTTATATCACAGCATGGATATGGCTAGACATTACCCAAGTTTCGCCTGTTGCCTGCTTCATCAGGATATTTTTGATGTTTTTTTGATGATTTGTAATTTTTGTACTCAGGTTATAAAACTTTGCTGAAAGGAATCTCTGGGAAATTCGGTTGCGGAGAACTTGTAGCAATAATGGGCCCATCGGGGGCTGGAAAGTCTACGCTGATGAACATACTAGCAGGATACAGGTCAGTACCGAGAAACAGATCATAAATAATGTAATTTAACCTAATATAATAAAGAAGGTAATGGGGAGGCTGCATAATAAATGGGGGTCACGCATTTGAGACCTTCATCTGTGGAGGACTAAGCATGTCCGTGCATTATACAGACAACTACTGGATTTCAATGGAGGCTATGTCATTCTTCAATTCACCTCTGGAGGCGCTGTAGAGAAAGTAACCATTTTGTGGGTGGAATTTTTTTAGGGGTCTACCAGGATAAGCCTGGTATTACAGTTTCAAGTCCCAGCATGCACTGATAGGGTCTTCGTTGATATGATTTTTTTCTGCTGTTTTTCAGAGAGACTGGCATGAAGGGAGAGATTCTCATCAATGGGCAGCCTCGTGACTTGAGGACCTTCCGGAAAGTGTCCTGTTACATCATGCAGGATGACATGTTGCTGCCCCATCTAACTGTGCAGGAAGCCATGATGGTAAGTTAAGTGGCCCACCTTACATAAATAATCACATCATCCCGTGGCTGTCATCTTATACTACTTTTGTGCTGAGGGTTACCTTATATTTAGCAGCCATAGAAGGTGCCAGAAATTCCAGAACCCTCTTGCGGACTAATTTTCTTAATGTAGGTTGACCAAAGAGGGTGTCCACTTTGAAGAACCCCTTATCCTTCTGTACCTTACTTATTTTGAGGGGTACTGCTATGGGGACGAATACGCCCCCATATCCCAAAAAAGATAACTTCTATAGAACCAGACAACGTGAGCCAATGGGGCATGTCGTTTTTTAATTCTTATTGTTTATAGCATTATTAATACTGTATTGTTACTATTATACTCTTATTATATATCCTCTATATTATATGAATGATATTGCTGGGAGGGTGATGCTCATATAGTCTGTCATTATATCACTCATATATGAATTGTATTGTAGGTCTCTGCTCACCTGAAGCTACAAGAGAAAGATGAGGGACGGAGGGAAATGGTAAGTTACAGTATTCAGCATATTCTTGTCATAACCCACTAGCTCATACTTGACCACACTTCTAAATGCCCGGGAGACTCACGGAATAAGGGAGACCTATGGACTCCAGGAAGAGTCAACAAACCATGTTAGACCCTCAGGTATTACCTTGACTGGCAGCAGAGACCAGCTAAGTAACAGGAGCAGAAAGAAGGGATGTGACAGGCAAGTGTGCGCTTGTGTGGGGGCATCATACTGTGTGTGGGGACGGGGGGCTGTGGGGGCATCATATTGTGTAGGAAGGACTATGAGGGTATCAGTTTGTGTGTTGAAGACTATGGGGGAATCATACTGTTTGTGTGGGAGTGTGGGGATATCATACTGTGTAGGTCTGAATGTTGGGTCATCATATTGTGTGTGACTTTGAGCGCATCATACTTTGAGTGGGGATGTGGCGGCATCATACTTTGTTTTGGACTGTGAAGGCATAATGTGTAGGGGGGACTATGGAGACATCAGATTGTGCTTGCGAAGGATTTTGAAGGCATCATATTGTGTGGGGCACTGTGGGGGCATCATATTGTGTAGGGGGCCTGTGGGATTATATTAGATGTGGGGAGTACTTTGGGAGAATCATATTGTATGGGGAACTGTGGGGGCATCACACTGTGTAGGGGGACTTTGGGGGCATCATACTGTGTAGGGGGACTGTGGGATTATCATATTCAGTGTGAGGAAGGAAGACTTTGGGAGTATCATATTGTATGGGGAACTGTGGGGGCATCATTCTGTGTAGGGGGTCTTGGGGGCATCATTCTGTGTAGGGGGACTATGGAGGCATCATACTGTGTGGGTGATTTTGAGGGGAGGGAGAAACAAACCTCCTCAATCCTTCTGGGAATCCAGTGATTCTGGGAGCTTTTTTTTATCGAGGTTGGTGAGGAAAAGGGTGCTGGGAAGTGTGACTCCTTTAAATAAGGGTAAATTGACTTCCTATATGCCTTCTTCTGGATCAACAGATTTAGGTACAGGGATTTTAGTAATACCATAACAGTAATACAAAAATAAAACTAATTATAAACTGGTTTATTTGTAATTGTAATAGTGCAGTAATGATAAAAATGGTAATTCATTTGTGAGGCCAGTAAGTTGGTGTAGTGTTTGTATGGGGAGTACAATGGGGGAGAAAGGTTGAACTTGATGGACCTAGGTCTTTATTGAACCTACGTTACTATGTTACTATATTATTAAATGATGGTATATAACCAGTATATGCCATAAGTTTTTGGTTTGTGGGGGTCTGAACTCTGGGATCTTACCGATCATAAAGTGATATCATATGCTAGTGATGTGCCATCACTTCATGGGATAGGAATTCCCACCTTATGGCCTATCTGCTTTTACCAAACAGTATTGAGCCTTATAGATCCTAATCATCCTAATCTTCCTGGTTCATTAGTAAAATAAATACTGCACCAACTATTGAGACATATAGAACTGATCATCCTAATCTTCCTGGTTCATTAGTAAAATAGCCTAGATTACAATACTGCACCACGTATTGTGACGTCTAGAAGCGATCATCCTAATCTTCCTGGTTAGTAGCTATAATGACAATACAAGAGTATTATAAGAGCTACTGGAACCTACGGAACCGATCATCCTAATCTTCCTGGTTGATAATTATATTGTAAGAATTACTATATAATGTAAAAAAGATGGAAAAAAACTAATCAACTTGGCAAGTTTTTTTTATATATACATCTCTTTAATTTAATTTAACAAAATGTAATTTTTAGATCTAACACCACCTTTCTTTAAATATTTCCTATCAGTTTTGTTTTTCTGAAAAAAAATCCCTTGAAACAATAGAATGATAACATTCTGCTTTCAGCCACCACTAGAGGGAGCTCAGAAGCTGTATAATGTCTATACAGTGTGCAGTAAGCTCCCTCTAGTGGTGGTTGGAGGTATTAAGAATTTTAATTGTCTAAATTCATGTTTATGCTGAAGATTTGGAGCTCAGAAAAACAGAGGTGCGATAGATCAAGATATGTTAGATGTAATTCATTGTAAACCTTTTATTTCAGGTAAAGGAGATCCTGACGGCGCTGGGATTGCTGCCGTGTGCGGACACCAGGACTGGCTGCCTCTCTGGGGGGCAAAGAAAACGTTTGGCGATTGCTCTAGAACTGGTGAACAATCCCCCAGTCATGTTCTTTGATGAACCCACCAGGTAGGTGCCTGTATCAAAATTAGTGAAAAACTTCACTTACGTTTACTTGGAAAGTGGTCGACTTAAAGGGGTTGTCGAGAATTATAAAAACATGACTGCTTTCTTTAAGAAATGGCCACTCCTGATCATAGGTTGCATCTGGTTTTGCAACTCAGCCCCATTTAAGTTAATGGAGCTGAGCTGCGATACCACACACAACCTTTGGTCAAGGGTGGCGCTGTTTTTTTTATAAGAAAGCGGCCATGTTTTTTTAATCCATTGTGGCAGCCAAGTCATCCTGTTTGTAGGGGGATCACACACCGATGTAAACGGACAAGTCTGAGTCGGTTGATTACATTTATCCTATTTTACGTTTTTTATTTATAATACGATTGTGATTTTTTTTACATTTCGCATCGACTTCTTACTCCGTCGAGGAGACTTGGCCGCGTTTGCCCGAGAACAGAGAAAACTTGTAATCTTTTAATCCATTAACTTTTAATTAAAGCAGTAATCATGAAAGTGGGTCAGAGGCGGCTCGGCGTGCTGCGGGTGTAGTATGGCCTCTCTTTTATTGCTTAGTCGGCTCTGTAGCCTGTTCTACATTTGTGGATTCAGGGCCGGATAAAGGTCTATCGAAGCCTCTGTAAAAAATATATATTGCTCTGCCCTCCTTTTTTTTGGAAGGGATGATACATGGAAAAGCTTATTAATAAAAAGCGCCAGACTGTGCTCAGATAACAGCACCTATATAATACATCTATGTAGTGCATGGATAATATCACCATAAAGTACCGTAATGTACCTGAGTAATAGTAGCTAATGGACACAATACTAAAGAAAGAGCACAAGACTGTGCTCAAACAGTCCCGCCATACAGTGCCTAATAGCTGTGCCATACTGTGCTCAAATAGCAGAGCCTATATAATACATCCATATAGCACTAACATAGTATCACCATATAGTATTATACCCCAATAAATGCAATATCGAGAAGTACTGTGACAGAGGCTAAATAGCTGTGCCTGTATAATACATCCATATGGTGCTCAGATAATATCGCTATGTAGTACCATACCAAACAATAACAGCACTGTGCCCAAAATACTGTGCCCAAACAGTAAGACCATACAGTGTCTAAATAGCAGTGCCATATAGTGCTCATATAATACATCCATATAGTGCCTACATAATGTCACCATAGAGTACCATACCCAAAAACAGTACCCAATAGATACGATATCGAAGAACTACTGTGATACATTGGCTAAATAGCTCTGCCATCTGGTGCTCAAATAACTGTGCCAATATAATACATCCATATGGTGCTTAGATAATATAGCTATGTAATAACATACCAAATAACAGTACCCAATATATAGCACTATGCCCAAAATACTGTGCCCAGACAGTAAGACCATACAGTGTCTAAATAGCAATGCCATATAGTGCTCAAATAGCAGTGCCTATATAATACATCCATTTAGCACTAATATAGTATCACCATATAGTACCATACCCAAAAACAGTACCCAATAGATACGATATCTAAGAACTACTGTGATACAGTGATTAAATAGCTCTGCCATATGGTGCTCAAATAACTGTGCCAATATAATACATCCATATGGTGCTTAGATATTATCGCTATGTTGTACCATACCAAATAACAGTACCCAATAGATAGAACTGTGATACACTGGCCAGACAACAGTAAAATACTGTGTCCAAACAGTAACAGCAGACAGTTTTTACATTGCAATGCCATACAGTGCTCAAATAACAGTTCCTATTTAATACATCCACATAGTGCCTAAATAATATCACTATAAGATACCATAGCGTACCCAAATAAGAGTACCTTATATACAGTACCGTTCAAAAGTTTGGGGTCATTTAGAAATTTCATTATTTTTGAAAGAAAAGCACATTTTTTTTCAATGAAGCTAACATTAAATGAATGAGAAATACACTCTATACATCGTTAATGTGGTAAATGACTATTCTAGCTGCAAACGTCTTGTTTTTATTCCAATATCTACATAGGTGTATAGAGGCCCTTTTCCAACAACCACCACTCCAGTGTTTTAATGATACATTGTATTTGCTAACTATGTAAGAAGCTAATGGATGTTTAGAAAACCCTAGAAAACCCTTGCACAAGTATATAAGCCCAGCTGAAAACGGTTTGGCTGATTTGAGAAGCTATAAAATTGACCTTCCTTTGAGCTAGTTGAGAATCTGGAGCATTACATTTGTTTGTTCTATAAAACTCTCAAAATGGCCAGAAAAAGAGAACTTTCATGTGAAACTCGACAGTCTATTCTTGCTCTTAGAAATGAAGGCTATTCCATGCGAGAAATCGCCAAGAAACTGAAGATTTCCTCCAACGCTGTGTACTACTCCCTTCAGAGGAGAGCACAAACAGGCTCTAACCAGAGTAGAAAGAGAAGTGGGAGGACCCGCTGCACAACTGAGCAACAAGACAAGGACATTAGAGTCTCTAGTGTGAGAAATCGACGCCTCACAGCTCCTCAACTGGCAGCTTCATTAAATAGTACAAGCAAAACGCCAGTGTCAACGTCTACAGTGAAGAGGCGACTCCGGGATGCTGGCCTTCAGGGCAAAGTGGCAAAGAAAAAGCAATATCTGAGACTGGCTAATAATAGGCAAAGATTAATATTGGCAAAAGAACACAGACATTGGACAGAGGAAGAGTGGAAAAAAGTTTTATGGACAGACGAATCAAAGTTTGAGGTGTTTGGATCACACAGAAGAACATTTGTGAGACACAGAACAACTGAAAAGATGCTGGAAGAGTGCCTGACGCCATCTGTCAAGCATGGTGGAGGTAATGTGATGGTCTGAGGTTGCTTTGGTGCTGGTAAAGTGGGAGATTTGTACAAGGTAAATGGGATTTTGAATAAGGAAGGCTATCACTCCATTTTGCAACGCCATGCCGTACCCTGTGGACAGCGCTTGAGTGGAGCCAATTTCACCCTACAACAGGACAATGACCCAAAGCACACCTCCAAATTATGCATGAACTATTTAGGGAAGAAGCTGGCAGCTCGTATGCTATCTGTAATGGAGTGGCCCAGCGCAGTCACCAGATCTCAACCCCATTGAGCTGTTGTGGGAGCAGCTTGACTGTATGGTACGCAAAAAGTGCCCATCAAGCCAATCCAGCTTGTGGCAGGGGCTTCAGGAAGCATGGTGGGAAATGTCTCAAGACTACCTCAGCAAATTAACAGCTAGAAGCCAAAGGTCTGCAATGCTGGAATTGCTGCAAAGGAGCATTCTGTGACCTAAGCAAAGTTTGAAGGAGAAAATTATTCTTTCTAATAAAAATCATTATTTCTAACCTTGTCAATGTCTGGACGATATTTTCTAATCATTTTGCAACTCATTTGATAAATAAAAATATGAGTTTTTATGGAAAACACAAAATTGTCTTGGTGACCCCAAAAGTTTGAACGGTAGTGTATACTATACAGTACTGTGCTGTGCTTAAATAATACCGCAATACAGCCTCATTTGCACAAGTGCAGCTTATTATGTGGTGTAGCCTATTACTTTTATCTTAAGACGTCACCTGCTTTGTGCTTTTGTTGGGTTTTTATATATATTTTATCATTTTTTTTCAATCTTTCCCTTTTCTAGTGGACTGGACAGTTCATCCTGTTTTCAGGTTGTCTCCTTAATGAAATCATTGGCGCAAGGCGGCCGGAATATAATCTGCACCATTCACCAGCCCAGTGCCAAACTGTTCGAGCTTTTCGATCAGGTGAGTTAATCCGGGAGGTGACATGAATGAAAAAAATTAGCATGAGAATCAGTCATTATAAATCCAATCGTCTCATCGGAGAACCACTTTAAATTGCCTGTGGAGGAGGAGGAGGAAATGGATGTAGCGAATCAGAGCTGAGCTGTTCCTATCAACCAGCCCCCGAGGAGCCGCAATATCTCCCTTTATGGTTCATACATCCCGATCTTAATGATTTGTCAAGTGACATAGCTGTACAATAAAATTCCCCCCCTTTCCCTAAAAAAAAGGGGTTCCCTTTAATAATAATTTATTTTTATTTATATAGCGCCAACATATTCCGCAGCACTTTACGATTAACAATTCCTTGATTCTGAATTTTTGTCTATTAGACCGAGCGGGGGGGAACCAATACGAGGAGCATTTCTCTCTGGAGGACCCGCCATGTCTATGTATTAGGACAGCTCATTCACATTAATTGGAATGATGTCATACTTTATTTCCCCTGTGGGGGTGCTGTGGGGAAATGAAATACTTTATCCTCTATAGATTGCAGCTGATGCTGACTCCCTGCCATCAGCTTATTCAGAAGATCCATTTTAACAAAATGAGATAGTTTTATCGACGATCTTTTTTTTTTCTTTTTTTTTTTTCCTGAGCCCAAATAAACGATCTTTCTTCATGATTTGCAGAACGGTTAAGACTGATGATTATTTTCTAGCATTAAATTTCCGGTAAATCTGCAGAACGGATAACGTTACACGTTTCTCTCTCTCTCCTTTTCTTACGCAGCTTTATGTATTAAGCCAGGGACAATGTATCTACCGTGGGAAAGTGTCAAATCTCGTTCCGTACTTGCGGGTTCTAGGATTAAACTGCCCGACCTACCACAACCCGGCCGACTTCAGTGAGTAAAAGCTGCTTCTCTGTAATGAAATAAAGGACCTCATGTAACAAAACTATCAGTCCAGCCAATTGTTGTAGAACTACTACTCCCAGCATACAAGTACAACCTATCGCTCTATCTTCATTTTTAGAGAATTTGTCTATGTTATTTATCTTAGCAAACTCCCTAATGTCCAAACGCAAACACACATATACATGCGTACTTTCTTTTTTATTTTTGAGGGGACTGCTCCATCCCACAGGGACTGCTACTTCTAATGCTGCCACTGCCATCTGCTGGTGAAAGACAAGCATATCCCATGTAATATTCTCTTCTAACCACCAGGTGGCAGACAGCATTACTTATCTAAACAGCAGCTCTAACTAGGAAAGGAGTTGAGGGCACAAGGGGGTTGTGGGGTCAAAACTATAAGACTTATTTTATTTTTTTTTTATTTTTTTTTAGCCTTAGTAATTCTCTGTCTGCACAGAGCTTTCTGGTAATTTGCATTCTGGGAAGTGTCATCTTTACATCAGGCACAGAGGATGCAGGAGAAAAATTAAAGGGGAACACCAGAGAAAAGAAAAAAAAATACTGGTTGCATTATAATTCAGGGGGTTTAACCAAAGGGGCATTAGGTTCTGTCCTGGCACTTACTAGGGTCTTCCTTACCTCTCTGCTACAGGACATCAGTAATATTAATAACATTATTTTGGGATGGGGGAGTCTGGAACATAGTATTATTATTATTATTATTTGATTTTTTCAAAATTGTGATTATTTTAATTATTATAAAACATTATTGTTAGTTTTATAAATAAATGATTATCATTTATACAATTATTATTTTATTATTGATATTATTATTTTGTATTATTATTCTCAGCATTTATCAATAATTGTATTATTAATTGCATAAATAAATAATTATTATTATTAGCATTTATACAGTGATTATTATTTTATTAATGGTATTATTATTTCTAAAAAATACTATCATTATTTGTATTATTATTTATAAATGATTATTAATATTTTTCATTATTTTATTATCATCATCATTTATAAATTATTTTATTATTATTATGAAAATACTGTTGTTATTATTAATATTTGTATTATTAGATATAAATTATTATTATTTTTATCATTATTATTATTATTATTTTTAAAATATCCTTAATTCCAGGGTGCTGTACATGTGAAAAGGGTTACAGACATATAACACATATAAAACATATAGAAAATAAAGTAAGCAGACAGACTGGTACAGATGGGAGAGAGGGCCCTGTCCTCGCGGTCTTACAATCTACATGATCAGAAGAACAATCTTTCGTTATATCGAATATACAGTTGCGTCCTACTCCTACCTCAAGCAATAGAAAAAAAGTCTACGTTTTTCTACATTTTTTTTATTTTTCAGATTTTTATAAATATTAATATTTTGAAGAAAAAAATGCAGGTGAAAGATTTTCCTAATTAGGCTGTGTGCCCACGTAGCATTTTTCAAGCGTTTTTGATGCGGAATTTCCGCAGCGGAAACGCTTGTAAAACGCTTGGTAACACGCACCCCATGGTCCCCAATGGGATTCCGCAAGTTCTATGCACATGCTGCGGATTTTTCCGCAGCGTTTATGCCGCGTTCAAAAATCCGCAGCATGTCATTTAATTTTGCGTTTCCGCAAGCAGAATTGCCTTTGTTCAATGCATAAAAAACGCAAGGCAGTTCCGCATGTGGAAAACGCGTGATAAACGCGCGAAAAAAGCGCGATAAACGCGTGCGGAATTCCGCATGCGTTTTTCCGGGAGAGGACTTGCATTTATGCAGCAGAAATTTTCTGCTTCATAAATGCAACGTGGGCACATAGCCTTATACGTTATTGCCCTCTAGTGGTCAAAAAGTGTATAACCGGACAGTGCTAAAATCCTGCTGGACCATATAGTGTTACTATCTTGACTGACCAGAGACCTTTGCAGTTGTATACCACCTATACACTATTTTTGTGTTGCCTCAACTCATAAAATAAAAAGTGAAAGGACTTTGCCAATAGTCTTTATTATCATTCTTCTTTCATTTTGTGCATACAGCTCCCCTGCGGACTAATATGTAAAAAACCTGTATGTTTAGGTTCTTCAGTTTTCCTCCTTTCCATCTGATCCTTCTTACTCAGATACATCTGGAAGTTTAGTAATAAATTGGGGAATGAGAGATAGATGACAATATGATTTCAGCTTCAGACTACACAGGATTTATTTGTAGTCTGTTACCATGGAGACACATAGGTCTACATATGAGCTGTATACACAATCCAGCAGTGGATTTTTAATCAAAGCTAATTGCAGAGTTGCTTCATTTCTTTATCTCTGATGTATTGGAATAATAAAAAGAAATGTGAGTTGAGTTGTATCCCTTGTCTGATCACATTTTTACGTGTACCAGTGTAAAACCATGATATCGACCATGCGTTCTTCTCCCCCGACCCACAGTCATGGAAGTAGCCTCCGGAGAGTATGGAGACCAGAATCCCCGACTTGTGAGAGCCGTTCAGGAGGTGTGCGGGGCCGAGCAGAAAAGGGATCATTGCGGGGAGACCGAGCCCAACCTGTTCCTGTGGCACAAACCATCTGAGGAGGTAAGCAGGAATGATGAGGACTAGCCCGTCCCGGCAGCTCGTGTACCCCTCCATTCATGGTTTACTACAGTGGGAGCCTATAGGCCATATATCCATATACCTGTGCACTGGGACACGTCACAGCCCCCATTCTGGTATCTGGAAATCCTCCTGACATATTACATAGTTTTTAAGGTTGAAGGAAGACTAAGTCCATCTAGTCCAACCCATAGCCTAACATGTTGATCCAGAGGAAGGCAAAAAAAAAACATTCAACGTAAGATCTAAATGTGATGTGAACAGAGTCCAATGGACGGATGCGTTTTATGTTGAAATATTGGGGTATTACCGTAGTTTCCCATAGAGAGAAAATCCAATATCTGAAATTAATCTCATGTATTACATATTTAACCTGCCGATATGACGTATCTTCCCTCCTCGGCCATCAACGATCAGTTTCATAACTATCAGTGATGTTGCAGAGTCAGGTATGCTGTACTGTAATGATGGTCCAGAGGGTAGTCTGACAATCCAGGGTTTAGTAACGGTGATGTAGTCTAGTCGGGTATGCGGTACTATATTGATGGCCAGGAGGGTAGTCAGGAAATCAAGGATTCTGTAATGGGGATATAGCAGAGTCGAATATGTAGTACTGTGATGGTGGTCAAGAGAATGGTCAGACACTCCAGGATTTGGTAATGTAGACGTAGCAAAGTCAGGGATACGTTACTGTAGTGGGAGTCAGGAGGGTAGTCTGACAATCCAGGGTTTAGTAAGTGTGTTGTAGCAGAGTCGGGTATGTGGTACTATAACGGTGGTGAGGACAGTAGTCTGGCAATCCAGGGTTTTTAACTGTGATGTAGCAGAGTTGGGTATGTGGTACTTTAACGGTGGCCAGGAGGGTCGTCAGTTCAGGGTGTGGGGTAATGGTGATGTATCAAAATCAAGTATGCAGTAGTATAGCAATGGTGAGGAGGGTAGTCATATAATCCGTGGTTCAGTAATGCTGATGTAGTAGAGTCAGATATGTGGTACTATAATGGTGGTCAGGAGGGTAATCAGACAATCCAGGGTTCGGTAATGGTGATGTAGCAGAGTCAGAGATATGGTACTTTAACGGTGATCAGGAGGGCAGTCACAGAATCCAGAATTTTGTAACGGTGATGTGACAAAGTCGGGTATGCTGTACTGTAATGGTGGTCAAGAGGGTAATCAGATAATCCAGGATTCTGTAATGGTGATGTAGCAGAGTTGGGTATGCTGTACTGTAATGGTGATCAGGAAGGTAATCAGATAATCCCGAATTTTGTAATGGTGATGTAGCAGAGTCGGATATGCTGTACTGTGTTGGTGATCAGGAGGGTAGACACAGAATCCAGTATTTTGTAACGGTGATGTAGCAGATTCGGGTATGCGGTACTGTAATGGTGATCAGGAGGGTAATCAGGGAATCCAGGAATTTGTAATAGTGATGGAGCACAGTTGGGTATGCTGTACTATAATGGTGGTCAGGGGGGTAATCAGAGAATCCAGGATTTTGTAATAGTGATGGAGCACAGTCGGGTATGCGGTACTGTAATGGTGATCAGGAGGGTAATCAGGGAATCCAGGATTTTGTAATAGTGATGTAGCAGATTTGGGTATGCTGTACTATAATGGTGGTCAGGGGGGTAATCAAACCTAAAAGGGTCATACAGTGGTTAATGTAAGAGTATAGTGAGGGAAAAGTAACCCCATTAAGTTCATATGAATGGCAGGAGGGAGCCCTGATACATGGTGACGACCCTGCAGCTGTGTGAGCAGGATCATATGTATATCATAAGTCTACAGAAGTTCTCCTACAGAATGATGGGGAATCCCGTTAACCTCCGTCCTTCTTGTTGCAGGACGCGTCGCCCACTGAGGGCTGCCACAGCTTCTCCGCCAGCTGCCTTACCCAGTTCTGTATCCTGTTTAAGCGGACGTGTCTGAGCATCATGAGGGACTCGGTAAGTCGCGCCGTCCGTCCGGATATTATATCGTGTGTGCTATAATGTATCAGAGCCAGCTCCGCTGCTGTCGGCGGCAGAGGCCGCTGGGTGTATTATATAGCGACTCCTGCACTCTATATGTACAGAAGGGGTTAAAATGAACGGATTTATCAACTATCTGTGTTGTCCACAACAACCAATCACGGCGCAGCTTTCATTTTCCAAGAGCACTGTCTGAAATGAAAGCTGCGCTGTGATTGGTTGCTATGGGCAACGCTGACGGGTTTTTATAAAACTCCCCCATTGCGTTGACTTTTAGAAATAATACTCGTCTACCTCAGTTTCCATGACGACGGGTATAATTTTCTGTCATCTGTGTGCCGAGAAAACAAAATGTAGGGTTGTTATAATCGTTTGAAGGGCGACAATCAATTGGAAAAATGACCTTTATATAAAATATGTGGAAGAATGACAAAAATCCGGCTCTGTATGTGAGAATATGTCCGGGCCCTGGGAATCGGGGCCACTTAATAACCCCCATCATTACTCTCTGTGTCCTATGAGACGAGGTCTAGGTCGCCCCTAACAAAATTTGTAAAGAAGTCGCTGCTCATTTTTGTTAATGGACAGGCATGTACTGTAAATCGTTTTGGTCCAATACTGCCTAAAATTAATATTGTGCCCCAAAAAATGTCACCATACACCACCAAATGCCAGACATCGAACACATAACAGTGCCGACACAAACCTGAGGGCACTGTTCTTATATAACAGCGTCTACGGTATAATACCGTACAGTGAACACATATGAGCGCTATATAGTGCCCACATTGTACTCCCATATGGTGCCTACATCATATTGCCATACTGTGTGCACACGTCATACAGAGCCCACATGATACTCGCATCTAGTGCCCACGTAATAGACCCATACAATGAACATGAGTACCGTATGGCGGCCACATAATACTATGGTACAGCGCCTCTGAAATAACATATTATAACAACACATAATACTGTAATCCAGGCCCCACATTGTATTACCTATAGATTCTACATAAAAGTGTCATCAGTAAGCACATGAGAGTGCCATACAATGCCTACATAATGCTGCCATACAGTGTCTACCTAATGAGTTTTAATGATTACATATCAGTATGATATATTGACCGCATCATATAATACTGCTACACAGTGCCTACATAATAGTGCCAGACAATGAGTACACATCAGTGCCATATAGTACTTACATCATATAATACTGCCACAAAGTGCCTACATAATAGTGCCTGACAATGATTACATATCATTGCCATACAGTGCCCACATCATTTAATACTGTCTTATAGTGCCTACACAATAATGCCAGTCAATAAGTACACATCAGTGCCATACAGTGCCCACATGATATAATACTGTCATATCGTGCGTACATAATAGTGCCAGACAATGAGTACACATCAGTGCCATACAGAGCCCACATCATATAATACTGCCACAAAGTGCCTACATAATAGTGCCAGTCAATGAGTACACATCAGTGCCATACAGTGCCCACATCATATAATACTTAAACAAAGTGCCTACATAATAATGCCAGTCAATGAGTACACATCAGTGCCATACAGTGCCCATATCATATAATACTGTCATATAGTGCCTACATAATAGTACCATAAAACAAAGGCATATCGGTATCATAAAGTGTCCACATGATATAGTACTGACACATATTGCCTATCTATAACAGTGCCACACAATGAGTACACATCAGTGCCATACAGTGCCTATATCATAAAATACTGTCACATAGTGCCCCTACATAATGACGCCATACAATATCTGTATAATAGTACCCACATAATACCACCATACAGTACCTAAATAATGTCACAACTGGTGCCAAGACCGGTTTGTGACTGGCATGCAGGGAAGATGTTTAAAGGAGTTTTCCCCAAATTGCAAATTATCCTCTCTCCACAGGATTGGATGAGAACTTGCTGATCCTTGGGGGGTCCGTCCAGTGGGACCCCTGACAATTCAGAGAACGTGGCTCCAGAACCACAAGTGCTGTACTCTGCTTTCTCCATCAGCCCCATAGAAAATGAGCGGAGCGGAGGTGGAACATGCTCACCTCTGCTCCATTCAAGATGGGGTCCTGCATCGCCCCCGTTTTCGGGGCTACAGAGCCCCGATCTTTTGATCGCTGAGGTTCCCAGGGCTCGGACTCCTAGCGATCAGGAAGTTATCTCCTAGTTTATGGATAAAGGATAACTTTTTATTTTGGAAGAACCCCTTTAAGGTATTATCTTGCACTGATTATCTTACATGACTTTTTCTGCTCCATTCACATCCGAAGCTGCGTTCCCATTTCGGGTTTCCCGTTACTGGAGAGCAGGGCAGTATAGTAGCTTGGATGGTTGTGTTCAGAAGTCTGATACTTTCCTTTCCCATAGATAGGGGCATTGAGGGAACGTTGACATTTTCTTCTCCAATCACATCCCAAGCTGCAATCAGAATCTCTATAACTAATGCACATTGAGTTACATTTTTAGGGAGTTGTTGGGGGGGGGGGGAGTATTTTCTTGAGGCTGATGACTTTCCTCCTCACCCCAGGTGCTGACCCACTTACGTATCATGTCCCACATTGGCATTGGGCTCCTTATAGGGTTACTCTACCTCGGGATCGGTAACGAGGCCAAGAAGGTCCTGAGTAACTCCGGCTTCCTCTTCTTCTCCATGCTCTTCTTAATGTTCGCAGCTCTCATGCCGACCGTCCTCACGTGTGAGTATAATGTGTATCACGTAATGTAAAGTGTGGAAACTATTCACTGTGAGAATCCAGGTCATGGTGGGAATGATTACAGCAGCAGAAGAAGAGTGCACTGACCTTGTGGGAGGCAGTGACCTATAATGAGGTTACTGAAGACAGGGCATAGGAACACAGACAGGATGTGAGGAAGGAAATGGAGGAAAGTGTAAAGTCAGGGACTGAGAATCCCATAGTGGAAGTAATAGGGCTTCCTGCAGCACAGAGTATTTTAGGAGGAGTGATCTGATTTTGTAGGAGGCAGTGACCTATCCCATCATGTTATAATATTAGAGAGGACAGCATCATGATGTGGGAAGGAAAATGGAGGCAAGTGTAAGGCCAGGGATTGACAGTCTCATAGTGGAAGTTGTTCGGTATCTTGCAGCACAGAGTATTTCAGGAGATGAGTGATCCGACTTTGTAGGAGGCAGCGACCTATCCCATCGTGTGATGCTATTAAAAAGGACAGCATCACGATGTGAGGTGGGGCATGGAGGCAAGTGTCCATCAGGGATTAAGAGTCCCATAGGGGAGGTAGTAGGGTTTCCTGCAGCACAGAGTATTTCAGGAGATGAGTGATCTGAATGTGTAGGAGGCAGCGACTTATCCCGTTAGGTGATGACATTAGAGAGGACAGTGTCATGATGTGAGCAGGGAAATAGAGGCAAGTGGGAAGTCAGAGACTGAGAGTCCCATAGAGGAAGTAGGGTTTCCTGCAGCACAGAGTATTTCAGGAAAGCAGTGTACTTCCATGGATTACATCTGTGTCTATTGATTGCAGTGGATGTAATAATAATATTCTGCCTTCTGTTTCTGCGCAGTTCCTCTAGAGATGGGAGTATTTCTTAGAGAACATCTCAACTACTGGTACAGTCTTAAGGCATACTACCTCGCCAAAACCATGGCCGACGTCCCCTTCCAGGTAACACATGGATGACTTTACTTTTTTTTTTAATAAAATATGATTTTAAAAGGAAGATTGTGTGGTTGACACCCAGCTTTTCTTCATACTTCAAGTGGAAAAGCTGTGTAGATACGGGAATGGGGATGTATACATGATTAGGGGACCCTTATCGGAGCTGTCCCGGCGGCCATATTGGTTGTCACTTAGCTTTCCTGGAAGAACATTTAACAAAAATAGATTATGAGAATTTTTAATAAGAAAGAGAGAACACCGGGATGTTCATTTATTGGGAATCGTTCTCATTTGTTCTGTTTTTTTTTTCAACTAGGGTTTTCACAAAATTGCAAGTTATCCCCTAACCATGGAATAGTGGATAACCTGCTAATTGCTCGAGGTCCGACCCCTGGGAAACCCAAAAATGGGTTCTGTGAACTCGGATCTGCTCATTCCCGTCTTGAATGGAGCTGCGCATGTTTGATCTCTACTCCCATTGACAGTGAATGGAGCGGAGGGTGAGCATACGCATTCACTCCATTGAAGATGGGAACAGCAGATCTGAGTGTGCAAAGCCCCATTTTTGGGATTGCAGGTTGTCCCAATGGCCGACCAACTAGTTATCAACAGTGGCGTATCTTGAATCTTTTGGGCCTCAATACAAAATCTCCAACACTGACCCCAACTATCACGGGTCTTCTCGTATGGGCCGAAGGGACCTTTTGGGCTCTGGTGGGACTGCAACCTCTGCACATACTATAGTTACATCCCTGGTTATGAGCCATTCTATACATAGGGAATTATATGCATTTTTGGGAAAACTATATACTTGCCAACAGTCCCAGATTGCCAGGACTGCCCCAATTTTTTTGTGCTGCTGTGTTCACAGCCTCCAGTTATTGGCTCTGACCCAGTTATCCTAAAACAGACATGTATCCCCTCTCCTGGACCTGAAGTGGAGAATCATCCCAAACTTGTATTTTTTTTATTTCCAGATCATGTTCCCGGTGGCGTACTGCAGCATCGTGTACTGGATGACATCGCAGCCATCGGACGCCCTGAGATTCGTCTTGTTCTCGGCTCTGGGAACCATGACATCACTAGTGGCTCAGTCCTTAGGACTTCTGATCGGGGCAGCATCGACCTCGTTACAGGTACACAGGGGTTATAGGATTCGGATAATTTCCTTCGGTTGCATACATCCATGTTAAAATCTCTACTACCTGTCGCCACCACTAGGGGGCGACCTGTATAAGACACCCACTCTGAGCATTATGAGACATGTACATTCTGCCACCTAGTGAGAAAATTACAGTATATACCGGATATAATACACGCATTTATACCGATGTAGCAGAGCTCAATTTGTCATGTACTGTATGTTTTTGGGGCGGCTTTATTTCTGCACTGCGGCTTTACCTGCCATCCTATATAAAGAATAAATAACACATCAGAATGTGAATTCTGACAAATGAGGCGCTCAGCTCTGCCACATCCTTAAATCTAGATGGACTTTAATATATTGCACGTCTACGTAAAAATTGCCTTATAGGGGTATTCCCATCTCTAAGATCCTATCCCAACATGTAGTAGGTGTAATAATACTAATATTATCAAACATCTCCAATTAGAAATGTAGTATAGTTCTTCTGATTCACTGTGTTGATTACCCCATGTGCAGGGCATTGCAGTAGCTTAGGTATCCATTATTAGGATCACTAATTTAGTTACATTTAGTTAGTTGTTAGTGGTCGTACCCATGGTCGTACCAATGCCTTGCACATTGGGTAAGCAACACAGCGAATCAGAAGAACTATACTGCATTTCTATTTGGAGATATTTGCTAATATTTTTATTAATACACCTACTACATATTGGGATAGGATCTTGGGGATGGGAATACCCCTTTAAAATTAATATCCCTCTTCCTTCTACAGGTGGCAACTTTTGTGGGTCCGGTGACGGCGATCCCCGTTTTGCTGTTTTCTGGATTCTTTGTCAGCTTTGACACCATTCCAGGCTACCTGCAGTGGATGTCCTATATGTCGTATGTCAGGTATGGCGGCATGAATGTGCCTTGTGCATATCTGTATTTATATGAAGCCTTGCTTCCAAGAGGGATAAGCGGCACCTACTAGGACAAGGAATGAGTCTACGACCCTCATCACTATACACTTGCTTACAGTGATTGTCCAGAAATAGAAAATATGTATGCTTTTTTTATGAACAGCACCCCCCTCTGACAATTGATTGTGTCCGGTACTGCAATTCAGCCCCATTGAAGTGAACGAAGCTGAGCTAAAACAATGCACACATCCAGGGATCAGCGGTGGTGCTGTTTCTGGGAGAAAGCAGACATCTTTTTCTAATCGTGGACAGCCCCTTTAATGCTATGTGACCCTGAAAACTAACCTAGTAATTTTTCATTGTGTCCACTGGGGGGTGCTATTTTACAACCATACAGCAACCTCTAATGGCACAACGCCAGACTGCTGTCCGCATCATCGGTGACCGATGCCAGCTAAGGATCTGTCGCTTTGTTAATCTATTTGGAAATGGAAAAAAAAATATTAAAGGTGATCAGAGGCATAAACATGACAATTCCCACCAAGGAGATGTTTGTTCGCTTTGTATTAACATTTGCTATTCAGGTAGCGCTGTTGTTCTAGGATGTCCGCCATTTCTTTACCGAGGTGAGGTAGTGTGCGGCATTTATTATCCTTAGCTTTTTTTTTCCAGCTGTGTTCATTAGTTTTAGTGTAAAAAAAAAATCTGTTGCTGTCAGTAAATCATCAACTTGCAGGGTGACTGAGCAGAGATCTAACTAATCTGACAGTCGGATCACAGAAATGCAGAATAAGAGTAAACTTTTTTAGTAGTCGGCACCCCCCCTTCTTTTAATGAATAACCATCATTTTACTTTTTTTTCTTCCATAATTCGAAAGTACACGTGACAATAAGAAACCTTGTAATATATCTTATTAATAAAATTTGCTTCGTTCTCCTGATTTTTTTATTCTCAAAATTCTCAATTTTCCCGTAAAATCTGCCATCATTGAATACAGATATTCATATTACTGAGATAGGATATAACAGTTGGTGCTTATAAAGTTCTATGGAGGAGTGTGAAGAAGAACTTGCATTGGAATGGTTGTGTTTGTATCTAGCTCCTCCCCTCCATAGAATGTCTGTGTGTTCCTCTAGCTCCTCCACTCCATAGAATGTCTGTGTGTTCCTCTAGCTCCTCCCCTCCATAGAATGCCTGTGTTCCTCTAGCACCTCCCCTCCATAGAATGTCTGTGTGTTCCTCTAGCTCCTCCTCTCCATAGAATGTCGGTGTGTTCCTCTAGCTCCCCCCCTCCACAGAATGTCGGTGTGTTCCTCTAGCACCTCCCCTCCATAGATTGTCTGTGTGTTCCTCTAGCACCTCCCCTCCATAGAATGTCTGTGTGTTCCTCTAGCTCCTCCCTCCATAGAATGTGTATGATCCTCTAGCTCCTCCTCTCCATAGAATGTCTGTGTGTTCCTCTAGCTCCTCCCCTCCATAGAATGTCTGTGTGTTCCTCTAGCTCCTCCTCTCCATAGAATATCTGTGTGTTCCTCTAGCTCCTCCCCTCCATAGAATGTCTGTGTGTTCCTCTAGCTCCTCCTCTCCATAGAATGTCGGTGTGTTCCTCTAGCTCCCCCCCCTCCACAGAGTGTCGGTGTGTTCCTCTTGCTCCTCTCCTCCATAGATTGTCTGTGTGTTCCTCCTCTCCATAGAATGTCTGTGTGTTCCTCTAGCACCTCCCCTCCATAGAATGTCTGTGTGTTCCTCTAGCTCCTCCTCTCCATAGAATGTCTGTGTGTTCCTCTAGCTCCTCTCCTCCATAGATTGTCTGTGTGTTCCTCTAGCACCTCCCCTCCATAGAATGTCTGTGTCTTCCTCTAGCTCCTCCTCTCCATAGAATGTCTGTGTGTTCCTCTAGGACCTCCCCTCCATAGAATGTCTGTGTGTTCCTCCTCTCCATAGAATGTCTATGTGTTCCTCTAGCTCATCCCCTCCATAGAATGTCTGTGTATTCCTCTAGCTCCTCCCTTCCATAGAATGTCTGTGAGTTCCTCTAGCTCCTCCCCTCCATAGAATGTCTGTGTGTTCCTCTAGCACCTCCCCTCCATAGAATGTCTGTGTGTTCCTCTAGCTCCTCCCTCCATAGAATGTCTGTGTGTTCCTCTAGCTCCTCTCCTCCATGGATTGTCTGTGTGTTCCTCCTCTCCATAGAATGTCTGTGTGTTCCTCTAGCACCTCCCCTCCATAGAATGTCTGTGTGTTCCTCTAGCTCCTCCTCTCCATAGAATGTCTGTGTGTTCCTCTAGCTCCTCTCCTCCATAGATTGTCTGTGTGTTCCTCTAGCACCTCCCCTCCATAGAATGTCTGTGTGTTCCTCTAGCTCCTCCTCTCCATAGAATGTCTGTGTGTTCCTCCTCTCCATAGAATGTCTATGTGTTCCTCTAGCTCATCCCCTCCATAGAATGTCTGTGTATTCCTCTAGCTCCTCCCTTCCATAGAATGTCTGTGAGTTCCTCTAGCTCCTCACCTCCATAAAATGTCTGTGTGTTCCTCTAGCTCCTCCCTCCATAGAATGTCTGTGTGTTCCTCTAGCTCCTCCCTCTCCATAGAATGTCATTGTGTTCCTCTAGCTCCTCTCCTCCATAGAATGTCTGTGTGTTCCTCTAGCTCCCCTCTCCATTGAATGTCTGTGTTCCTCTAGCTCCTCCTCTCCATAGAATGTCTGTGTTCTTCTAGCTCCTTCCTCCTCCATAGAATGTCTGTGTGTTCCTCTATCTCCTTCCTCCTCAACAGAATGCCTGTGTGTTCCTCTAGCTCCTTCCTCCTCCATGGTATTTTAACAGCACCAACTGTCATCTCCTATCTCAGTAATGAGAAAATCTGTCTTGTACTATTGATTTATGAAATAAAAATTAAAGCGACGCTTACTCGACCTCAATAGCAATTTTTTTTTTACACTTTTCACTTTTATTTTTCGCTCTCCCCAGATTTACACAATATCTTTTTTTTAACAGATACGGCTTTGAGGGAGTCATTTTATCTATTTATGGCCTGGATAGAGAAGACCTTCACTGCGACAAAGATGAAACTTGCCACTTCCAGAAGTCGGAAGCCATACTGAAGGAACTGGATGTTGAAAATGCAAAGCTGTACTTAGACTTTATCATCCTGGGAGTCTTCTTCATCACTCTGCGCCTCATAGCCTATTTCGTACTACGATACAAAATCCGAGCGGAGAGGTAAAAGTTTAGAGTAAGAAGAAAGGTTAGTTAGATGGATTCATGGAAGACTTCCACCGAAAGATCATTATTGTACTGCTCTACTAGGGCTTGGGAGATGCCACCAGACCCAACTTTGCTGCAGCCTGGTTGGGTTAGTTCACTCGTTGGGTGATCTCAAAAACTGTGGAGGTATTTTTTTTTCCTTTCAGGCCATTGGTTAATTATAAACTTTCTAGATTTAACTAGGAAGAAGCAAAAGGGAAATCTAGAAGGTCAAGAGTCGACTACTCAATGTTCCTTCAAGGAAATGGACGAACAGACATCTTCATCCCATAATCCTTGGTCTAGTACTGACGTAGAATGTCCTTGCAGCTAATGACTGTCTAATGGGATAAGGGGGGATATTTTGCTAATTTGACACTTGGAAATTTTTTAAACTTTTTTTGAATCCTTAAGACATCTGCTTTTTGGATATTCTAGATCTTCCAAATACTCCAGATGACTTTGACAATCCCAGTATCGGTCACCAAGGGAATATCTGAGATAACGCAATAGGATTGACTTGGTGGGTACAGTTGCAACTATTAAAAAACTACCCCGGGTAGCCTTTGGGGGTGGGGTTGGTAATAAAATATGCCTTATATGCTAATACCCTCTTAGCTGGTTTCTTGGGACATCCTAGAAGTTATAGGAAGTGGTTTCTGCCCCTGTGGGTTAGGGAGATGTTGACCTGATGGCCACATCATGATTGTTTTCTGGTGAAAAAGGCTCACTGAAACTTGGTGAGACCCAAATATTACCTATATAGTCATGCTTCAGCTTGATTCCCCCAAATGGGAAGGGGGATCCTTTAAAATTTAGTTCTGCTTTTCCAGAACTGGTCTCAGAAGTATTCTTGAAGGATAGACGTATATCTAAACATAACTTTTATTATATGGCCCCACCAAAGACTTGGTTGAGGTCTGAATGTAGTCAGGAGATGGATTTAAGGAAGTCATTTGATTGTACAGTACTTACAAAAAACACTCATAAAAACATTTACCAAAAACATCCACATCCAGGTTTGTAATTTCACTTGTCTTTAGTGGAATTGTCTTTGAGGCATGCCAAAGCAACGTTATGGGGCTGTGAGGAGGAGAGAGGGCCTCCCAAGCCTCCCTGTTCCTTATATGTCTCAGCTTAAACTAAACTTAGCCAAGGAAGAAACCCATGTAAAAGTGTGTTCGGTGGTCTATCCATTACATGCCAACTGTGTGCTATTGCACACTAGAATTAGTAATCAGATTTTTCTAAAAAATAATCATGAATGGGAAAACCTTCTCAAAATGTAACTATTGCCTACAAACTTCAGGCAGATGTTATATAGAAGGAAACCATGCTTTCATGAGTGCATCTATGTTTTTATAAAAATCGGATTAATAAAGCAGTAGGATGTAAGAGAAGAACATGGCGTAGATACTACCAAGCCGCCTTGTCCCTTATATGTCTCAGCAAAGACTTAGCCAAGGAAGAAACCCATGTAAAAGCCAACTGCGTGCTATTCCTCATCAGAATTAGTAATCAGATTTTTCTAAAAATAATCATCACTGGTTAAACCTTCTCAAAATATACCTATTGCCTACAAACTTCAGGCAGATGTTATGTAAAAGGAAACAATTATTTATGAGCGAGCATGCTCATTACTCGAGATTTACGAGCATGCTCAGGTGTTTCCCGAGTATCTTCAGCGTGCTCGGGTGTTATGTTTTAGTCGTCCTGTGTTCATGATTTGCGTCTGTTTGACAGCTTTAATAGATGTGAGGAATGCTTGTTTCTTAGGCATTCCTCACATGTATTAAAGCAGTCAAACAGTCGCAAATCATGAGCGCTGAGTGACGAAAACATAACACCGAGCACCGCTGAAAATACTCAGCGAGTACCCGAGCATTCTCACCAAAAGGGTTAACAGAATATACTCACTCATCACTAGAAACAATGCTTTCATGACTGTATCTATGTTTTTATAAAAATCTGATTAATAAAGCAGTAGGATGTAAGAGAAGAACATGGCGTGGATACTACTATGACTCGGTGCTCATTTCCTATCTCAGTTCAGACTCACCTAGAGAAAGTGACCTATGCAGCCCCATGTAAATAGATGTTAGGCCGTGTATCCATAGCCGACATTTGCAACATGCCATTCCACATTGTTACTAGTAATCAGATTTTTCTAAGGATAATCACAGATAAAAAAAGAAAAACCTTCTCAAAATGTAGCTGTTGCCCACAAACTTCAGGCAGATGTTATGGAGAATGAAACAATACTTTCTAGGCTGCATCTATGTTTTTACAAAAATCTTCTTAATAAATCAGTAGGTTGTAAGAGGAGAACATGGCGTGGATACAGCTAAGCTTCCTTGTCCTTTCCTTGTCTTAGTTCAGACTCACCTAGGAAAGGACTGCCTGATAACCCAATGGATTTAGGCGGCGTATCCAGTAACTAGTTACCAATCCACATTGGTATTGGTATTGGTATTAGTAACCAGATTTTTCTGAAATTAAAGATGAAAAATTGTTTCAAAAGTTACCTATCGATCACAAATGTCAGGCAGATGTTCTGTAGAATGAAACAATACTTTATTGAATGTAGACTCACCCCGCTCAAAACCACTCCCTAGACTCTTTGTGGGCCCATACACTCATTGTTGACCCACCCAAGCGTGGTGGTATTTTTGCTTTTGCTCTCTGGGTTTCTCCACTGTATGTACAAACTACCTCAACAGTATGCTCAACGATATTGACATTTTTAGTTAGTATTGTTTGAAGCCTGCAACGCAGAACTGTTCCCTATATGAATGTATCTACGACGCTTTCTGCATGTTTATAAGGCACCATCACCAGCATTGGGGTCCCATGGGGGGAGCATGTGTTTAGACTATCAGGAAATATTGTGCTTGAAATTAATCCCATGTTTAGGACGATTTTTCAGCATTTTTTCCATCTTGAATATTGCCACGATTCTACGCAAAAGGTGGTCACCATATTGCAGCACATGTATCAGTTTGTGGCAGGAAGAAGCGTAGACGTAGTACATGTACATGGCTACATAATCCCTATATTGTGGCTTCTGAGGACATTAATGGCGGCCGTCACCTAGATAGTTGTCCGGTCTTCCACAGCAGCATCTGATAATCTCATAGTAGATTTTTTTTTTACATTTTTTATTATTTTATTGTTATTTAATTAATTGATTGCAGCACCGACCTAGAATGAACTAGAAGAGATTTTTCCTTTTCCTTGACCAAAAGATTTTTGTCGATCCTGTTGTGTACGTAATGTGGATCGGCAGAGAACGTATTGATATTTTGTATAGATAAATAAATTTGTATTTAAAACCTATATCCATCCCATCATTGTTTTCATTTCATCTCATCAATGCATATAGATTATAATCAGGACCAGAGTCACATACTTAGAGATGTATATTTCACATAAAATTACCTTTTCTCCTGATTACTGTTTATTGAGCAGCATTCAATCATTTTTTTTCCAAAACTAATAATCATTATTACCTATTGTATGATGAAAAGTTTTTACAACTTTCTAACAAAAATGTTTGTCGCAATTTCTCACCATTTTCAAAACTTCTGTTTGCTGTCAGTGAATGACAACTTTCTTGCTCACACTTCTAAAGGGTTGAAATAATAGGTCAAGTAAACTCAGTAGTAGTTATTATAATCCTTCTCTTATCCCAAATTCCAGCTTTTAATTACCCCACCCTGTTATAAAAAAAACGTGTCAGAGTCAGGTGTGGCTTTCAGAATCTGAAATTTCCTATTCATTGCCATCAAGCAAAGCTTTTGAAAATGGTAAAAGATTGTATTATACATTGGAAAATTGAACAGCTTTCATTATACAATGATCAAAATGGATGTTAATTAATGGCATGTCTATAGGATATACAGGCTAGATATGGGTTCTATATCTAGGATATATATCTACATGGAGGAAACAGGTCCTCCAACCCATCTGGTAAGGTCAGGGCAGGCACCTATAGTGCTGGAGGGGCCCACAGTACCCAGTTTCAATTGGTGACATCCACTGTACATGTACGGCGGATGTGCACACTGCATATATGGACTGGGCTCGTGAGCCATTGTATACAGCCGGCTCCCGAGTCTGACTGCTGGTATCAGAGGACGGATCGCATCAGTTCAACTGCTTATGCCACTCCCAATCCTGACTGCGCCATATAAGAGGGTGGAAGAGTCCTGATGCCATTGTTCCTCCTTCCACCACGCAACATGGTTGCGGGGTGCCAGTGACATTGTTATGGCAGCAGGGAAGGTCTACTGAAGGCTCCCATGTCAGCCATGTTTGCACCTAAAGTATTGAAGAGTATAAGTGTATTATATAAGTTCACAATCACTAGGGACACTATGAAAATGTAAAATATATATAATTTATATAATATAAATATAATAAATAAACAAAAAAAAATAATAATTAATAAATATTATATTTATCCCATCTAATAAACGTAGAGAAAAAAAATCGTAATTACAGGATCGGTGTTTTTGATAATTTCGACCTCCTAAAAATAGTATAAAAAGAGATTAGATAGTCGTATGGACTTCATAATGATAATGATGAAAATTACAACTCTGTCACCCGAAGTATAAAAGTTATAGTGCCTGGAAAATGAGGAGGAAAAATCGACCAAGAGGGGCCCACTGGGTATCTGTCACCTAAGGGCCCACATAAACCTGGGGCCATCCCTGGGTGAAGTGGCAGGTCTAAGACCTTAGCACCCAGATTCCTGTGCTTATGCCATAAATGCCAATATTGGGAACATCCCTTTAAGCTTTATTTACTGGACAACACCTTTACCGATGCTGACCCTGATTTTACCATCTCAGTGACTTATCATCCATTACATCTCATATATCTTGGACCAGAACAACCTATCAGAGCTCAGCTTTCATATTTCCAGAGCAGTTTTAGAGATGTAAGCTGCACTGTGATTGGTTGCTAAGGGCCTCCTGCATGACCATAGCAACCGGATTAGTTGTTTTGTGTTTTCCACCGGTGGTTGAGCTCAATTGGAGGAATTCATCATTTTGAATGTATACAGATTCATGATTTATGTAATACAGGAGAGAAGACATTGTGATATCTCACTTATATTTGGTCTTAATCACGTTAATGGAGAGTCTTGTGTCCCCCTTTCCTCCATATTTAGTTTTCCTTGTGGACGCAGTTGTTTTCTAGTCTACATCAAGACCTCCGAACCTAAAGTATAAAAGGTTTTCTGGCTTCTAATAGATATAATCATTGTATAGGAAGCAGTTGTGATATTTCTGGGTCAGGATCTCTGCTTGCTTTCAGTGAACACATACAGTGTACATACAGATTTACCCACTTTTTTTTCTACATTTTATTCAGGGAGGAATTGTTGATGGCATGACATACGCGCGCCCCAGCTTTTAATATATAGGGAGCGTCTCAAAACTCCTTCAGATTTCAATGAATCAGAAGTAGTGACCTCAAAAACTCCAGCACCCAGAACGCTTAGCGGATTGAGACTACAACACACTAAGAGTTCAGACTACGACTGCAACACCCTGACCGCAACACAAAGGCCTCAATTCATCAAAGTGTGTACGCCAGAAAATTGTCATAAAACACTTTGAAAAGTCAAAAATTTTGGCATGTACAGCGCCAGTCTTAATGAATCGGTCCCTAAAGATCCAGAACCTAGACTATGACACCCTGACCCCAATGCCAAGAATTCAGAATCGTGACACCTTGGCCTAAACATCAAGGATCAGAAACCAGATGTAAGCACCCACACTGTCACACCCAAACACTAAAAATCCAGAACCTATACCATAATACCCTTACCCCAACACCATAACTCAAAACCCTAAATCCAGAACCTATACCATAACGTCTTACCCCAACACCAGGAGTTTACGACCCAGATTGTAATACACCAACTCTAACAACAAGTATCTATAATCCTAACCAAAACACCCTGACCCCAACACCAAGAATTCAGAATCTAGAATGTGACACCTTGACCTCAACATCAAGGATCAGAAACGAGATATAAGTAGTGATACTGTCACACCTAAACACCAAAACTCAAAACCCAAAATCCAGAACCTAGACCATGACATCTTACCCCAACACCAGGACTTCGAGATCCAGATTGTAACACACTAACTCTAACAACAAGTATCTATAATCCTAACCAAAACACCCTGACCCCAACACCAAGAATTCAGAATCTAGAATGTGACACCTTGACCTCAACATCAAGGATCAGAAACGAGATATAAGTAGTGATACTGTCACACCTAAACACCAAAACTCAAAACCCAAAATCCAGAACCTAGACCATGACATCTTACCCCAACACCAGGACTTCGAGATCCAGATTGTAACACACTAACTCTAACAACAAGTATCTATAATCCTAACCAAAACACTCTGACCCCAACACCAAGAATTCAGAAAACAGATGTTAGCAACAAGACTGTAACAGCCTACCCCAACACCAAAAATCGAGAACCTAGACCGTGACATCCTGTCCACAACATCAGGGCTGCATGACCCAGATTGTAGCACCCTGACCCACTGACAGACACAAGCAGAATAGGGCTCCTGTGCAAGAACAGTATATGGGCCCTTTGCAGTCCAATAACTCATCATAATGCACAATTCTACCTGCTTTAGAGGTGGAAATGGGCCCCCTTTCCTCTTGGGCCCCTATTCGGCTGCTCAGGTTGCACCAATGATATGTCCTCCCCTGCCCTGATCAGAGCAACAGTACTCTATAATTAAAACTGTAACAACAACATCCAACACGAAAACTCTAGAACCCAGACAATAAGACCCCAAGACTTCAGAATTCAGACCCAAACACGAAGACCTCAACACCATGACTGCACAACTCAGATCATAATACCAAGACCTCAACACGAGGCCTTCAGAACCAAGACCATACTACCCGGTCCTCAACTCCAGGATTCCAGAAGCAAGATCATACTACTGAGTTCCCAAAACCAGGACTCCAGAACCAAGATCACACCACCCAGTCCCCAACATCAGGACTTCAGAACCGAGACTGTCCTACCCAGTCACCAACACCATGGTTCCAGAACCCTGACCATACCACCCAGTCCAAACACCATGAATCCAGAACATAGACCATACCACCAAGTCCTCACCACCAGGACTCCAGAAGCAAGACTATGCCACAGAGTCCGCAAAACCAGGACTCCATTACCAAGATCATACCACCCAGTCCCCAACACCATGATTCTAGACCTCAGACCATACCACCCACTCCCCAACACCAGGACACCAGAACCGAGGCTGTTCTCATTCCCTGACAGCAACCAGAGATTAAAAATAAAAAAAGCAAAGAATTGAAACACAAAGAATGTTAGAAAGTTGTAGAACTTCTTGTTATACTTTACATGACTGGGCCGATCATATGTGGTCGGCCTCTTTATTTTGCACGGGGGCGCCTTGCCCTGTATTACCGCACTGCCGGGAGTGGTTTGTTATTTTAACCACCTTGAAAATAAGCAAACATCTTAAAAAAAAACAATAACTGAATGAGGTCCAAAACAGACAGTGTACTAAGGTGAGAGAGAAATCAGGAAGGAAAAGCTTAATGAGAAAAGTCAATATTGACCATATAAACCTTTATCAACTCCTCGAAGTAAATGAGCAATTGCAGTTCCACCGACTGCCTGCAGGGGTGATGACGAGATATTTCAATTTCTTTGACCTTTAGGCTACTTAGAAAACGTCTGGTATATGCTGCAGGATTTATAGGGTTAACTGTTATATTCAATGTACGATTTATGCAAATTTAGTATTCATTTGCTTAAAAAAAAATATCCCAAAGTTCTTATTGAGAATTTTCAGGAATTCCCATTGATGGCCAAAAGTTAGACACCTTTACCTGTCATGTTCCTTTAAGAAAATTGGCCTGAATTGGTTTATTAGCTGTTTTCTTCATGATAAAGGAAGAGAAAGCAAATTAGGGAAGCCCCTACAGGAGACCACCTGATTATAGCCCTTGTCATGGGTAGATTTGCACTTTTATTAAAGGGGATTTCTATGACTTTGATATTAATTGACTATCTTTACGATAGGTCATCAATACTAGATATGGGGAGGGGGTCTGACATTATAAAATATTTAATTCCTAACAACCCCTTTTACATGCGTTCATTATATAATTAAGTAGAACTTTCACATAATAAGAAGGATGTTATACAAGGTCGGGCATATTATTGGTGCAACCTGTGCAGCCGCTCAGGGGCCCAAGGGTTAAGGGGGCCCATTTCCACCTCCAAAGCAGGTGAAATTTTGCATTATTGGACTGTAAATGGCCCTTCTTCCACAGGGGCCCTTTTTGGTCTGTGTCCACCAATGATGTTATAGGTGGTCTTATTTTTTTCCGAAAGTCTCCCAGACATGGGACATTCCAGGAAAAGTCGAGGAGATTTACACAACATGTGAGAAGTCTAAACCCTAGAAATAAAATACGTTTCAGAATGGATTACCTTAAAATTTATCTTAAAGAGGTATTCCTGTCTCCGAGATTTATAGTAAATCCCCTCCAGCTATCTGAAGAACTAACCTTCGGAGAACGGAGAGGTGGTCACACACAACATGGAAATACGCCTTTAAGACAACACAGAACCCGGAAAGACCGAATGGGTTAATATGAAATGCCGGCTCCAGTTATTGGATTGATATCGTGGATCTGCTCTGATCCAAGTCAAACATTTTGATGCCAGAATGAGATTTGCCCGGTGTTTATGCCTCTCTATCTTCTTTATATAGAAGGGTGTAACATTCTCCTCTATCAGGAAGCATTCCCTGTGCAATACCGCGGCGCTCTGCATCCAGGGGCCTGGCCGGGGCCAATACATGTCACTGAGCCTCCTTAGATGTCCACCAGTGGTGGAGAGTATCACTGGAACCAGGTGAAAAACGATACAGGATCTACCAGCACTGTCTGATCACTTGTGATCGCTGTGATCGTCGGTAATCATTAGGGTACCCTACGCTAGAAATGAACAAAACTGTTCCAAATTTGCCCCAAATTTAAAATTCTGGCAGATCCCAAATTTTTCAGGATTTAATTGAAAAAAAAAAAAAACACATTGTACTCTTCTGTCCTAGGTCCTAACATCACCGAGGCCGATCCCCGATCCTCCAAACGTGTATTTTTGGTACTGAAGGAAGGTGAAGCAATTCACATCAATGACGTGACCCATGTAGGAAACCCGGGATCTGCGGTGGTAGTGTTAGGAGTCAGGTGAGGGCCTAGGATAGGGGCATATAAAGTGACTTGATTATTGTTTAACCCCTTCACTCCCCTCTATATATTATGCTTTGGGGTCTAGAAAGACATTGGAGCATAATAAAAGGCTTTTTGGGGCAATTTTAAGGTCTTTGGAGGAGTAAGGATTGATATCTTTCCAGAATTTGGAAGAGAGATATAGCAGAGGAAAATTAGTTAGGGTACCACAAGTGGCTTTACATGGAGCCCAATGCAAAACCATAAATATCTTTCCATCTGTTATGTCCAAAACAGACACCAGAGGGTGCAAGTGAGACAGCATGAGTTGCCTCCAATCACAAACTCTGCTCTGCTACATCTGTATTTTACATTTACAATAAAAGTTCTTAGGCCCATGGGCAAAATGCCTAAATATAGGACATTCATTATTTAATCAGCGTAGGTCAATTAGGAATTGTAATGATTACATGTGGCCTTCTAAAGCATGTATAATACAAGGAAAACCAAGAGAAAAGTGACCTGATTAATATTATTTGGCTTTAAGGTGAACTTTGGAAGCAGCTTTGGATGTGACTGGAGTAAAAAATTTGATGGAATTGAAAATTCCGGCAAAATAAAATAATGCATTTATTTAGAAAATTACTGAAGATGTTTAAACAGTGGAAACAGGGTTAAAAACGAGGAGGGGCTCTTTAAATTTAGAGAAATAAGTCAATTTTAATGAACTAATCATTTGCAGCATTGCACATAAAGCGGAATGAAGCAGAGCACAAATCAAAGTGTTGGCAATGTCTGGAGGAGATTTATACTTGCAGTGATGACTGCAGGACTTTTTAATCAAATGATTGTAGAATCTATTGCCAAAGGAAGTTCTATGCAGTGCCCCCTGCAGGGGAAAATGTAGAATTGCACACACACAATAAAAATGAATGGCAATGACTGGGACCTAGTCCCCTATAGGGAAAGGGAGACACTTTTCCATATTGAGTCTTCTCCTCTGGCTAATTAAGGATGGGTGCCAAGAGATGGATCCACCCATGAAATGTAATCAATACTAAAAAAAAAAGGAATACATAGTTATTTAAGCTGATTTAGAAAGGAACATTTAGAGAAAAACTCAATATACAGCAGAAGTTATCACTCGCTGCAATTTCTTTATGGAATTTTACATGTCGAAAGAGAAGATAAGATGCACGTTGAGGTTGTAAACGTTTCGTGTGGCAGTGCACCTGCCCCGTCCCTCCCTGCCCACTTCAATAGAGCTGAGTTGCAATACCTACCATGACCTGTGGGCAAGTGTGGAGCTGTTTCTGGAAGGAAGCAGCCACGTTTTTGTAATTCTGGACAACCTATTAAAAGCATACCTCTCTATTCACCCAAAATCAGAGTGAAAACCTGTAGTTTCGTCAATCTTTACATAAATCAGTAGTAGAGGTGACTAGAACAAAAATTGCAATATGTCATATAAGAAAAATCAGCTTTTTTTCTCCACCTATGAGCCATTTCTTCTCCTCCTCATGTCTCCTAAACTCATCAATCACTCTAAAAAAATACTAAAATCTGTCTGAGGGATCAGATTACAGCTGCCTGTTAAAGTCTATAGAGATGGAAGGTGAAAGGGAGGAGGCAGGAGAAACAGAGTGACAGAGAAAGGCACCGACATATATACAACTGTGCAGCTGCTTTCTAGTAACTGTAACCTTAGTGCTGGATTCACAGCTACACTGCTCACTGGTGGATTCACAGCTACACTGCTCACTAGTGGATTCACAGCTACACTGTTCACAGCTGGATTCACAGCTACACTGTTCACAGCTGGATTCACAGCTACACTGCTGTATAATGTCCTCCATGCTGCTTCTGAACATGTGTTACAAAAAGACAGGAGAGCAGGAATCCTTCATGTATGTGAGTGCTGTATATTGGAGTCTTTAGCACAGGTTTTCCCCACCCACTAGCTCAGAGACAACTGAAAGTTAGAGATAGAGCGTGAAAAACAGGTGTAAAGTGAAAGATACAAATTTTCATCTTCATCATTTCATGAAAGCAAAGAAATCTATGGTAAAAATACAGAAAAATGCAATAACTACAGGGAGGAGAAAGGGGTATGCAGCTGCAGTCTTTTCCATAGTGTGTGTGAGACTGCATGCTGTGAGGTCGGAGAAGGACCCAGTCACTGAGCAAGTGTGGAAAAAGAAACCCACAGTGGAAAGGTAAAAAGCCAAAATCTTCAGGACTCACATAACATTTCTGACTCTGCTGCATCTAATACATGTATGTAATAATGGATATTTGTAAGAATTTACCCAATATACTAATAATAATTAGAAGTTCTAAAAGTTTCCCTTCAACTTCTTTAACTATCGAAATTTCAGCTGCCGTCATGTAATCTGTCACCTGATTGGTTGAAGCAGTTTTTAGCACAAGATGTCCAGGGCAGAAGTTGGGTTTAGGTCATTTACGATTGCATACAAAGACTAAATTCCATTAAATTCTGCAAAAATTAGATTCTGTAAAAAATATAAAAGATAAACTTATTTTTTTATTGTGCATGATACAAAAAAAAAACAAAGAAAACCATAAATTACATTTATACAGAAGAGGAAGGATTTTTCAGGAAAGGAAGGATTTTTTTATATCTATATTTTATTGGAGTTACATTTAGTCATAATGAATAAATTTCAAAAATTGTAAAAAAAAAATAATTTTCAAAAATTGTAAAAAAAAAAAATATATATTTCATGTTTATTATTAACTTGGAACTAGAATTCCAATTTTTTTTTTTTATTAATGACGCAAGAATCAATGCAAGCAACCAGCGTGCAGAAATGTGCATCTATGTCTGTTGTGGAAGTGGATCATATAGCTCGTTTCTATGTGTGTAAAGTCTTTTTGCACTATTTCATTGGGGGAGTGTAGGGTTAATTGCTCCGTGCACGCCGTCATAGATTTGCACTGCTCTAGATACAACTGGTATTTGACTGTAATTGCTCACCGTTCTTTTGGGACAATGCACTGTATATGACTTAACCATTAGGATGTGGGGCATTTCAATAAAGGATATTACCCTTGTTGACTTTCTTGGGTGCGTCTGAGTGGTTAATCCATGGAACAGTAAGACAAAGCCTACTTAAATATGGCACCATGACCAACTGGGACTTGTGTACATAGTCTTTTATGACTCATAAAAACTTAAGAAGAAGGAATAGATGACTAATCAGCCACTCCGAAAGTGTTTAAAGGGGCCGTCTTTGGGATCCAGAGGTGGCACCCCTCTATTGAAGTCATGGAAGTCTATGTGGGCACATAAGGTTTGTATAGCCATCTATTCTTAAAATCCATCTCCCATGTCCTGTTTTCATCAGAAAAGTTCTACCCAACTGTTACACACCCGTCCTGGATATCCCGGGCTCTGTTTCCTTCCCCTCTGTCCACTGCCTTCAGTTGTGCTCCACGTTGTATTTTGTAGGTTGCCCTGAGTGGATCAATTACATAATCTCCCTAAATCTATTTAAGGCCCATCTAGACACACACCTGTGTCTTGGGATTGAGACTCTAGTGTTCCATGTTTGGGCTGCTCCATTACCTGTGCTTGCTGTGTTTTCAACTTGTATTCATCCCAGTTGGATGCCACTTCATCCATCCTGCTGCTCCTAAGATTCCTGTGTATGTCAAATCCTCACTCCCCACATGGCGTCCTACTTGCTTCATCAACGCCCGGGGTCCGTGTGTGAAGGCTTAGAGGATCCACCTGACCTGATGTGCTTAACAGCAAACTCAAAATCATGGATCCACATATCTAAATAGCAGAGTTGAGCAGGAAGATTCACAAGACCCTAGTCCAGCAACCAAATTGGTAGTCCATGGCACTACAAACGTCCTACTACCTATGACATCCATGGCACCTCTGACATCTAAGGGCCTACTAATCAGAAAAGGTGCAGGACATACCATAGGTTGTAGAAGTTTTGTGGTGCCCTGGTTTGGCGGCCATTTACTACCAATGTGGCCAACTGGACCAGGATTCTGCAAATCTTTATGCTCAATCTAATTTCTGAACTCCCTGCATTTCCAGAGTAGACACGAATCACCACCCCTCCATTTAAGACAATTGGAGTTATGAAGATCTACAGGAACATGTAAGGTTTCTATAGCTATCTCTCCATTAAAGGGGTTGTACAACTTCTGGAAAAAAAAATTGTAATTAACTGGGATAATTTTTAGGCAATAAAATGAAACATAGCCATCATAACCCCTCGTGAATCCAATGCTAGCCACTTTGGTTATCTGGTCAGCACAGGAACAACAACATCCTGTTCTTTGCTTACTTGACTACTGCAGTCTATAATCAGCTGCAGTGGTCACGTGACTGTGTAAGGGGGAAGACCAGGGTGTAAGTACTTTCAGAGCAAGGGATCCGGAACTGCTGGGGCCATACCTCTTGTTGCAGGGGGAAGACAGACTGCAAGATGAGGAGTCATGTGACAGGGAAGCAGGGGGTGTGTGGAGAGAGAGAGCTGGGAGGTCAGGTGACAGAGGGACTTCTGGTGTGACTAGAGGGAGGAAGATTACGTTTTGCGCGGGAAAGCGGAGCTGGATCCGGCACAGCAGAGCAGCGTGAGAGGGTCCAGGCTCCTTGCTCCAGGACTGGGAGCAAGAGCCGAGTGCAGTGGACCGGAGAAGTCAGGCCAACAAGAGAAGAGACGCAGGGTCGGTGGAGCCGGGCACGTGAGGTGCCGTGTTATGGACTAGGGGCTCAGTGGGTAAAACCGGAGACCGCCCGCTGCCGCCAGAAGACAGAGCATTGTTTGGGCGGGGACGCCTGAAAAATCAACACTGGCATCAGCTGGCATCTGCCTTGTAAGGAGCGAGAGTCAGCTAAGTGAAAAAACTGTTGATTATAACCGGTTTGACTCTGCTACATCCAGTTAAACTGTGAACTGTCAGTGATAGACTTTTACCTGCTTTTCCCTTGTTTTCCCCTGATACTCCCTGTGTGGAGATTTACCCTGTTATTATAAACTTCCCCTGTTTATTAACCCCATATTGGCTGTTCTGTGTTTCTGTGTCGCTGCATCTAAAGTGCCCGTGTGACATTTGGCGTAGTCGGCAGGATGCAGTCGTTAGACACAGACACTGCAGAGCAGCCCATCCTGGGAGCCCCTGGATCTAGCTTGCCGCTGGGGGCCATGCTCAGCAATCTTCCAAAGTTCACCAGGGACAATATGATGCTGTGGGACTGGATTGAGAGAGTTAGGAGTATGTTACGTATGCATCCGATGACCCCAGCTATGCAAGCCGAAATAGCCTGACTGGCCTGGATGGCGAGGCCCGACAATCCGTGATGTACCGCCCTCCCCATGACCGGGATACTGTAGAAAAAGTGGTGCAGATACTGGAAGAAATGCATGGGGATCCCACCAATGTAGGAGAGCTGAGGATACAACTGTTTCACCAAGTGCAGCAGGAGGGGGAGACTGTGATGCAGTATGTTAGCCTTACAGAGGGTGCATGCCTATATCACTAGAAAAGACGACATGGGGAATTTGGGAATGGGCCCCCCTGACGTGATCTTAAGGGACCAGTTTGTGGCAGGCCTCAGGGATGTGCAGCTAAAGCAGGCCTTGCGGGAGGATCTTTCAACAACTAATCCGAGCTGCCCAGGCTCAGGAGACGTCGAGTGAAGGGAAGATCCTTGGGAAAATAATAGTGCCAGCAGCTGCGGCGCTCACCTTACCGCCCGCACGGGCCTGCACACCTCTTGAGGGGGTCGAAATTCAGATAGAACCAACATCGATGGACAAAGTACCCCCCGGACTCTTGGTGGCTCGAACACTGGCCACCGTCCAGGGTGGCAATGTTATAGTGCGGTGTGTTAATCTGGGCGAAGATGATCTCACACTCCCTCCCAGGGCGGAAATAGCCCAGATTCTGGGAATGCCAGAGAAGTTGGTGCGACCTGATGTGGTACAGCTGTCTGCTGTACGAGGAGACCCCGGGATTCTGGCGGTCACCGTGCCGCCAGAATCCCATCGGGCTAGTACGAAGGGGGGACGAAGAATCCTAGAACGAATGCGGGCTGAATTGACGGGACTTACACCTCGACAGGTGCAGCAGGTTGAGGAGGTGCTGGAGCGGTACCAGGAAGTCTTTGCTCGCCATGAGGATGATTTTGGTTGCACCGAAGCCATTACCCACGAGATTCCCACGGGGAGCGCTGCCCCAGTGTGGGAGAGATACCGGCAGATACCTCCCCAGATGTATAAAGAGGTTAAGGAGATGCTAGCCCATATGTTACAGAATGGTGTGATACGGGAGAGTCAGAGTCTGTGGGCGGCCCCGATTGTCCTGGTCCGGAAGAAAGATGGGACCCTGCGGTTCTGTGTGGACTATAGACGGCTGAATGCCTGTACAGTACGGGACCCACTACCCCGAATCGAAGAGTCCCTGTCGGCCTTAGGGAAGGCAAGATACTTCTCCTCTTTGGATCTGGCCAGTCGGTACTGGCAGGTGCCCGTGGCCGAACATGACCTTGCAAAGACAGCGTTCATATTACCCATGGGACTGTTCGAGTTCAATCGGATGCCCTTCGGCCTTAGTAACGCCCCCGGGACATTCCAGCATCTGATGGAGAGGTGCCTGGGCGATTTAAACTTCGAGGCGACACTGATTTACCTTGACGACATAATTGTCTATGCCGCCACCTTCAAGGAGCACCTCCAGCGACTGGAGCAAGTACTGAGTCGCCTACAGAGTCATGGCCTAAAGGTGAAGCCGCAGAAGTGCCACCTGTTCCGCAAAAAGATCGAATATCTCGGTCATACTGTGTCCGGTGAAGGAGTCAGGCCCACCCAGGAAAAGGTGGACGCCGTACAGGAGTGGCCTACCCCGAAGACAGTGAAGGACGTTCGGGCCTTCCTGGGACTTGCCGGGTACTACCAAAGATTCATGAAAAACTTCGCCCGCATAGCCAACCCATTGCTGGAGCTACTTAAGGGAGTGCCGGCGGGCTCCAAGAATCAAGCGATTCGGTGGGGAAGCAGCCAGGAAGAAGCCTTCCGTGCCCTAAAAATGGCCCTGACCGAGGCCCCAATACTTGCCTATGCGGATTTCTCCCAACCCTTCATACTCCACACTGATGGGAGCCTACATGGTCTGGGAGCCGTGTTATCCCAAGTACAGGAGGGGAAAGAGCGCGTGATTGTGTACGCCAGCCGCTCCCTTCACGACTCCGAGAGGAACCCAGATAATTATAGCTCTTTCAAATTAGAGTTGCTGGCCCTGGTTTGGGCAATGACCGAGAAGTTTGCGGAGTATTTGTCCAGGTCCGAAGTACTGGTGAGAACAGATAACAATCCGCTGGCCCACCTGGAGAATGCGAAATTGGGGGCCCTGGAGCAGCGGTGGGTGGCCCGCATGGCCAGGTACCGGTATAAGATTGCCTACCGGCCTAAGGCAGAGAATACTCATGCCGACGCTCTCTCCAGAGTGACATATGAACGGCCTGATCATGGCCGCGATGAAGATTTGGAGGCGGATGAGACCCCTAGCTTCCGAAGTTTCGTGGGACCGCTGGCTGCAGCGCAGGGACAGATCGGAGAGACGTCGGAAGAACAAGTGCTAGGACGGCCAAGAGATGACTGGATCCAACTTCAACAGACTGACAGAGAAGTTGCTCAATTACGTCAATGGGTGGCTTTGCGGCAAGTCCCCAGTCGAGAAGAGAGGAGTACCCTGTCCTCGGGAGCACTGAAAATGCTTGGACAATGGGAGAGACTGTGTTTGCGAGATGGGCTGCTGTACCAACGGGTGCAGCTACTGCGAGAGTTCGGGACCACCTGGCAAGTGGTGATCCCAGAGAAGTTGGTCGGAGTAGTGGCTAAGGAGGCTCATGAACCAGGGGCTCACTTCGGACCAGAGAAGATGTTTCAGTGGTTGCAGAGGCTGGTGTATCATCCCCGACTGCGAGCAACAATAGAAGACACTTGTCGAAGATGTCGGAGCTGTGAACTGGTAAAGCCCCCGAATCAGCGGGTCCCCATACAAACTATTGTGACTTCTGCCCCCTTGGAGGTGCTGATGATCGACTATTTGACTGTTGGACCGGCGCATCTCGAGTATGAACATTGCCTGGTAATGACAGACCACTTCACCAAGTTTGCGGTAGTGACCCCGACCAGAGACCAGAACGCAGAGTCAGCTGCGCAGGCCATCTGCCGAGACTTCATTCGGGTGTACGGCTGCCCAAAGAGGATTCATTCCGATCAAGACACCTGCTTCCAAGGCCTGGTGATGGAAGAACTGCACCGGTTGTACAAGATTGAGTCACGGACTATTCCTTACCACCCTCAAGGAAATGGGGCCTGTGAACGCTTTAATCGGACACTGATCCAAATGCTCCGCACGTTGGAGGAAGATCGGAAGGTACGATGGCCTGAGTTTGTGGCCGAGCGGGTGTGGCTCTACAACAACTGAGTGAATAGTACGATGGGGTTCACTCCTTATACTTTGCTGTTCGGACGAAAGGGGCGAGAGATCACCGAGTTAGAGCTGGACCCCGAGGAGGACTACCCACAGACGGCGGTGTCTTCCTGGGTCCGAGAACATCGGCATCGACTGCAGACCCTCCGACGGTTGGTACAACAAAAGTTTCAGGCGCTCAAACATCATGAGACATTGCCTCTTCGAGGGACAGCTCTGAGGCCCGGGGAGCGGGTGTTGGTTCGGGACAGGAGGCCTCGGGGCAAATTTAGTAGGCGGTGGGAACGGACCCCGCACCGAGTGAAGCGCAGGATTGGCGCTGAAGGACCTGTGTATGAAGTTCAACCCGAGGGGGCTGAAGGAGCCCCTACCAGAGTGGTTCATCGTAGTATGCTGCGACCCTGTCTGTCTAAAGATGACGAGGGTGGAGAAGAATCACCTGTTTCTAGAGAGGGACCTGTCACAGTTGCCCCAAGCCATGATGTGGACGAAGAAGAGTTGTTTATTCTACCTCCGAGACCCAGCACTCGATTACCTGCAGTCCCTAGTGCAGGCGGCAAGGGAACAAGATCGGTTGAAGCCACCGGGCAGGCAGAGATTAAAAATCTGAGTGACCCTGCACCCCCCCATCGGTCAAACTGAGTTGTTGCAGGGGGAAGACAGACTGCAAGTAGAGGAGTCATGTGACAGGGAAGCAGGGGGTGTGTCGAGAGAGAGAGCTGGGAGGTCAGGTGACAGAGGGACTCCTGGTGTGACTAGAGGGAGGAAGATTACGTTTTGCGTGGGAAAGCGGAGCTGGATCCGGCTCAGCAGAGCAGTGTGAGAGGGTCCAGGCTCCTGGCTCCAGGACTGGGAGCAAGAGCCGAGTGCAGTGGACCGGAGAAGTCAGGCCAACTAGAGAAGAGACGCAGGGTCGGTGGAGTCGGGCACATGAGGTGCCGTGTTGTGGACTAGGGGCTCAGCGGGTAAAACCGGAGACTGCCCGCTGCCGCCAGAAGACAGAGCATTGTTTGGGCGGGGACGCCTGAAAAATCAACACCGGCATCAGCTGGCATCTGCCTTGTGAGGAGCGAGAGTCAGCTAAGTGAAAAAAACTGTTGATTACAACCGGTTTGACTCTGCTACATCCAGTTAAACTGTGAACGGTCAGTGATAGACTTTTACCTGCTTTTCCCTTGGTTTTCCCCTGATACTCCCTGCGTGGAGATTGACCCTGATATTATAAACTTCCCCTGTTTATTAACCCCATATTGGCTGTTCTGTGTCGCTGCATCTAAAGTGCCCGTGTTACAACTGGAACAGGAAGTCATCGGATGTGACCCAAACATCTTGTTTCAGTCATCAATCGCATACCTCAGAAGTGAGGTGATTGAAGAATGGGATGTCAACGTGGTGACCAAACCTGGATCCATGGACGACAGAACTGATGATTATGTCTCATTTTATTGTTTTAAAACCATAAATCAGTTTTAAGATTTTTTAGTAGCTGGACATGAAATACGGAAAAGTACCCAAATGTGCCCAAATGCTCATGAAAACACGTCACCATAATTTAGAAGTAGTTACTTTTCAATATCTTGCTTAGCTCTGTACAGCACCGTTGTTTTAATGCTTCCTGTAGATGGGATTCCCATGGAAAGATCTTCAGTTTCCATAATTCCTCTCATCTCTCACAGACATTCCCTCTTCCCTCAATTACAAGGTGTAAATTAGTGGAGTAATAACTGTTTTCACAAACTGAGACATAGCTCTGCTCCTCACTGACACCCAACAATCAGCTGCCCAGCACATGAAACAGTAACATTGGTGTCCCTTCCAACTCTACCATTCTATGATTCTATGATTCTATGATTAAAGGAATTCCTTAAAGGGGTTGTCCACTGCTAGGACCACTCCTTCTCATACTCCACACTTGGCCCCAATGAAATAAAAAAAGCTTATACTCACCTCCCGTGTCGGCACCGTTCCTGCGTTTTTTCAGCATTTTTGATGGCAAAATAGAATGGTATTCTTTTTTTTTTCATAGAACTTTATGTACAGTACATGCCTAAATAGAGATAGAAGGTCAGTGTAAAGAGACACTGCAAAAACGCATCAAAAAATGCAGGAAAACCTGCATTTTTGACGCAGCTGTTTTCCTGGCAGAGAAAAGTTGTCAGCCGATTTGCAGCAGATTTAGTTGCAGAAAAAAACACAACGTGTGTGAACATAGCCTTATCATGGGTTTAGCTATCTGTGTTACATGTAGATGCTTCTCTCGACGGACTAGGAGGGATTCTCTATCAGGACCATGATGGCTGTCTGCGTCCCGTTTACTACATTAGTCGAGGATTGACTCCCAGTGAACGCAACTACCCAGCTCACAAATTGGAGTTTCTGGCTCTGAAATGGGCTGTAGTGGACACGCTGCATGACTACCTCTATGGGGTACATTTCGTGGTTCATACCGACAACAATCCATTAACCTACGTGAGAACCACAGCAAAACTGGATGCCAAGGGGGACCGGTGGCTTGCCGCACTCTCTCTGTATGATTTCAGCTTAAAATATCGACCAGGGATCAGTAACATTGATGCAGACACACTCTCTCGCCTGCCTAGGGAACCCTTAAATGAAGAAGAAGGAGGATGGATAGAGGTCCCTGCCCCTGAGGTGAAAACTCTGTGCCGTAGACAGGGCCGGCTCCAGGTTTTTCTGGGCCCCGGGCGAAAGAGTCTCAGTGGCCCCTTTAACACATACACGATTCATGATGCACAGATACCGCACAGAAATATATATATATATATATAGTACAATGCCAAAGATTTCACTTCTTACATTACATGAGTGATATCTATTGTAAATTCCACAATAGCTCAGAAACCAGTGAATCGCTCCACACAGAATAGTGGCCCCCATATAACGCTCCATACGGAATACTGGCCCCCATATAAGGCTCCATACAGGATACTGGCCCCCATATAACGCTTCATACTGAATACTGGCCCCCATATAACGCTTCATACGGAATACTGGCCCCCATATAACGCTTCATACGGAATACTGGCCCCCATATAAGGCCCCATACGGAATACTGGCCCCCATATAAGGCCCCATAAGGAATACTGGCCCCCATATAAGGCCCCATAAGGAATACTGGCCCCCATATAAGGCCCCATACGGAATACTGGCCCCCATATAAGGCTCCATGCGGAATACTGACCCCCATATAAGGTTCCATGCGGAATACTGACCCCCATATAAGGCTCCATGCGGAATACTGGCCCCCATATAAGGCTCCATACGGAATACTGGCCCCCATATAAGGATCCATACGGAATACTGGCCCCCATATAAGGCTCCATACGGAATACTGGCCCCCATATAAGGCTCCATATGGAATACTGGCCCCCATATAAGGCTCCATACGGAATACTAGCCCCCATATAAGGCCCCATAAGGAATACTGGCCCCCATATAAGGCCCCATAAGGAATACTGGCCCCCATATAAGGCCCCATACGGAATACTGGCCCCCATATAAGGCTCCATGCGGAATACTGACCCCCATATAAGGTTCCATGCGGAATACTGACCCCCATATAAGGCTCCATACGGAATACTGGCCCCCATATAAGGCTCCATACGGAATACTGGCCCCCATATAAGGCTCCATACGGAATACTGGCCCCCATATAAGGCTCCATACGGAATACTGGCCCCCATATAAGGCTCCATATGGAATACTGACCCCCATATAAGGCTCCATACGGAATACTGCCCCCATATAAGGCTCCATATGGAATACTGGCCCCTATATAAGGCTCCATACGGAATACTGGCCCCCATATAAGGCTTCATACGGAATACTGGCCCCCATATAAGGCTCCATACGGAATACTGGCCCCCATACGGAATACTGGCCCCCATATAAGGCTCCATACGGAATACTGACCCCCATATAAGGCTCCATACGGAATACTGGCCCCCATATAAGGCTCCATATGGAATACTGGCCCCTATATAAGGCTCCATACGGAATACTGGCCCCCATATAAGGCTTCATACGGAATACTGGCCCCCATATAAGGCTCCATACGGAATACTGGCCCCCATACGGAATACTGGCCCCCATATAACGCTCCATACAGGATACTGGTCCCCTTATAAAGCTCCATACAGGATACTGGCCCCCATATAACGCTCCATACAGGATACTGGTCCCTTATAAAACTCCATACAGGATACTGGCCCCCATATAACGCTCCATACGGAATACTGGCCCCCATATAACGCTTCATACGGAATACTGGCCCCCATATAAGGCCCCATACGGAATACTGGCCCCATATAAGGCCCCATAAGGAATACTGGCCCCCATATAAGGCTCCATGCGGAATACTGACCCCCATATAAGGTTCCATGCGGAATACTGACCCCCATATAAGGCTCCATGCGGAATACTGGCCCCCATATAAGGCTCCATACGGAATACTGGCCCCCATATAAGGCTCCATACGGAATACTGGCCCCCATATAAGGCTCCATATGGAATACTGGCCCCCATATAAGGCTCCATATGGAATACTGGCCCCCATATAAGGCTCCATACGGAATACTGGCCCCCATATAAGGCTCCATACGGAATACTGGCCCCCATACGGAATACTGGCCCCCATATAAGGCTCCATACGGAATACTGGCCCCCATATAAGGCTCCATACGGAATACTGGCCCCCATATAAGGCTCCACATGGAATACTGGCCCCCATATAAGGCTCCATACGGAATACTGGCCCCCATATAAGGCTCCATACGGAATACTGGCCCCCATATAAGGCTCCATACGGAATACTGGCCCCCATACGGAATACTGGCCCCCATATAAGGCTCCATACAGGATACTGGTCCCCTTATAAAGCTCCATACAGGATACTGGCCCCCATATAACTCTCCATACAGGATACTGGTCCCCTTATAAAACTCCATACAGGATACTGGCCCCCATATAATGCTCCATACAGGATACCGGTCCCCTTATAACTGTAACGGGTCTGGGAGGCGGAACCTCTGGGCTACTATACAAGGGAGCGGTCCTTGTAAGGGAGCGGGTGGCAACCAGGCAGGCCGTCACAGCAGGTGACCGGGACAGTCTCTGGGTGTACGGGCAGGAGGTCACGGCAAGTGATCAGGGCAGTCTCTGGAAGAACGGGCTGGAGGTCACGGCAAGTGACCGGGGCAGTCTCTGGAAGAACGGGCTGGAGGTCACGGCAAGTGACCGGGGCAGTCTCTAGGTAAAGGGTAGGTACGACCTGTGATGGCTGAACCTCCAGGTAGGCTAGCAAGGCAGATGGAGGATGTGTGCTCCCAGGTGAGCAAGCGAGAGTCTCTGGAATAGCAGGTGGTCACAGCACGTGACGGCGGAGCCTCCAGGTAGGCAAGCAGGCAGGTAGCGGAGAAGCGCTCCCAGGTGAGCGGGCAAGAGTCTCTGGAATAGCTGGTGGTCCCAGCACGTGACAGCGGAACCCCCGGGCAGGCAAGCAGGCAGGTAGTGGAGAAGCGCTCCCAGGTGAGCGGGCAAGAGTCTGGAATAGCTGGTGGTCACAGCACGTGACAGCGGAGCCGACGGGCAGGCAAGCAGGCAGGTAGCGGAGAAGCGCTCCCAGGTGAGCGGGCAAGCTGGTCCATAGACAGACTGACCGGAGTTGTAAGGCAGACCGTCGGACCTCAGGCAAGCAGGCAGGTAGCTGATGTGCGCTCCCAGGTGAGCGGGCAAGTTGGTCCTTAGACAGACTGACCGGAGTTGTAAGGCAGACCGTCGGACCTCAGGCAGGCAGGCAGGTAACAGGAAATCAGGCAGGATTAGGACAGCAAGCTGGCAGGAATCTGGCAGGTAACTGGCAGGTAACTGGCAACGGGACCTGAGGGCTGAAGCAGAGTAGAACGGTGCAACAACATTGCTCGGGCACCTCCATTTTGGAGGAGGTGCCTTATATATGGTAAAGTCCTCCGGCCATTGGCCGGGGACTCCTTAGGACGGCGCGCGCGGCCCCTTTAAGAGGGAGGGCGCGCGCGCGCGCCCTAAGCACAGTGGCCGGGAAGGAGCGCGCGCTGCCAGCAGAGCGGGAGAGGGACGCCGGGCACGGAGCAGAGCGGTGAGGGGAACAGCGTCCCTGCCTAGCAGAGGGCAGGGACGCCGGCACTACAGTACCCCCCCCTTTAGGCCCCCCCTTTTTTAGGCCAGATAGAAATTTAGCTAGGATGAGAGGGGCATGGATGTTCTCCCGGGGCTCCCACGTTCTCTCCTCAGGACCAAACCCCTTCCAATCTACCAGAAAAAAGGTCTTTCCTCTTATCCTTTTGGTGGCAAGAATGTTCTCTACCTCAAACTCGTCCTCAGTAGAAACCGGAGCAGGAGGCGTACCTGTAGACTTGGAAAAAGAGTTAAGCACCACGGGTTTGAGGAGAGATACATGGAAGGAGTTAGGGATCCGTAAGTTGGCCGGGAGTTTCAATTTATAGGCCACCGGGTTGATCTGACTGATGACCTCCAGAGGACCGATGAACCGAGGCCCTAACTTGTAAGAAGGTATCTTGAGTCGAACATATTTAGATGAGAGCCAGACTTTATCTCCTGGATGAAATTGTGGAGGATCCAGGCGTTTTTTGTCAGCGTGTCTTTTCATACGCTCGGATGACAGAAGGAGTGCGGACTGGGTACTCTCCCATATGGAGGAAAATTTGCTAACGAGAGATTCCGCAGCCGGGTTGTCCACAGAGGTGGAGACAGGAAAAGGAATCCGAGGATGCTGACCAAAGACTACAAAAAACGGGGATTTGGAGGAGGATTCGCTCTCGTGATTATTATAAGAGAACTCGGCCCATGGTAGGAGATCCACCCAGTCAGAATGGTGGGCATTAACGAAGTGCCGGAGGTAACTGGTCAGGTTCTGATTGATCCGCTCCACTTGACCATTGGATTGTGGGTGGTAAGCGGAAGAGAAGTCCAGGGTGACGTCTAGTAGTTTACAAGTGGCTCTCCAGAAACGTGAGGTGAACTGTACCCCACGATCCGACACGATGTGGAGGGGCAGGCCATGAAGACGGAAGATGTGGCGGATAAAGTCTTTAGCCAGCTCGGGTGCAGACGGAAGGCCTGGCAGGGGAATAAAGTGAGCCATCTTGGAAAAGCGGTCAGCGACCACCCAAATGACCGCACAACCGGCAGAGACGGGGAGATCAGTTATAAAGTCCATTGCTATATGCTGCCAGGGGGCAGCAGGTACAGGAAGCGGAAGGAGGCGTCCGGCTGGCAGATGTCTCGGGACTTTGTTGCGGGCGCAGGACACACAGGCAGAAACAAAGTCTATTATGTCCTTGTGCAGGGTAGGCCACCAATAGTGCCGGGCAATAAGCTGGAGGGTCTTTTTCTGACCGGCGTGGCCAGCTAGTTTAGACGAATGGCCCCAGTGTAGGATCTTCTCCCGATCAGGTACTGAAACAAACGTCTTACCGGGAGGGAGACGATTTAGACTCACGGGAGCCACCTGCATTACTCTGGCGGGATCGATGATATGTTTAGGTTCTTCCTCGAGATCGGACACCAGAAAGGATCGGGACAAGGCGTCTGCTTTGACGTTTTTGTCAGCCGGGCGAAAATGAAGAACAAAATCAAAGCGAGCAAAAAACAAGGACCACCGGGCTTGGCGCGGGTTAAGTCTCTGGGCATGCTGGAGGTAAGCCAAGTTCTTGTGGTCAGTGTAAATTATTACCGGATGAAGAGCCCCCTCGAGTAGGTAACGCCACTCCTCCAACGCCAGCTTGATGGCCAATAACTCTCGGTCTCCTATGGAATAGTTGCGCTCAGAAGAGGAGAAGAGTTTGGAGAAGAAGCCACAAGTTACCATTCTCCCGGAAGATGATTTTTGAGTAAGTACCGCTCCGGCTCCAGAGGAGGAGGCGTCAACTTCCAGGAAGAACTGCTTGTTGCCGTCCGGGCGATGCAGCACCGGGGCGGAAGAGAAGGCCTGTTTTAGGGAAAGAAAGGCCTCCTCTGCTTCGGGCGGCCACTCTTTGGGATTAGTACCCTTACGGGTGAGCGCGGAAATTGGGGCAGTCCGGGAAGAGAAGTGCGGGATGAAGAGGCGGTAATAGTTGGCGAAGCCCAGGAACCGTTGAATAGCCTTCAACCCCTCTGGTCGGGGCCATTTCCCGATGGCAGACAGTTTCTCAGGATCCATTTGTAGGCCGGTCTGAGAGATAATGTAGCCCAGAAACGGAAGCGAGGTCTGCTCAAAGAGGCACTTCTCATATTTAGCGTAGAGATGGTTCTGCCTGAGCCTGAGCAGGACCTGACGAACATCCCTCCGGTGAGTCTGGAGATCCGGAGAGAAGACCAAGATGTCGTCCAGGTACACCACTACGCAGGAGTAGAGAAGGTCCCGGAAGATGTCATTGACCAACTCTTGAAAGACGGCAGGAGCGTTACAGAGGCCAAAGGGCATTACCAGATATTCATAGTGGCCGTCCCGGGTGTTGAATGCCGTCTTCCATTCATCCCCCTGACGGATACGAACCAGGTTGTACGCCCCACGGAGGTCCAGTTTGGTGAAGATTCTAGCCCCCCTCAGACGATCAAATAACTCCGGAATGAGCGGAAGGGGGTACTTATTCTTCACCGTGATCTGGTTAAGGCCTCTATAGTCTATACAGGGACGGAGAGAGCTGTCCTTCTTTTTGACGAAAAAGAAGCCTGCTCCCGCCGGGGAGGTAGATTTCCGGATGAATCCCCTGGCCAGATTCTCCTCAATATATTCGGACATCGACCGGGTCTCAGCAGCGGATAATGGATAAATACGCCCACGGGGAGGAGAAGTACCAGGTAACAGGTCGATAGGGCAGTCGTATGGTCTATGAGGGGGTAGTGTCTCTGCCTCCTTTTTATTAAAGACATCAGCATAAGACCAATAAGGAATCGGAAGTCCAGGTAGATTAGCTGGGGTAGGAGAAGGACGGACGGGATGAACGGGAACCAGACAGGTCTTATGGCAGCCCTGTCCCCAGCGAAGGACTTCTCCGGTCTGCCAGTCAAGAACGGGTGCATGTCTCTGGAGCCAAGGTAGGCCTAGCAAGAGGGCGTGAGAGAGTCCAGGCAGAACATGGAAGGAGATACTTTCAGAATGCAGCATTCCCACCTGCAGAGTAATGGATTCGGTGATGAGTTGGATGGGGCGTGGTAAGAGCCCCCCATCCACAGCAGCAACAGACAAGGGTACAGCCAGAGGTTTGGTGGGGATGCGGTATTTCTCTACCAGGGACTGTGAAATAAGATTCCCGGCTGCTCCAGAGTCCAGTTGGGCTAGTTCGAAATAACGGTTCTCCCCGTAGACGATTGAAACTGACAACAGCAGGGATGGAGAGGATTTATTCTTGTCTAGGTGGACCTCTCTGAGCGAACCTAGACACAGGCGTTTCCCGACCTCTCCGGGCAGGCACGGATCCGGTGCTCCTTACTGCCACAGTAGAAGCAGGTCCCCTCGGCACGGCGTAAGTCCTGACGGGTCTTGACCATCTTGGTCTGGTCGACCTGCATAGGCTCAGGAGGGTGTACCTGGTTAGAGACAGAAGGAGTGACGGGTTTCTGAAAAGTAGGAGCTAGACGTGGTAACCTCCTCTCACGGGTGACCTCTCTGGCACGCTCCTGGAACCGTAGGTCAATCCGGGTGGCAAGAGTTATTAAGTCATCGAGAGTGGTAGGAATGTCCCGACCGGCAAGTTCATCTTTAATACGGCCGGACAGACCCTCCCAGAAGACGGAAACCAGAGCGTCGTTATCCCAGGCCAGCTCCGAGGCAAGGGTACGGAACCGTATGGCATATTGGCCCACGGTGAGACTTTCCTGACGGAGGCGTAGCAACGATGATGCGGATGAGGTCTTCCGTCCGGGTTCGTCGAAGACTTTCCGGAAGGCCGTGAGAAAAGCAGGCAAGTTGGACACCAGGGGGTCTCCTCTCTCCCATAGAGGATTTAGCCAGGCCAGGGCCTCCCCGGTGAGATGGGACATGATGAATGCAATTTTGGCTCGGTCGGAGTTAAACTGGTGGGACAATAGTTCAAAGTGCAGGGTGCACTGATTTATGAAGCCCCGAGCCTGGGCTGAGTCGCCTCCGAAGCGAGGAGGTGCAGAAAGCCGAGGTCCGGGGTAGGATATCATGGTGTTAGTGGACAGCGGAGCTGCCGGATTGCGAGACATGGCACTGGCGGAGGTTGTTGGTGGAACAGTCAGAGTGTCCAGGCGAGTATTGACATTCCGCAGGTGACCCAGGATGGACTCCTGTTGGGACCTTTGACGGGACAGTTCATGACACAGGTCCGAGAGCGAGGGAGCTTGGGTGCCACCGGGTTCCATGGCCCGAGCAAACTGTAACGGGTCTGGGAGGCGGAACCTCTGGGCTACTATACAAGGGAGCGGTCCTTGTAAGGGAGCGGGTGGCGACCAGGCAGGCAGTCACAGCAGGTGACCGGGACAGTCTCTGGGTGTACGGGCAGGAGGTCACGGCAAGTGATCAGGGCAGTCTCTGGAAGAACGGGCTGGAGGTCACGGCAAGTGACCGGGGCAGTCTCTGGAAGAACGGGCTGGAGGTCACGGCAAGTGACCGGGGCAGTCTCTAGGTAAAGGGTAGGTACGACCTGTGATGGCTGAACCTCCAGGTAGGCTAGCAAGGCAGATGGAGGATGTGTGCTCCCAGGTAAGCAAGCGAGAGTCTCTGGAATAGCAGGTGGTCACAGCACGTGACGGCGGAGCCTCCAGGTAGGCAAGCAGGCAGGTAGCGGAGAAGCGCTCCCAGGTGAGCGGGCAAGAGTCTCTGGAATAGCTGGTGGTCCCAGCACGTGACAGCGGAACCCCCGGGCAGGCAAGCAGGCAGGTAGTGGAGAAGCGCTCCCAGGTGAGCGGGCAAGAGTCTGGAATAGCTGGTGGTCACAGCATGTGACAGCGGAGCCTCGAGGCAGGCAAGCAGGCAGGTAGCGGAGAAGCGCTCCCAGGTGAGCGGGCAAGCTGGTCCATAGACAGACTGACCGGAGTTGTAAGGCAGACCGTTGGACCTCAGGCAAGCAGGCAGGTAGCTGATGTGCGCTCCCAGGTGAGCGGGCAAGTTGGTCCTTAGACAGACTGACCGGAGTTGTAAGGCAGACCGTCGGACCTCAGGCAGGCAGGCAGGTAACAGGAAATCAGGCAGGATTAGGACAGCAAGCTGGCAGGAATCTGGCAGGTAACTGGCAGGTAACTGGCAACGGGACCTGAGGGCTGAAGCAGAGTAGAACGGTGCAACAACATTGCTCGGGCACCTCTGTGGCACCCCAGGGGTCTGGTTTCCACAGTAACAAGCAATGTTATGTCTGAGAGCAGGTGGGAGGTCTCTTGGTCAGGAATCCTATGCATGCCACACCTCCTGCCCAGTCCTGGGAGGGGAAGGACTTCCCCTATATAAACCTGGGGCTGAGGCAGGGTTAGGGAGTTCAGAGGGAGAGTGCAGCCAGGAGGGCTGACAGGGAGCTGTGGCTCCGGCTGGGCCCAGCTCCTGGGCAATGCCAGAAGTAGAGACAGAGAAGCAGATATAGGAAAAGAACATCAGGAGCTCTGTGGGAGCAGTGCTACAAGGAGTCAGGGGCTGGCAGCTGCAGAGCTCGCCCTGACTGAGAAGTTATCACCGGACCCGGAGTCCGAGGCTGTGGGGACTAACTCCTACCCAGCAGCAGAATCCGTCAGGCAGGGGATTTCAGGTCCTCTGGCCAAGAAACCCGAAGGCACGGTCACACGCATGGGACCAGCACCGCCGTCGTGGAGCGGAAGCTACTAGAAGGCCCCGAGTCACCGGCCATACGGGTGAGCACCACACGGTACACTCAGGGACGTGGGCTACTTATACTCGCTTCTAGCAAGGTAGCCAGAAGAGTACAGTCAGTTTGGGAGGCCTACAACTCCGCCTGGCCAGGGGAGATCCCATCTGCTCAAGGACTGACCAGGCCCCAATCGCTAGCCAGTACTCCGGGAGGGTCTATCTTTGTCACCAGTAAAGACCCTGAACTACACCGCATCGTCTCTGAGTGGTTCCTGCTACCCCCATCATCCACGTCGGCTGCCCTGAGGCCATACCCCTCCCGTTGGGGGTTATACCATCTACGCTGCACTATCCTACCACCGGCCTCAGCGGTCTGCCCTGCAGCGGCAGCTCCATAGCTGCATTCAACGGGTGGCGTAGTCGTCCTACATCTACCGCTGATACAGCGCCACTTAGTCTGACTCCCTGGGCACAGACCGGGTCACCGCCACGAGACTACAACCCTCAACAGATCCGGCTCCGGGTAAGCTCCCGCATGCGCAACGCAGCGCGACACAGGCCCAGGGGCGCGTCAACTTTTGGCGTAGTCGGCAGGATTTCGTGCCCGCAACCACCGGGTACTGCGTGCCTGAAAAAGACTGTTCAAACTTACCTGTGGTGAAGATTCCCGCCATCCGGCGCCATCTTCCGCTTCCTTCCCGCCATCGGTGGAGTTTTCCCGCCATCCGGCGCCATCTTCAGCCTTCTTCCCGCCATACGTGGAGTTTTCCCGCCATTGGACGCCATCTTGAGGACGCCGCGCGGGAAGAAGAGGGGCGTGGACTCCGAAAGCGCGCGAGAACTGAAGCCCCGCCTCACGTCCGGACGTTGCGTAAGGTCCTGGAAGGAGCCCAGCAGACGCCGACGTCACAGGAGCGCGACGGAAGGTCCTCAACCCTGACGATCCACTGCGGAGCCGCGGCCTACGGAAGAGGATCATCGCAAGGTAGGCCACGGTCCACTAGGGGGGAGAAGGATGCCGGATACGGAGGAGAGCTTCACCGCTTCAACCCCCGCCAGCGCTACCGCTGTTGCGGTCATGCCTTTCACCATGCCCTATATCCCGGGGGCAGCCTGGCTACCCCAGTACTCAGGGGAGTCACATACCCTGCATGACTTTAGAGAAAAGCTGGATAGCCTCTTCCAGGTGTACCCCCTCACAGAGGAGCAAAAAGTGAGCATCCTGGTGGCCCAATTAACCGGGGCAGCCCAAAGGGGGGTAAAGTCCTGGCCACCTGGGAGGAGGACTGTCGCAGAGATACTAACCCAGCTAACCGAGGAGGAGCTGCAGTACTACCAATACGAGGAAAGCCAAGAGGACCCGGACGGGTCTGAGGACTACCCTCAGGAGGGAGCACAAAGAGGACATAGCTACTGAAGGGAAGTAGCGTGAATAAAGAGCTGTAAATAGTTACCCGTAAGGGTACAAGGACTGCTGCTAATTAAAATATGGTCCCCGTTGGGATTAGTGAATTGTTCCCCATGTGCCCCTATCTTAAACCAGGCTGAGGACTGTGAGCAGCCATTCCTTATCCCCACAGGCTGAGGACAGTGAGCAGCCATTCCTTATCCCCACTGGCCGAGGACTGAGAGCGGCCATATCCTGTGTATAATTATGTGTTTCTAGTTATTTTTAGGAGTCCTTGGTGGATTTACCGGGAATCCTTTGTGTATAGTTGGAGCGTAACCCAGGACGGACTAAAGACTGTTAAGGACTCGGGGCAGGACAGACCCCTACCTGGTTACGTCTCCCTGTTTTGGTGAAATGGACACCTTGCTTTCTTCAAAGACTGCACCCGGTTACGGACATGCCGTGACCACCTTTATGTGTTTCTTTATTGTATTGTTATTGTTATATCTTGTTATGTTTTTCTAAAATATGTTTAGTCCCGGAGTACTAAATTTCACTAAGGGGGAATGTGGCACCCCAGGGGTCTGGTTTCCACAGTAACAAGCAATGTTATGTCTGAGAGCAGGTGGGAGGTCTCTTGGTCAGGAATCCTATGCATGCCACACCTCCTGCCCAGTCCTGGGAGGGGAAGGACTTCCCCTATATAAACCTGGGGCTGAGGCAGGGTTAGGGAGTTCAGAGGGAGAGTGCAGCCAGGAGGGCTGACAGGGAGCTGTGGCTCCGGCTGGGCCCAGCTCCTGGGCCATGCCAGAAGTAGAGACAGAGAAGCAGATATAGGAAAAGAACATCAGGAGCTCTGTGGGAGCAGTGCTACAAGGAGTCAGGGGCTGGCAGCTGCAGAGCTCGCCCTGACTGAGAAGTTATCACCGGACCCGGAGTCCGAGGCTGTGGGGACTAACTCCTACCCAGCAGCAGAATCCGTCAGGCAGGGGATTTCAGGTCCTCTGGCCAAGAAACCCGAAGGCACGGTCACACGCATGGGACCAGCACCGCCGTCGTGGAGCGGAAGCTACTAGAAGGCCCCGAGTCACCGGCCATACGGGTGAGCACCACACGGTACACTCAGGGACGTGGGCTACTTATACTCGCTTCTAGCAAGGTAGCCAGAAGAGTACAGTCAGTTTGGGAGGCCTACAACTCCGCCTGGCCAGGGGAGATCCCATCTGCTCAAGGACTGACCAGGCCCCAATCGCTAGCCAGTACTCCGGGAGGGTCTATCTTTGTCACCAGTAAAGACCCTGAACTACACCGCATCGTCTCTGAGTGGTTCCTGCTACCCCCATCATCCACGTCGGCTGCCCTGAGGCCATACCCCTCCCGTTGGGGGTTATACCATCTACGCTGCACTATCCTACCACCGGCCTCAGCGGTCTGCCCTGCAGCGGCAGCTCCATAGCTGCATTCAACGGGTGGCGTAGTCATCCTACATCTACCGCTGATACAGCGCCACTTAGTCTGACTCCCTGGGCACGGACCGGGTCACCGCCACGAGACTACAACCCTCAACAGATCCGGCTCCGGGTAAGCTCCCGCATGCGCAACGCAGCGCGACACAGGCCCAGGGTCGCGTCACCTCCATTTTGGAGGAGGTGCCTTATATATGGTAAAGTCCTCCGGCCATTGGCTGGGGACTCCTTAGGACGGCGCGCGCGGCCCCTTTAAGAGGGAGGGAGGGCGCGCGCGCGCGCCCTAAGCACAGTGGCCGGGAAGGAGCGCGCGCTGCCAGCAGAGCGGGAGAGGGACGCCGGGCACGGAGCAGAGCGGTGAGGGGAACAGCGTCCCTGCCTAGCAGAGGGCAGGGACGCCGGCACTACAATAACGCTCCATACAGGATACTGGCCCCCATATAATGCTGCATGCAGGCTGTTACCCCCCACATAATGCCCCATACAGGCTGTCCCCCCCTTATAATGCTCCATGCAGGCTGTTACCCCCCACATAATGCCCCATACAGGCTGCCCCCCCCCCCTTTATAATGCCCCATGCAGGCTGTTCCCCACCTTATAATGCCCCATGCAGGCTGTCACACCTCCTCTTTATAATGCCCCATGCAGGATGTCACCCCTCCTTTTTATAATGCCCCATGCAGGATGTCCCCCCCCTCTTTATAATGCCCCATGCAGGCTGTTCCCCACCTTATAATGCCCCATGCAGGCTGTCACCCCTCCTCTTTATAATGCCCCATGCAGGCTGTTCCCCACCTTATAATGCCCCATGCATGCTGTCATCCCTCCTCTTTATAATGCCCCATACAGGATGTCCCCCCCTCTCTTTATAATGCCCCACGCAGGCTGTTCCCCACCTTATAATGCCCCATGCATGCTGTCACCCCTCCTCTTTATAATGCCCCATACAGGCTGCCCCCCCCCCTTTATAATGCCCCATGCAGGCTGTTCCCCACCTTATAATGCCCCATGCATGCTGTCACCCCTCCTCTTTATAATGCCCCATGCAGGATGTCCCCCCCTCTCTTTATAATGCCCCATGCAGGATGTCCCCCCCTCTCTTTATAATGCCCCATGCAGGATGTCCCCCGCCCTTCTCTTTATACTGCCCCATGCCTCCATACATTAAAAAAAAAAAATCAAATACTCACCTCCCTTCTCCTCACCTGCTACCTGCTGCCTGCTGCCTGCTACCCGCTGCCCGCTGCTCGAGTCCGAACTCCAGCGTTGTCGGTGTCTTCCCGCTCAGCGCTCCCTGTGACGGCTCAGGGGAGGGCGCGGTGTAAAGGCGTCACCGCGCCCTCTGACCTGAGACGTCACAGGGAGCGCAGAGCAGGAAGACTGCTGATCTGCGGAGGCACGGGGAGAGGTAAGTATCCAGCTGCCGGGGCCCTGAGCAAGCGGCGGAGAAGGGCGGGCGCTGATACCGCTCTCCTCCGCCCATAGCCCAGCGGGGTGCGCGACCGCCAGTGGGCCCCTCTGCCTGCTCAGGGCCCCGGCATTTGCCCGGGTGCGCCGGGTGCTGACGCCGGCCCTGGCCGTAGACATCAAACTAATGCCCTCTCTATGCAGTGCTGTGCTAAATTCTTAGGAGTATCCAGTGAAGCGCTCCCATTGTTGTACTGCCAAGTGACAAATGTAACCCCAGACTCTCTCCCTCAACTGACTCGTAATCAAGTCAGAAAGGCGCAGCAGGAGGATCGGTCAGTGGGGGTATTCCGATGGTGGGTTAAGAGGGGCTGGAGGCCCAAAAAGAATGCATTAAGAACAGAGGAGTCTGTCCTGCTGACTCGGCAGCTAGAGTCTCTCGTAGTAAGAAATGGACTACAATACCTGGAGGCAAAGCGCCAGAAGGGAGGAGTCCGCAGACAGCTGGTGTTACCCACCCGATTTTGGAGGATGGTCATGAAGTCCCTGCATGATGATCATGGACATCTTGGCATCGAAAAGACCACGAGTCTTGTGGCCGATCGATTTTACTGGCCTCGGATGGAAGCGGATATTGAAGAATGCTGCAAATCATGCTCCCGGTGTGTGTTGAGAAAAACCTTGCCTTTGAGAACAGCCCCCCTTGTGAACATTACCAGTGATGGCCCACTTGAGCTAGTGTGCATTGATTTCCTCTCCATCGAGCCTGATGAAAGCAATGTCAGTAATGTGTTAGTGGTCACTGACCATTTCACCCGATATGCCCAAGCCTACCCCACTAAAGATCAAAGGGCAATTACTGTGGCAAAAACACCGTGGGGAGGTTCTTCATACATTACGGGCAGCCAGCCCGCATCCATACCGATCAAGGAAGAGATTTCGAAAGTAGACTAACCAAGGAGCTATGTGCCATCTGTGGGATCAAGAAATCCAGAACCACATCATATCACCACTAAGGGGACCCTCAACCTGAGAGGTTCAACCGTACCCTTCTGAACATGTTAGGCACTTTGGATCCCAGGAAGAAGGGACACTGGAGCAGGCATGTGAGCCAGTTGGTTCATGCCTACAATTGCACCACAAAAGAGTCAACTGGATGCCCGCCTTATTTCCTCATGTTTGGAAGAAAAGCCCGGCTACCAGTGGATATTAGTTTTGGGACATCCTTTGACAGTTCTAATGGGAAGACCTACTTAAAATATGTGTCCCAGCTACAAGAAGATTTGATAAAAGCTTACAGATTGGCAGAGCAGGCCTCTGGTTGGTCAGGGAAGCGCAATAAGACTCGCTATGACTGTAGAGTTCGAGAACAAGTTTTACTGCCTGGAGATAGAGTCCTTGTCCAACTTCTGGGCCTTCCCGGGAAGCACAAGCTTGCTGATCGGTGGTGTCCTGACCCTTATGTGGTGATGGAGAAGCTGCCCGGTGTCCCGGCCTTCAGAGTGAAGCCCGAGAAAGGGGGCGGAGCTGTCAAAACCTATCATCGACACCATCTGTTGCCTGTGGGAAAAAACATCCCTTTACCACCATTGCCAGCCCAAGGAGGTCATACAACCCTTCCGTGCAATAGGAGAAGTCGTACGTGTAAACAACCACCCCAGCCTGGGGTTGCCTCAGGAGGAAGTGACAGCGAGTCTGGGGATGAATGGGGACCCGACGGTCAATGGAGCTACAGATGAACCGAGGACCCATGCCCCATAGGACCTTATAAACCAGACTCCTGAAGTGGAAACACGAAAAAAGGACATTTGTCAGGAGGTGAGTGCGCTCTGCCCACAATTGGGGGAGAGTTCAGAAGAGGGACATTTATTGAATGAAGAGATCCATCTGGAGGAGCCCGTTCTTGAGAGACAAGAGTCGGGGGCTGAGGAGGGGGCCCCCTCGGTACACACTCGTCCCAAAGTTGACACTAGGCCACCCATGATGCTGACCTATGATAGAATGGGACATACCACTGAGGTCCCCAGGCTGATACACCCTAATTCAAATTCTGTTTGGCCTTATTTCCCAGTATCTCCCATGTGTCCAGGTGGTGGTTTGTGTGCATGCAAATTTGGTGTTAGTCAGGATGCCTTAACCCCCATTCATGTTTCAGGTGGTGAGTCCTCATGTCGTGATGGGACACTTTCAATGACTCACCAGGGGGAGAATGTAACACCTGCACAGGGAATTGTCAGGGCAGCTACTGGTTTACTGGAACTTACAGACACTAAGAAGAGCTTTGCAGCTGCTGTTAAACAGGGACCTGCAGACATTGGCCACTTTTCCCCTGAGCTGCAGTGGACTACAACTCTCAGGGACCCTTGTTTCAGTCAGATGACACAGCCTGGGAGGATAGAGGGAGAGAGAGTGGATTGGATGAGGAGGGACTTGGGGGAGGGAGCTGGGCAGGAAGTGAAAGTTCAGAGAAAAAAGAGCGTGGGACCTTGCTGTGAGGGACGGAGCGGTGTGGATCTGCATTCCTCTATGCTGCCGAGTGTGGCGGCCCCCTCTGAGATACACGCGCTGTTGGAGAGAGCGCGGCCTTGTCACTCTCTGAAGCAAGTTACATCAAGGGCTTGGAGAGTTCTGCCGGCACTCCCTCCGTATAAAGGCCTGAATCCTTCCACCCCCTGCTGGTGTCCAGAGAACCATCCGACCGTTTGAGACAGACAGTGAGTGCCCTTCTGAGACTTTTGGTTCTACCAGCGCTATTTACAGCGAGTACACTACAACCCAGACTATTGACATTAATATTCAACTAAATGCACCAACGGTTCTCATTTGCGCGCCAACATCCACGGCAACTGGGCCCCAACATTTGGACTGAGTTAATACAAAAAGGGAAAACCTGCTACGTTATATTTGCAGGGTTGGAGTAGAAGTAGATTGTGATGTGTATATGACTTTTATAGAGCACTGTTACTTGTATTGTATGTTATTCCTTTAAACCCACCTCAATTCTGCTGCAGAGCAATAAACCTGTTAAACGGTTTTACTCCTGTTCCCTGTGAGTGTGTACTGAGCTGTGGCAGGGGCTTCCCAAATCAGCCCCTGGCAGAAGATAACAGTCCTTCTGCAGTCCCAGAGAGAGAGCTCCAATCAAGATTCGGGTGGAGGCACTGCGCCCTAGAGAGGTGAGACCCCCCATAACACCCAGTGTACCGTGGTAGCCCTAAAGGGGTGTTACACAAGCTGCAGTTCTTTTCAGGGATTTAGTCTGTTCTTACAAGGAAAAGGATCCGGCTGTACAAGTTTTAGATGAATGGATTATTCCTGAAGAAGAGAAGAAACAAAGAATATCTGAAAGTTTTAAATGTTGAGCTGCAGGTGTAGTTTTGAAATCTAAAACTCAGCAAGACTGATCCCCTTATGATTATTTAGGAGCTTTGCAAGATGTATTTGGTAAAACAGAAGAAGCAACAGAACGTCTTTATTAGTGATGAGCGAGCATGTTCGCTACTGCTCGGTACTCGCCTGAGCATCTCACTGCTCGACATGCTTTGCGCTCGCCGAGTATTTCCGGGGTTGCTCGGCGGGAGCTCGGGTCCCCTGCCTGCATGTTTGGCGCACTTTAGAGCGCCAATCAACATGCAGGGATTGTCTGCCACTCACTGTAATGCCGTAGCCATGTTGGTTGTGGCATTACAGTGATTGGCTGGCCGAACAGCGTCATCAGGTTTATATCAGACCGGAGCCACCATGCTCGTCAATCTACTCCGGAATCAGACAGTGTAGGGAGAGGTGCTGCTGAGCTAGGGAGAGATTTGCTTGTTTCTAGTTAGTGCAGGTGTACCAAACTATATTAGAGACACATATCCATCTCAACAAACAGTCCTTCTGAGGACTAATCCATCTGCAGAGATATCAGGCAGGCAGTGTATATATGCAGGCAGGCAGGGTATATAGCAGACTGCAGTGCATATAGCACAAGAGGCTCCATTCCAGTTCTGTCTGCTGCTGCTGTTAGATATTTCTAGAAATAGGCCCAGGTCTCAGTGACCAGGAATAATTTTTTTTGGATCTTAATCCTCATTATTTGCTTAAAAAGCAATACAGAGAACACCGTTTTTCTACGCCATTTGCTTGTTGGCACTGCAGAATACAGCCAGGTCCTTTCCATATTACAGCGCTAAAAATCTAGCTATTTAAAACTGTGGTTTGTCCGTCACACGGATCATATATAATTGCGCTGAAAATACTGCCATTTCTGGCCTCCATTAAAAAATTTTTCAGTGTGTCAGTGAAGCAATTGACTCCAGTTTGCTGTTCAAAATATTTACCTACAGGCCAGGTATTTAAAACTGTGTTTTCTCCGTCACACGGATCACATATACGTTTTCAGAAAATACTGCCATTTCTGACCTCCATTAAAATTTATTTCAGTGTGTCAGTGAAGCAATTGACACCAGTTTGCTGTTCAAAATAGTTACCTACACGGATCACATATAAGTTCGCTCCAAATTCAGTCATTTGTAGTGAGCGTGGAAGATATTGTCTTCAATTTAAAATGGGCAAGGCACGTGGCAAGGGACGGGGAACTGGACGTGATGGTGATGATGGTGCATGCAGAGGCCGAGGCCGTGGGCAAGCTGAAATTGTGCAACAACAAACACCTACATCTTCTCGCTCGACCTTCCTGTCCCAATTAATAGGGGACCACAGAACACCACTATTGAACACAGAGAAGTGTGAAAAGGTTATTCGTTGAATAGCAGATAATGCTTCCAGTCACTTAACCACCACCACCCTGTCTTCCACACAGTCAAGTCTCAATAGCTGTGAGTCTGGACCGAATATTCCTCACCCTGAATCTCCTTCCTCCCACCATGCCGAGTGCCCGGAGACAACTGATCCCACACTTGGACACTCCAAAGAGCTCTTCACTTTTCCATTTATAGATTCGGGTCCCTCGCCCCGTCCACTTGAAGCGGGGCAAGAAGAGATCGCATGTAGCGATGCCCAAATATTTGAGCAGCCATGGTCACACGAAGGCGACTGTGGGAAAGTGTCACAAGAGGTGGACGTTGATGAGACACAATTGCCAGAAAGTCAGGAGGAGGACCAGAGTGCAGAAGTGGAAGATGAGGTGGTGGATGATATAGTAACTGACTCTTACTGGCAGGAGGACATGCAGAGCGGGGAGAGCAGCACAGAGGGGGAGGGAGGCAGAGCACCCCAACAGGCAGGAAGAAGCAGTGTGGTGGCCGCAGAAAGAAGGCAGGCAACCGTTCCCCGTAACACCAACTTGAAGGAAGTTGCCAGTACAACTGTTAGGTCTTCCCGAGTCTGGTTGTTTTTTAAAGTCTCTGCCGATAACCCCAAAAAGACTATTAGCACCACCTGCCAAGCCAGCATCAGCAGGGGTGGCAAAACGACCAGCCTGACCACCACCAGCATGATCAGGCACATGGCAGCAAAGCACCCGACTTTGTGGGCCGAACGCCAGGGTCCAGGAACAGTGTCTGCGGGTGGCACCACTGCTTCTTTCGCTGTTGTGCATGCAAGCCAATCCCCTGTCCATGGTGCATGCGAAGATGCCTCCTGCCTTGCACCTGTCATTGCACACTCTCAAGTAGAAGCATCAGGAAGCACGTCCTTGTCCCAGCGCAGCGTTCAGTTGTCCATATCCCAGTCCTTGGAGAGCAAGCGCAAATACGCAGCCAACGCTCCACAGGCCACACTATTAAATTCACTCATTTCGCGACTGCTTGCGCTAGAAATGTTGACTTTTAGGCTTGTGGAGACAGAAGCATTCCGCAACCTGATGGCGGCGGCCGTTCCTCGGTACTCGGTCCCCAGCTGCCACTATTTCTCCTGGTGTTCTGTCCTCGCATTACACAAGCACGTGTCCCAAAACATTAGCCGTGCCCTCAACAACTCAGTTACCGGGAAAGTCCACCTAACCACGGACACATAGGCAAGTGCTTGTGGGCAGGGACGGTACATCTCGCTGACGGCACACTGGGTTTACATAGTGGAAGCCGGGACCCAGTCAGACCTTGGGACGGAACACGTCCTCCAGACACCAAGGATTGCGGACCCTAGGTCAATCAGGGTTGCCCCCACAGTCTACAGCTCCTCAGCCTCCATCTTCTCTTCAGCCTCCATCTCTGAAATAACCACATCAGTCACAAGCTAGATGCAATGCAGCACTGCCTCGGCCAAGCGGCAACAGGCTGTGCTGAAGCTAATATGCTTAAGTGACAAACTGCACAATGCTGAAGAGGACAGCTCTGAAAGAGCAGGCAGATCTGTGGCTCATACCGCTGAACCTACAGCCAGGTATGGTCATGTGTGACAATGGCCGGAACCTGGTGGTGGCTCTGAGGCGAGCTCACACACGTACCATGCCTGGCCCATGTGCTTAACCTCGTGGTTCAGCGGTTTCTCAAATCCTACCCGGAGCTGCCGGATCTGCATGTTAAAGTACGCCGTCTGTGTGCCCATTTTAGAAAGTTACCTACAGTTTCCACCGCCCTTGCCGTGTTTCAACAGTGTTTGCAGCTTCCGGCTCACAGACTGGTATGTGATGTCCCCCCACGTGTTGGAACTCTACACTGCAGATGTTGGGAAGGATTTGTGAGCAGAACAGGGCAGTTGTTGAGTACCAGCATCAACAAGGCCGTCGGTATTCAGTTCAGACTCCACACATAAGACCTCAGGAGTGGACATGGATGTCAGACATATGTACCATCCTCCAAAACTTTGAGGACTTCACCAAGATGGTGAGTGGCGATGACGCCATAATTAGCATCACCATCCCGCTTCTCTGTCTTCTGCTCTTATTCCTGAGGCGGACAGGTCTACAAAAATAGGGCAGTACCAGAAGGCCCTTGTTGCGGAACTATTAAAAAAATTCCCATCTGAAAACGCTGGTGGCAGAGGTCATAGTTCGTTGAACAACCAAGTAGTACAGGCGAGAGAGACACAAATACAATCCAGCAGAGGCAGGGGAGCACTGTCAAAGTTCTGGGACAGTTTTCTCAGACCCTCCCATCGCACACTCCCTGAGGTGCGGGGTACTCTCACAAGGAGTGCAAAGTTTGGGAAGATTCTGAGAGAGTACCTTGCTGACCATACAAACGTCCTCCGTGATTCCTCTGTGCCTTATAATTATTGGGTATCCAAGCTGTATACGTGGAATGAACTGGCTCTCTACGCCTTGGAGGTCCTGGCCTGCCCTGCTGCTAGCGTTTTATCAGAGCGGGTTTTTAGTGCCGCTGGTGGAATTATAACTGATAAGCGCATCCGCCTGTCAACTGAAAATGCTGACAGGCTGACTCTTATAAAAATGAACAAGGACTGGATTGGGCCAGACTTCTCAACACCACCGAATGATAGCAGCGTAACATAAACTCAAATCCAGTGTCTTTTTTTGGGAGGTGTATTCCCATGCACATTCACACCCACACATGGGTATACACTTCCTGATTTTGGCTATTTGCTCTTGTCCTCCTCCTTCTCCTCATCCTCATCCTCCACCACCATATCACCAGGGTGATCGTGGTCCGTGATGCAACACCCACATAATTTTTTAAAGGGTGTTTATGATGCCCGTAAAAAAAAAATTCATGTATACCCCCCAGGGGTAAATGTTTGTCAGCTCATACACTTAGTGCATGGGCATTACAAGTATAATGGGAACATTTTTTTATGAGGCCCTCTAAGTCTCTTCCAAGGGGCATTGCAGTGCCTCCCAATTTTTGGCAGCCCTTGCATTCACTGCATAGGCCAACACTATGGGAGACCCTCTCCTTTCTAATGGGAATTTGTCGTTATTGTGGCCCTGCTCTATGTGTCTTTAAATTCTTAGTGGGGTTTTTCCTAAATTTGGTCAGCCGTTGGACTCACTGCATACCCTATAACAGGATAGCAGACCCTCTCCTTTCTAATGGGAACATGTCGTACTTGCAGGGCCGGCGTCAGCACCCGGGTAAGTGCCGGGGCCCTGAGCAGGCAGGGGGCCCAATCGCGGTCGGGCACCCCGCCGAGCTATGGGCGGAGGAGAGCGGTGCCAGTGCCCCCGCCCTTCTCCGCCGCTCGCTCAGGGCCCCGGCAGCTGGATACTTACCTCTCCCCGTGCCTCCGCAGATCTGCTGTCACCTGCTCTGCGCTCCCTGTGACGTCTCAGGTCAGAGTGTGCGGTGACGTCTTTCTACCGCACCCTCCCCTGAGCCATCACAGGTAGCGCAGAGCGGGAAGATGCCGGCGACGCTGGAGTCCGGACCTGAGCAGCGGCAGCAGGTGAGGAGGAGTGAGATGAGTATTTGATTTTTTTTTTTTTATGTATGGAGGCGTGGGGCATTATATGGGGGGGTGACATCCTGCATGGGGCATTATAAAGAGGGGGGGTGACATCCTGCATGGGGCATTATATGGGGGGAAAGGGACATCCTGCATAGGGCATTATATGAGGGGTGACATCCTGCATGGGGCATTATATGGGGGGTGACATCCTTCATGGGGCATTATAAGGGGGGAACAGCCTGCATAGGGCCTTATGTGGGGGAACAGCCTGCATGGAGCATTATATTGGGGCCAGTATCCTGTATGGAGTGTTATAAGGGGACCAGTATCCTGTACGGAGCGTTATATTGGGGCCAGTATCCTGTACGGAGCGTTATATGGGGGCCAGTATCCTGTATGGAGCATTTTATGGGGGCCAGAATACTGTATGGAGCGTTATTTTGGGGCCAGTATTCTGTATGGAGCGTTACATGGGGGCCAGTATTCTGTATGGAGCGTTATATGGGGGCCAGTTTTCTGTATGGAGCGTGATATGGAGGCCAGTATTCCGTATGGAGCGTTATATGGGGGCCAGTATTCCGTAAGGAGCGTTATATGGGGGCCAGTATCCTGTATGGAGCATTTTATGGGGACCAGTATACTGTGTGGAGCGATTCGCCAGTTTCTGAGCTAGTGTAGAATTTACAATAGATATCGCTCATGTAATGTAAGATGTGAAATCTTTGGCATTGTACTATATATATATTTCTCTGCGGTATCTGTGCATCATGAATCGTGGTATGTGTTAAAGGGGCCCACTGAGGCTCTTTCGCCCGGGTCCCAGAAAAACCTGGAGCCGGCCCTGCGTACTGGTTACTGTGGCCCTGCTCTATGTGTCTTTAAATTCTTAGTGGGGTTTTTCCTAAATTTGGTTAGCCATTGAAATCACTGCATACCATATAAGTGTATAGCAGACCCTCTCCTTTCTAATAGGAACATGTCGTACTCGTTACTGTGGCCCTGCTCTATGTGTCTTTAAATTGTTAGTGGGGTTTTTCCCAAATTTTGCCAGCCCTTGCAGTCACAGCATGGGCATTACCACTATAGGAGACCCGCTCCTTTATAATGGGAACATTTTTTTTTACTGAGACCCTCCTCTATGTCTCTTCAAAGGGGTATTGGGTTGCGTCCGAATTTTTAGCAGCCCTTGCTGTCACTGCAATGCAATAACAGTATAGGAGACCCACTCGTTAATAATGGGAACAACAAAGCATAGCCGGCTGATGGCTCTCTAACAATAGCGAGTGCCGACTGCTGGCCTTTTAAGAATAGTAAGGGCCGCCTGATGGCCCTATAAAAATAGGCTTTGTGACTTTCAGAGTTCCTCCATCATAAATGAAACAGGATGTGTCTGATGATGTGTCACACACCACATTGCCAGATAAGGTTGTAAAATGTTAAAATGACATTTCCCGGTGAATGCATTTGTCTTAAAAAATAACGTAAAAAAAAACCCAGTAGAATCTTTCTTTAGTATAAAAAACAGAGTCGCCAATGTAACCTCAATGTAATCACATTGTTCAGCTCCTGCACCTCCTCCTCCATCTCCGAAATGACTACATCAGTCACAAGCTGAAAGCACTGCAGCACTGCCTTGGCCAAGCGGCAACAGGCTATTCTGAAGATAACATGCTTAATGATTAGGTGACAAACCGCCCAGCGCTGCAGAGTTGTTGAAAGCTGTAACACAGCAGCCTGATCTGTGGCTCTCACCGCTGAACATACAGTCAGGCATGGTCATGTGTGACAATGGGCGGAACCTGGTGACGGAGAAATGACAGCCGGAGTAGATACGGTTTCCCTCTATGCCAGTCCTTTCACCGAGCTAAAGAATATGGCTGTAGTGAAATACATGTCCCACTGAGAAGCTGTTTCAGATTGAAAAACATTGTGCCCACCAGAGGATTTGATTCTGAGGGCTCACCTTTTTCCCCCGCTCAAGAGCCCATAGCAGCTGCAAAGTTAGCGCTATCATGAACTCTCCTGATGTAGAAGCCAGGGCCCACACAAGGATTCTCTGGTGGGACCGTCCAACCCTGCCAAGAAGCAGTCTTGGCTAAGAAAAGTGTGTAGGAAGGTTCCTGGACAATCTATGGCTGCTTATTTACTGAGGTGGAAACCCAAGCAAACACGGGGAGAACATACAAAGTCCTTGCAGATGTTGTCATTGCTGGGATTTGAACCCAGGATCCCAGCGCTGCAAGGCTTCAGTGCTAACCACTGATCCAATGTGCTGCCGTTCACCCTCTAACATCTAACAGGCTGGGGAAACTTGCACCTACTGCCACTCTATCTTCAGCTCCCGTGTAAGAAAATGTATTTGGGCAGCCACTCAGTCTACCAAATAAAATTCCTGAGAAGGAAATTGGGGATGGCTTCCGTACTGGTACTGGGGGCAGTGTTAATACCATGGCGTCGTACCATAGTTTACTGGAAATATTCCAGGCTGGTAGGAGGCAAGCAAATTCCCACAAAAAAGTACCAGCAGTAATGTTCAGGGACCCGCGCTTGTAGAAGGCGGAGACAACACTGGGAGAAATAGTGACGGCTGGGGACCGAGTATGGACACGAGGCATGAGGTTGTGAAAAGCTTCCGCCTCCACAAGCCTAAAAGGCCACATTTCAAGTGCAAGCAGCTGCCCAGAAATCTGGCAGTTTAATATTGCGGCCTGTGGGTGGGTGGCTGGCTGCATACTTGGGCTTGCATTCCAAGTAACAGAAAACTAAGCAGATGGTGGCCTCTATCATCATCATGGCCTCACCTCGGCACTATGAACTCTCCTGAAGGAGAAGTCAGGGCCCACCGGAGGAGTCTCCGGTTTTCTGGTGGGTCCGTCCAACCCTGCCGAGAAGCAGCTGTGTCTATGAAAAGTGTGTGGGAAGGTTCCCAGACACTCTATGGCTGCTTTTTTAATGTGGATCGGATGTGCTTATGCATGTTATTTCTCAAACCGCATTGCAGATCAGGCCATTGCCCAACTCTGTAGTTATGAAATTAAATGCGCAAAGAAAGATGTTTGTGTGTCAAAGCACCACCGACAAGTGCGAGTTGATGTTGGACGGGCTGCCATTGCTTCTGCAACAAGCTGCATTAGAGGACTTCCTGGGAGAAATGATACCCAGAGTAGATACGGTTTCCCTCTATGCCAGTCCTTTCACCGAGCTAAAGAATATGGCTGTGGTGAAATACAACTATCAGCAAAGAAAGCTGTGGACTGGCTCCGTACCGTCCCTGGCCACATTCCCCTTTCCACGTGTTTGTGGTTAGGTGGTGCACTGGGGAGGGCATGGGTAATGTTGTGGGACTCGTGCTTGTGGAAGGCGGAGACAATACCGGGAGAAATAGTGGCGGCTGGGGACTGAGTATGGACACCCGGCCGCCGCCGGCATGAAGTTATTAAAAGCTTCCGCCTCCACGAGCCTAAAAGGCCACATTTCAAGTGAAAGCATCTTTAGAGGACTTCCTGGGAGAAATGACAGCTGGGTAGATATGGTTTCCCAAGTCCTTTCACCAAGCTAAAGAATATGGCTGTGGTGAAATACTAGTGGTGGCTGGGGACCGAGTATGTCCATAAGATTGTGGACAGCTTCCGCCTCCACGAGCCTAAAAGGCCATGATGCACCCCCTGGCCGTAGGGTACTCGGTAGCCGGGCCAGTCGGTGCTGAGGGATGTCACAGTGGCAGTGACCCGGTCCCTTACCCAGGGGGGTCAATTAAAGGGAAAGTAAAAGGGGAATAAAGGTTTTTATAGATAACTAGATGGTGGCCCGATTCGAACGCATCGGGTATTCTAGAATAGGTATGCGGCCGACGGGGCACAATTAGCAGAGCGGCGTTTAAATTTGGCATCCAAATCGCTGATTGGTCGCGTTCGGCAACCGCGACCAATCAGCAAAGCGGTGTTTTAATTTGGCGGCAATATCGGTGATTGGTCGCGGGCAATCTGCGAACCATGTTAGTGAGGACTGGAGAGCGTGTTTAAATTTGGCACCAAAATCGCTGATTAGTCACGACCAATCAGCAGAGCGGTGTTTAAATTTGACGCCAATACTGCTGATTGGTCGATGGCCGCGACCAATCAGCAGAGCGGTGTTTAAATTTGGCGCCAAAATTGCTGATTGGTCGCGGGCAGCGCCCGCGACCAATCAGCGATTTTTAACACAAATGTCCGGACCTTTGTAACACCATGTGGATACTGTGGGGACATCAGCGGCTAGGGTGTGAAGGGAGGACCGGGGAGCGGCGCTGCGGGTCGGGATACTTCTGCTCCGAGCGCCCGCTCATGTCCCGGATTCTCGGAGCGGAAGTACCCACACAGGCAGCGCCGATGACATCCAATTGGTCGCGGCCGCTATTTAAATCTGCCGCACAAATCGGTGATTGGTCGCTGTCTTGGCCCGCGACCAATCACTGATTTTGGCGCCAAAGTTAAACACTATTGTGCTGATTGGTCGCCGATGCTGCCCGCGACCAATCACCGATTTTGGCGCCAAATTTAAATATCGGCCGCGACCAATCACCGATCTTGGCTCCACATTTAAACACCGCTGTGCTGATTGGTCGCGGCCGATATTTAAATTTGGCGCCCAAATCGGTGATTGGTCGCGGGCAGCGTCGGTGACCAATCAGCACAGCGGTGTTTAAGTTTTGCGCTAAGATCAATGATTGGTCGGGTCCGAAGACCGCGACCAATCATCGAATCGTCTTGGTGAGGACCGGGGAGCGGCGCTGCCTGTGCGGGTACTTACGCTGCGAGAACCCGGGACATAGCGGGCGCTGGCAGCAGAAGTATCCCGACCCGCAGCGGCGCTCCCCGGTCCTCCCTTCCGCATGGAGGTCAGCGGCGCCGGCGGTCGATCCGCTGCTACCGGCCGGGAGATGAGCGCCTCGCGCCGGTCATCTCCCGGCTGCATCTCTGTCCCGAAAATGGGTCCGGCGGTCGGGTTCCTTCCGCTGCTACCGGCCGGGAGATGAGCGCCTCGCGCCGGTCATCTCCCGGATGCATCGCCGCTGAGCTCCGTCCCGTAAATGAGCCACTAACGGCCGCTATCTTTTTTCAGAAATCCCGCGGCGCTGATTGGCCGCTGGCGGACCAATGAGCGACGCGGGATTTCCTGGACAGACAGACAGACAGACAGACGGGATAAGACGATTATATATATAGATGTTCGTGACGCCACCTGTGGTATGCGGCTATTTGGAGCCACCGTTGCGGTGCAGATCCACTGGAGCTGATGGTGACGCAGCAGAGTTGGTTCAGCTCTCCACAGGCAGAGCTTAGCTCCAGGGCAGGAAATAGTGATGTTAAGAGGTAGAGGTTGTTGGTGCTGTGTAGTGCAGGGCTGGTGATGGCGCAGCAATAATTGCAGGACACAGTGGGGTGCAGTCTTCAAGGTTTTACTCACAGTTGTTCAGACTCCAGGTTACCAGCGCCAGTGTGTAACCTCCCACGTCGTCCTGCGTTCACCAAGGAAGGGGTTCAGCAATCTCTCAAGTATCTCAGGAATACTTAAACGTGACCCCGTTCTATGTGCCTTCGTCGGTCGTCTTCCTGCCCTGGCTCTCACCCTCCTGCCCTGCGCCTCACAATCAGTGTCCCAAGCCGGTAGCCTCGGATCTAGTCGGGCGATGTGCAGTCCCCTGAATCCTATGCTTCCTCCTTTTCGGTGATATAATTGTGGTAGTGAGCAGCTGCACCTTGAAAGTACAGTAGCCTCCGGTTATCTAGCTGAGCCTGGTTGTTCTCCACTAGTTAGGGGCCGGTCCCCTTTGCGGCCTGATCCCTCCACGTCCGTGTAGATTCGGGCGCATGGGTGGCTTCCTGCACTTCCCGTGCCCCTGGGATCCCCTCTGTTCCTCTGAAGCCTTCCCTCTGCTCCCATCCTCTCTCAGTATGTCCTCCTGGGCCTCTCAGACTAGGCCCGCTCCTTCCTCCTCTCCTCCTGAGCAGAGCTCCTTATGATCTTCTGCTCCCAACACTCTCTCTTCTGACTCTCTCCTCAGACTGAACTGTCTCCCTCAAGATGGTTCCCTTCTTATACTCCTACTGAAGGTGCTCCCCTGATCTACTTCCTCCACCCACACCCACTACATGGTTCCCCCTCTCTCGGTTCCCCCCACTTCCAACCAGGCACAGAGCTCAGCAGTGGATCAGTGCATCTTACCCCTCCTGCTAGTCTGGACTGGTGTAGTGTTGGATGCAGGTGGGTGGGTCCCGGGCAGTACTCCTTACTTACCTGAGAGTGGGGTACCACACCTCTGGGTGAGATGCGGTACCTCTGTGGCGACTGAACCTGCAGGAGTGCCACAGCCACATTTCAAGTGTAAGCAGCTGTCAAAAATTTGGCAGTATAGTATTGCAGCCTGTGGGCGGGTGGGTGGCTGGCTGCCTGCATACTTGCGCTTGCATTCCAAGGAATGTGGTAGGGACAACTGAACGCTGCACTGGGACAAGGACGTGGACGGTGATTGTTGCAAGTCTGCAACAACAGGTGCATGGCGGGAGGCATCTTCGCATGCGCCAAGGATCACTTATGATGGGCACACTTTTAGGCAGTGACCTGGGAGTCAGAGATGCTTCCAGAGGTCTTCCCCATGCTGTTCCTGTAACGGGTCTGGGAGGTGGAACCTCTGAGCAACTATACAAGGGGGCAGTCCTTGTAAGGAAGCGGGTGGCTCCCAGGGAAGGCGGGCAGGTAGTCACGGCTAGTGACCGGGACAGTCTCTGGGTAAACGGGCAGGAGGTCATGGCAAGTGACCGGGACAGTCTCTGGGTAAACGGGCAGGAGGTCACAGCAAGTGACCGGGGCAGTCTCTGGGTGAACGGGCAGGAGGTCACGGCAAGTGACCGGGACAGTCTCTGGGTAAAGGGTAGGTACGACCTGTGACGGCTGAGCCTCCAGGTAGGCTAGCAGGCAGATGGCAGATGTGTGCTCCCAGGTGAGCAGGCGAGAGTCTCTGGATAAGCAGGTGGTCACAGCATGTGACGGCGGAGCCTCCAGGTAAGCTAACAGGCAGGTAGCAGATGAGCGCTCCCAGGTGAGCGGGCAAGAGTCTCTGGACTGGCAGGTGGTCACAGCACGTGACGGCGGAGCCTCCAGGTAGGCTAACAGGCAGGTAGCAGATGAGCGCTCCCAGGTGAGCGGGCAAGAGTCTCTGGACTGGCAGGTGGTCACAGCACGTGACGGCGGAGCCTCCAGGTAGGCTAGCAGACAGGTAGCAGGTGAGCGCTCCCAGGTGAGCGGGCAAGCTGGTCCATAGACAGACTGACAGGTGTCGGAAGGCAGACCGTTGGACCTCAGGCTAGCAAGCAGGTAAGCGGATAACAGGCAGGAATCAGACAGCAAACTGGCAGGAAACTGGCAGGTAACTGGCAGGTAACTGGAAACGGGACCTGAGGGCTGAAGCAGAGTAGTGAACAGTGCAACAACATTGCTCGGGCACCTCCATTTTGGAGGAGGTGCCTTATATATGGGAGGTCCTCCGGCAATTGGCCGGGGACTCCTTAGGACGGCGCGCGCGGTCCCATTAAGAGAGGGGGAGCGCGCGCGCCCTAAGCACACTGCCGGGGAAGGAGCGCGTGCCAGAAGCAGTGGGGAGAGAAGCGCTGGAGGACGCCGCGCCAGGAGTGGGGAGGTGAGAGGGACGGCGTCTCTGCCTAGTATGGGGCAGAGACGCCGATGCTACAGTACCCCCCTCTTTAGGCCCCCTCTTTTTTTGGCCAGAAAGAAATTTTTCAAGGGAAACGGGGCGTTGATGTTCTCCCTGGGTTCCCAAGTTCTCTCCTCAGGACCAAACCCCTTCCAATCTACCAGAAAACAGGTTTTTCCTCTTACCCTCTTGGAGGCCAGAATACTCTCTACCTCAAAGACGTCATTAGCGGAAACCGGAGCAGGAGGGGCACCTGGATTATTGGAAAAAGAGTTAAAGACAACGGGTTTGAGGAGAGATACGTGGAAGGAGTTGGGGATCCGTAGGGTGGCCGGGAGTTTTAATTTGTAGGCCACAGGGTTAATTTGCCTGAGGACTTCGAAGGGACCGATGAATCGAGGGCCCAACTTGAAGGAGGGTACTTTGAGCCGCACATGTTTGGAAGAGAGCCAAACCTTGTCTCCCGGACGGAATTGAGGCGGATCCAGACGTCTCTTATCAGCATATCTCTTCATCCGCTCAGAGGACAGAAGAAGAGCGGACCTGGTACACTCCCAAATAGTAGAAAATTCGCTGACAAGAGACTCCGCAGCAGGGTTGTCCACAGAAACGGAGACAGGAAGTGGAATCCGGGGATGTTGGCCACTGACTATAAAGAACGGGGATTTGGAAGAGGATTCGCTCTCATGGTTGTTGTAAGAGAATTCGGCCCCTGGTAGGAGATCCACCCAGTCCGAGTGGTGAGCATCAACGAAGTGCCGGAGGTAACTGGTCAGGATCTGATTGATCCGCTCCACTTGACCATTGGACTGAGGGTGGTAAGCGGAGGAGAAGTACAGGGTAATGTCTAGCAGCTTACATGTGGCTCTCCAGAAGCGTGAGGTGAACTGAACCCCACGATCCGACATGATGTGGAGGGGCAGGCCATGGAGACGGAAGATGTGGCGGATAAAGTCTTTAGCCAGCTCGAGTGCAGATGGGAGACCAGGCAGGGGAATGAAGTGGGCCATCTTAGAAAAGCGGTCAGCGACAACCCAAATGACAGTACAACCGGCAGAAATAGGAAGATCGGTGATAAAGTCCATAGCGATGTGTTGCCATGGAGCAGCAGGTAGGGGAAGGGGCAGGAGATGGCCGGCTGGTAGATGTCTGGGAACTTTGTTACGAGCACAGGATAAGCAGGCCGCGACGAAGTCTACCATATCCTTACGCAGGGTAGGCCACCAGTAATGCCGGGTAATGAGTTGGAAGGTCTTCTTTTGGCCAGCATGGCCAGCTAGTTTAGAAGAATGTCCCCAGCGAAGAACCCTCTCCCGATCTGGTACAGCTACAAACGTCTTACCGGGTGGGAGACGAGTCAGATCCAAGGGGGCCACATTCATCACTTTGGAGGAGTCGATGATGTGCGTAGGCTCCTCCTCTTGATCGGAGGACAGGAAGGACCGGGACAAGGCATCAGCTTTGACGTTCTTGTCCGCCGGACGGAAATGAAGAATGAAGTCGAAGCGGGCAAAAAACAACGACCACCGGGCCTGGCGAGGATTGAGTCTCTGGGCATTTTGGAGATATGCCAGGTTTTTGTGATCCGTGTAGATAATTACCGGGTAGAGAGTCCCTTCAAGCAGATAGCGCCACTCCCCCAGTGCCAATTTGATGGCTAGCAATTCACGGTCTCCTATGGAGTAGTTGCGCTCAGACGAGGAGAAGATTTTGGAGAAGAAGCCGCAGGTTACCATTCTCCCGGTAGAAGATTTTTGGGTGAGCACCGCTCCGGCTCCGGAGGAGGAGGCATCAACCTCCAGGTAGAATTGTTTATTACAGTCCGGACGGTGCAGGACGGGAGCAGAGGCGAAGGCTTTCTTTAAGGAAAGGAAGGCCTCCTCGGCTTCAGGCGACCATGTCCTGGGGTTAGCCCCCTTACGGGTAAGTGCAGATATGGGAGCAGTCCGAGACGAGAAGTGTGGGATGAAAAGACGATAGTAATTAGCGAAGCCCAGGAATCGCTGTATCGCCTTCAAACCCTCAGGACGAGGCCATTTCAGAACGGAAGAGAGCTTCTCGGGATCCATTTGCAGACCTGTCTGGGAGATGACATAGCCCAAGAACGGTAGGGAGGTCTGATCGAAGAGGCACTTCTCGTATTTGGCATAGAGGTGATTCTGCCGAAGCCTAAGCAGGACCTGACGAACATCCCTTCGGTGTGTGGGGAGATCCGGAGAGAAGACCAAGATATCGTCCAGGTATACCACTACGCAGGAGTACAGGAGGTCACAGAAGATGTCGTTGACTAGTTCCTGAAAGACAGCGGGAGCATTACAGAGACCGAAGGGCATCACAAGGTACTCATAGTGACCGTCCCGGGTATTGAATGTCGTCTTCCACTCGTCTCCTTGACGGATACGGACCAGGTTATATGCTCCTCGTAGATCCAGCTTGGAGAAGATCCTGGCGCCCTTGAGACGGTCAAACAATTCGGAGATGAGCGGCAGGGGGTATTTGTTTTTTACTGTGATGAGATTGAGTCCTCTGTAGTCAATACAGGGACGTAGCGAGCCGTCTTTCTTTTTGACAAAGAAGAATCCGGCTCCAGCCGGGGAGGTAGATTTTCGGATAAATCCCCTAGCCAGATTCTCTTCAATGTACTCAGACATGGACCGGGTCTCGGCTGCAGACAACGGGTAGATATGCCCACGGGGAGGAGTGGTGCCAGGTACCAGGTCGATCGGGCAGTCCTATGGCCTATGGGGTGGCAACGTCTCTGCTTCCTTCTTACCGAAGACGTCCGCATAGGGCCAGTAAGGAGCCGGGAGACCAGGTAAATTAGCTGGAGTAGGCGGAGGGCGAAGTGGGCGGACCGGAACCAGGCAGGTCCTATGACAGTTTGGACCCCATCGGAGTACTTCACCGGATCGCCAGTTCAATACGGGTTCGTGTATCTGGAGCCAAGGTAGACCTAGCAACAGGGAGTGAGAAAGTCCGGACAGCACATGGAATGAGATCTCCTCAGAGTGCAGCATTCCCACCTGCAGGGTTATGGGTTCAGTGACGAGCAGGATGGTCTCCGAGAGAAGTCTTCCATCCACGGAGGCGACTGACAATGGTTCAGCCAGGGACTTGGTGGGAATACGGTATCTCTCTACCAGAGACTGGGAGATGAGGTTTCCAGCAGCTCCAGAATCCAGGTGGGCGAGTTCAAAGTGACTGTTCTCTCCCCAAGCAATAGAGACCGGTAAAGTCAGAGACGGAGAGGGCTTACTTTTGTCTAGGACGACCCCTCCGAGCGGTCTTAGACACTGGCGTTTCCCGGCTTTTCCGGGCAGGAACGGATGAAGTGCTCCATACTGCCACAATAAAAACAGCTTCCCTCGGCTCGGCGAGATTCTTGGCGAGATCTGACCATCTTGGTCTGGTCGATCTCCATAGGTTCAGGCGAGAGCGCCTGCGGAGTGACTGGTTGAGAGGCAGGTGTCAGGGAAGTAGGAGCAGAGCAAGAAAAGTCTTTCTCCCAGGCAGTCTCTTTGGCACGCTCTTGGAACCGGATGCCAATCCGGGTAGCTAGTGACACCAGGTCATCCAGAGTGGAAGGAATGTCCCGACCAACTAACTCGTCCTTAATCCTACCGGAAAGACCCTTCCAGAAGACTGACACCAGAGCCTCATTTTCCCAGGAAAGCTCAGAAGCGAGGGTGCGGAACCGTATGGCATATTGGCCCACGGTGAGACTCCCTTGGCGGAGACGTAGCAGAGAGGAGGCAGAAGAGGTTTTCCGTCCAGGTTCATTGAAGACTTTCCGGAAAGCAGCGAGGAAAGACGGCAGGTCGGACACCAGGGGATCCCCTCTCTCCCACAGGGGATTTAGCCATGCCAGTGCCTCCCCAGTGAGATGGGACATGATGAAGGCCACCTTGGCCCGGTCGGAGATGAACTGGTATGCCAATAGCTCAAAGTGCAGGGTGCACTGGTTTATGAAACCCCGAGCTAAGGTGGGTTCGCCGGCAAAGCGTGGAGGTGCCAGAAGCCGAGGTCCATAGTCGGGTACCATGAAAGGACTGGATTGCGGTACCGCAGGAATGGGCACGGCTGGACCAGAGGTAGACAAAGACGAGTCACACAATGAGCCTAGACGAGAGTTAACGGACCGTAGATAGGACAGTACCAGCTTCTGCTGAGTTTTCTGACGTAAGACTTCCTGATGCAGATCGGAGATCTGGGGACCACCGGGTTCCATGGCCCGAGCAAACTGTAACGGGTTTGGGAGGTGGAACCTCTGAGCAACTATACAAGGGGGCAGTCCTTGTAAGGAAGCGGGTGGCTCCCAGGGAAGGCGGGCAGGTAGTCACGGCTAGTGACCGGGACAGTCTCTGGGTAAACGGGCAGGAGGTCACAGCAAGTGACCGGGGCAGTCTCTGGGTGAACGGGCAGGAGGTCACGGCAAGTGACCGGGACTGTCTCTGGGTAAAGGGTAGGTACGACCTGTGACGGCTGAGCCTCCAGGTAGGCTAGCAGGCAGATGGCAGATGTGTGCTCCCAGGTGAGCAGGCGAGAGTCTCTGTATAAGCAGGTGGTCACAGCATGTGACGGCGGAGCCTCCAGGTAGGCTAACAGGCAGGTAGCAGATGAGCGCTCCCAGGTGAGCGGGCAAGAGTCTCTGGACTGGCAGGTGGTCACAGCACGTGACGGCGGAGCCTCCAGGTAGGCTAGCAGACAGGTAGCAGGTAAGCGCTCCCAGGTGAGCGGGCAAGCTGGTCCATAGACAGACTGACAGGTGTCGGAAGGCAGACCGTCGGACCTCAGGCTAGCAAGCAGGTAAGCGGATAACAGGCAGGAATCAGACAGCAAACTGGCAGGTAACTGGCAGGTAACTGGAAACGGGACCTGAGGGCTGAAGCAGAGTAGTGAACAGTGCAACAACATTGCTCGGGCACCTCCATTTTGGAGGAGGTGCCTTATATATGGGAGGTCCTCCGGCAATTGGCCGGGGACTCCTTAGGACGGTGCGCGCGGTCCCTTTAAGAGAGGGGGAGCGCGCGCGCGCCCTAAGCACACTGCCGGGGAAGGAGCGCGTGCCGGAAGCAGCGGGGAGAGAAGCGCTGGAGGACGCCGCGCCAGGAGCGGGGAGGTGAGAGGGACGGCATCTCTGCCTAGTACGGGGCAGAGACGCCGATGCTACAGTTCCCATGTCTTTTCAGCACTGTACGCATGTGTCTGATGATGTGTCACACACCACATGGCCAGATAAGGTTGTAAAATGTTAAAATTACATTTCCCAGTGAATACATTTGTCTTGGTTGAAAGAAATGCAAAAGTGCAAAAACGCATGAAAAACGCTACGTGTGAAAATAGCCCAAGGTGTGGAGGAGTATTTTTGTTTTTGGTTATTTATTTTGGCTTATATACAAGTCATTACCCTGGAAAGGATGTTCCTTAACATATTTCCCAGGAAAATCAATTTTGGCTTTGGCTCTGACCACGTTGTTGACAGCAGTGACCTGGGAATCAGAAATGCTTCCATGGGTCTTCCCCATGCTGTTCCCATGTCATTTGAGCACTGTTCCCATCGATTTGGGCAATTTTTAGGCCTTCTGCAGACCGCCGGGGGGAGCTGCCTGAAAAATGCTCAAGTTTCCCATAGACTTACATTGGGCTCGTTGCTCGGGTCGAGCACCCGAGTATTCCAATTTGCTCGACCCGAGCAACGTGCACCCAAGCATTTTAGTGCTCGTTCATCACTAGTCTTTATGTGATTGAGCAAATGTATCAAGAGAAGAAAGAGAAACTCATGTTACATTCAACATCTAGATTAGACTCTGCGTCAGTAAGGTGTTGAGACAAAAATGGTGGAACAGGCAGAATTAGATCAAATCATGCAAGGAGCAAAGCCTCCTGTACCCATAACACTGAAACCGACGATGAACAACTGACATGAACCCCTTATGGGCAATCAATAAAAATTGTCAGATAGGAAAAGGCAACGTTAGAGGTTAGCAGGCGCCAAAAGCCTCGGTTAGAACTGTACACACTCCTGTCCTGAAACTTCAAGGCCAGGAAGCTCACTCCGGTCTTGATGAGGAGGCGCACTGGAGTTAGAGACACCAGATTCATTAAGAGACGCAATGAATCAGAAGAGTCTCAAAAGTGATCTCCGCGCTCCAGAGATTTGTGGCGTAAGGTTCGATACAACTTGTCATTCTTAGGATGAGTGGACGTCACTCTGCCCTCTCCTGTCCCAGCTCCGCATATTTTGTTGAAAAATCGTCAAAAGTTGCAAAATCTTTACACAACTGAGCATTGTGCAAAAATCTTGTGACTTTTCAAAGTGTTTTTCACCAGATTTCTGGCCAGAAATGAAGAAGCAACTCATGAAATTAACTTTAGAGAGAATCTGGCTCAAGCACACGTCAGTGATTTTTTCTTAGGGCAGGTGCAGCCGACCGTATTTTCAGTCCAAGTGCGATCCAACAACACATCGGTTCACACTTGAACCAATATTAGTCTAGGGGGCCGTGCATATGTCACATTTTTTCCTTGTACAGATTCAGTGCGTGGAAAAAAATCGCAGCATGCCCGACTTTGGTCCTACTTTGATCACACTTGGCCATGAAAGTCAATGAGTCTGTGGAAACCATTAGTCAGAGTTTCATCATTTTTTTCTCTGATGAGAAAAAAAAACAATGTTTCTCTACCTTCTCCTATCCATCAATCAGTGAAAAATGCTGTCCAATTATTTCACGGACTCGTACACTTGCATTACTCATTTTGATCAGACACTCGGCTCAATATCGGACATGCCTTCGAGATTTTGCATGGACTGCTTGGTCCTCAAAAAATGTCAGACATGTGAACAGTCTCTTGACTATACTGGGAGCGAGTTTATTCCGTGAAAAACACGGACAGAACTCCTACGTGAAAAATGGACGTCTGATTGAGGCTTGAGTAACTGCGAGGACCGAACCTAACTCAGGTGCAAAGATTACTGCTAAACAAAGGGTCCCTCTAAGGCAGACATGTCAAACTCTGGCCCTCAGAGTGATTATATTTGGCCCGTGAAGCTGGGGACTATGTGGGGCCCATTATAATGTATGGAGGACTATGTGGGGCCCATTATACTGTATGGAGGACTAGGTGGGGCCCATTATACTGTATGGTGGACTATGTGGGGCTCATTATACTGTATGGAGGACTAAGTGGGGCCCATTATACTGTATGGAGGACTATGTGGGGCCATTATACTGTATGGAGGACTATGTGGGGCCCAATATACTGTATGGAGGACTAAGTGGGGCCCATTATACTGTATGGAGGACTATGTGGGGCCATTATGCTGTATGGAGGACTATGTGGGGCCAAATATACTGTATGGAGGACTAAGTGGGGTCCATTATACTGTATGGTGGACTATGTGGGGCTCATTATACTGTATGGAGGACTATGTGGGGCCCATTATACTGTATGGTGGACTATGTGGGGCTCATTATACTGTATGGAGGACTATGTGGGTTCCATTATACTGTATGGTGGACTATGTTGGGCTCATTATACTGTATGGAGGACTATGTGGAGCCCATTATACTGTATGGAGGACTATGTGGGGCCCATTATACTGTACGGGGGACTATGTGGGGCCCAATATACTGTATGGAGGACTAAGTGGGGCCCAATATACTGTATGGCGGATCATATAGGACCCATTATACTGTATGCAGGATCATGTGGCACCCATTATACAATATGGAGGATCATGTGGGACCCATAATACCATATGGAGGACTATGTGGGGCCCATTATACTGTATGGTGGATGACGCGCCCCCTGGGCCATATTCTTTAGGGGAATACCCGGAGCCGGATCAGATGGGGGTTGTAGTCTTCCGAGTGGCTGTGACCCGGTCCGTGCCCAGGGTGTCAAACTCAGTTGTATGTGGCAGTCCTACAGATGTTACTAAGTTCTTAATGTCGACTACGCCACCCGTTGTGTTGCGGTCACTATGGCCGCCGCTGCAGCAGGGTCCGCTGAGGCTGATGGTATAGGTGCAGCTTGTGATGGTATAACCCCCAACGGGTGGGGTATAGCCTCAGAGGGGACAGGCGCAGAGGATGGGGGTTGTGGTGGTGTAGTGCAGACGGCAGTGAAGACAGAGTCGGGTTGTGCAGTTAAGGGTGTTTACTTACTGCAGATGTTGTACTGGTCACTCCAGCTGCTAGTGACCACCCGAGCCGTGCTGCGTCCACCAGGTCCTGGATCCAGCCAACCCCCAAACAAGTCCGGAGCGTGGCCCTGAGCTCTCTTTCTGTCCCGTTCTCTGGCCGTCCCCACCAGTAATCCACCTAGGTCCAGCTCCCTCGGGCCTTCTGTTGGGACACCCTTGGCCCTGGGTTCCCTGACCCTTCATGTGGTGTGCCTTCGGGGTGGATGTGATGGGTGACCGTGACAAACGCTGCCCACGGTCTCCGGTCTCTGGCTGGGGAATGTTTTTACCCCCACCAGCTTGGGTTCCGGTACCCTGATGCCGACTCTTCACCCGGTGCTTTGAGTTGGGATCTCAGAGTCCTTCTCTTCTGTGCTCTGGGTCTCTCTCTTTTCTCCTCTCTCACTCTGGGTCTTTGTCTTTCTTCTCTCCTCTGCTCCTGACTTGTTCTCTGCAGCTGACTGACTCTCTGCATCTGATCCTCTGCATCTGACCCTGATCTTAGTTGGTGCCCACCTTATATACACCCTCTATGTGTGAGCTCAGGTGACCAGCACCCAATGAGCTCCTATCTTTACCCAGGCTGCTCCCCCTATCTGCCCCTACACTACTTGGGATGTTCCACCCCCCTCCCACTCCAGCCAGGAACAGACTCGGTCGTACCTGCACATTTCTAAGTGGGAGTACCGTCGGTCTGCTCCTCGGAAATGGGATGTGTGTAGTGCATGCAGCCTACCGAGCTCAGATCCACTCTCCATCCTTGCCCGGGAGTGGAATATCACACCTCTGGGTTGAGGTGCAATACCCCTGTAGCAGCCGAATCCTCAGGGTGCTACATTCCCCCCTGGTAAATCACAGCACGTCCTCGGGCTGTAAGACATAAACACCAAAACATACAAATTTTTTTATAAACATAGAAAACATATAAAACATTATATATATATAAAACTTTTCATATAACATTCTCGTCGTCTCTTGTTTCTGGTTCCTCCTCCGGACACTGTGCAACGTGTGTCCGGGAAAAGTGCGACAGTCTCTTTGAAAAACTGGTTTTCCTATAAAACCGGTAGGGGGCGCTTTAGGAAGCGCAACTATATACAGGGGAAGTTGGCCGCTCTCAGTCCTCGGCCAGGTAGAGGGAAGGGAATGGCTGCTCACAGTCCTCAGCCTGTGGGATGAAGGGGTTAACGGGTAAACAGTTCACTCAGCTGGTCCCAACGGGGACTATATTTGCAGTAACAGTTTCTTTATACCCCGATCGGGTAACTATTTACAGCACCTACTCCGCTGTACTCAACAACGTCTTCCTCCTGCTCCTTCTTTGGGGATCTCAGCTTCAGACCCGTCCGGATCCTCTTGCTCTTCCTCCTCACATCGCAGCTCCTCCTCTGTCAGGCGATGCACATGGAGGGCGTAAGGTCCTTTGGCACACTTGTGCCGGGTAAAGGTGACCTCGTCCCCGATATAAAGGTCACGACCTCTGTGCCCCTCCGGCAGATGGGACTCCACGTCTCTGCGCGTGACAAAGACGTCGCCGGGGGTGTTGTTGTCTCGAATGAAGCCCCACCCATGCTGCTGGTTGAACTTGATTACAGTCCCGGTGGTACGGGGACTGTGCGCTGCACGGGGGTCCCTCCTGGTCCGGCTCTTTTGCTCGGCGCTCCTTATTTGGGCCTGTTGTTCCCGGACCCGCCTCTCTCTCCGCTCCCTCGCAAACTCCTCGAGCTGTTGGCGGCAGCACTCCGCACGCTCTGCTGCAGCTGCCCTAGTTTCCTGAGTGAACCCCATTAGATCTTCTCCGGTGGGGTCCCACTCAAACTGTGCTTCCGCTAGCGGGGGCGAGATCCTTATTACGGGCTTCGGAGCCGGAATCAGGGGTGCACACATGGCCCCAACCCTCCTCTGGTGCTCCAGTTCGTAATACTTCTGGGGCCAGACGAAAGGCTGCCCGTCCGGCCACGTGTGCTGGGCAAACAAGTCCTCTCCCAGACGCGGCACCCTTGGTTTTACGGGTGCGGGCGCGGTGGTGGTGGCGCCCGGGTTGCCCAGGCCTTGCGGCCAGGCCTGGGGCACCTGGAAGGTGAAGGGCACCGTTAGGACGGCGGCGCCCTGGGCTACCTGGCCTTGCGGCCAGGCCGGAGGCTCCACGGAGGTAGGGGGCGCTGTTGGTGATTTGGCGCCCGGGGGTACTAGGCCTTGCGACCAGGCTGGTGGTATTTCCTGCTTTGTCACGCCCCGGGTCGAGGCGCGTGACGTCACAGGGGTCGCGGCGGCGGCTTCCGGTTGGGGCCTAGTCTGCGTCGGTGACATGGCGTTTTCGGGCACAGCAGGGGGACTTTCGGGCTCTGCGACGGGGAGCTGGGGCAGGTGGGCGGTGTCCTGGTTTGGGGTATAGACGTCCCCTTTACCTGCCTCCATGCGTTCGGCTCCCTTCTCGGCGCCGTCTCCGGCCTTGGGTCCTCCCGCGCCATCCTCAGAGGCGGTCTGTCTCCTCATCTTGGCTGGCGTGCTCCGGGTCTTGGTTTGCTGGGCCATCTCTCGGCTCCACTCCGCCAATGTCTCTCGCTGTACCCGGGCCATCCTCCGTGCGAGGCCCTCCAGGGCAGTCTGCGCACACTCCCGGTCTCGGGGGAGCTGTGCAAGGACCTCCACTAGGCCTAGTGGGGTCGTGGTGTCCAGCAGGCTCCTGACCAACGGGTCGGTGCTGCTCTGCTCTTCTTCCAGCAGGCTCCTGGCCAGCGGGCCGGTGCTGCTCTGCTCTCTGGACATCTCCGGGTGAGCTTCTCTGCTACTCCTCTCCAGGCTTCTTGCCTCCGGGTGCGCTCGCTCCAGACTGCTCCAGGCGGCACCCATCTTTGTTCTCTCCTTTCGTCTCCTCCCACTTCGAGGGCGGTCCCGGGGCAACTCGGTGACTGTCAGCTCCAGGGGTAGTTCTTTCACGCTGACAGACACCTCCAGCATCACAGTCTCTGTTGGTGGGGGCGGTTTCCACTTTTGGCGCCATTTTCTGTCCTGGCCCACGATGGGAGGTGGCCTCTTGCTCTCCTTTGGCACGCCCATAATGGCGTCCGCTGCTCTTCCAAGGCGGGAAATCTGCGGTTTTGGCGGGAAGCGTCGCCCAGTGGCGGGAAACTCTGCAGATGGCGGGAACAAGTTGGAAATGGCGGACAATCGGCGGGAAACGACTTGTGATGGGGTCCGATGGCGTGGACCCTCCGGAACCGGCGGGAGACTTCTTTCTGAGGTAAACTTGCACTTTTCTTCAGGCACGCAGTACCCGGGTGTTGCGGGCACGTAATCCTGCCGACTACGCCAAAGTTGACGCGCCCCCTGGGCCATATTCTTTAGGGGAATACCCGGAGCCGGATCAGATGGGGGTTGTAGTCTTCCGAGTGGCTGTGACCCGGTCCGTGCCCAGGGTGTCAAACTCAGTTGTATGTGGCAGTCCTACAGATGTTACTAAGTTCTTAATGTCGACTACGCCACCCGTTGTGTTGCGGTCACTATGGCCGCCGCTGCAGCAGGGTCCGCTGAGGCTGATGGTATAGGTGCAGCTTGTGATGGTATAACCCCCAACGGGTGGGGTATAGCCTCAGAGGGGACAGGCGCAGAGGATGGGGGTTGTGGTGGTGTAGTGCAGACGGCAGTGAAGACAGAGTCGGGTTGTGCAGTTAAGGGTGTTTACTTACTGCAGATGTTGTACTGGTCACTCCAGCTGCTAGTGACCACCCGAGCCGTGCTGCGTCCACCAGGTCCTGGATCCAGCCAACCCCCAAACAAGTCCGGAGCGTGGCCCTGAGCTCTCTTTCTGTCCCGTTCTCTGGCCGTCCCCACCAGTAATCCACCTAGGTCCAGCTCCCTCGGGCCTTCTGTTGGGACACCCTTGGCCCTGGGTTCCCTGACCCTTCATGTGGTGTGCCTTCGGGGTGGATGTGATGGGTGACCGTGACAAACGCTGCCCACGGTCTCCGGTCTCTGGCTGGGGAATGTTTTTACCCCCACCAGCTTGGGTTCCGGTACCCTGATGCCGACTCTTCACCCGGTGCTTTGAGTTGGGATCTCAGAGTCCTTCTCTTCTGTGCTCTGGGTCTCTCTCTTTTCTCCTCTCTCACTCTGGGTCTTTGTCTTTCTTCTCTCCTCTGCTCCTGACTTGTTCTCTGCAGCTGACTGACTCTCTGCATCTGATCCTCTGCATCTGACCCTGATCTTAGTTGGTGCCCACCTTATATACACCCTCTATGTGTGAGCTCAGGTGACCAGCACCCAATGAGCTCCTATCTTTACCCAGGCTGCTCCCCCTATCTGCCCCTACACTACTTGGGATGTTCCACCCCCCTCCCACTCCAGCCAGGAACAGACTCGGTCGTACCTGCACATTTCTAAGTGGGAGTACCGTCGGTCTGCTCCTCGGAAATGGGATGTGTGTAGTGCATGCAGCCTACCGAGCTCAGATCCACTCTCCATCCTTGCCCGGGAGTGGAATATCACACCTCTGGGTTGAGGTGCAATACCCCTGTAGCAGCCGAATCCTCAGGGTGCTACATGGACTATCTGGGGCTCATTATACTGTATGGAGGACTATGTGGAGCCCATTATAGTGTATGGAGGACTATGTGGGGCCCATTATACTGTATGGAGGACTAAGTGGGGCCCAATATACTGTATGGAGGACTATGTGGGACCCATTATACTGTATGGAGGACTAAGTGGGGCCCAATATACTGTATGGAGGATCATATGGGACCCATTATACTGTATGGAGGATCATGTGGCACCCATTATACAATATGGAGGATGTGGGGCCCATTATACCATGTGGAGGACTATGTGGGGCCCATTATACTGTATGGAGGACTATTTGAGGCTCATTATTCTGTATGGAGGACTATGCAGGGCCCAATATACTGTATGGAGGAATAAGTGGGGCCCAATATACTGTATGGAGGACTATGTGGGGCCCATTATACTGTATGGAGGACTAAGTGGGGCCCAACATACTGTATGGAGTATCATGTGGGACCCATTATACTTCATGGAGTGTCATACGGCACCCATTATACAATATGGACGATCATGTGCGGACCATTATACCATATGAAGGATTATGTGGGGCCCATTATACCATATGGAGGACTATGTGGGGCCCATAATACTGTATGGAGGGTGTTGTGGAGCCCATTATACTGTATGGAGGACTTTGTGAGGCCCAGAATACTGTATGGAGGACTATGTGGGGCCCATTACACTGTATGGAGGGTGATGTGGGGCCCATTATACTGTATGGAGAACTATGTGGGGCCCATTATACTGTATAGAGGACTATGTGGGGCCCATTATACTGTATGGAGGACTATGTGGGGCCATTATACTGTATGGAGGACTATGCAGGGTTCATTATACTGTATGGAGGTCTATGTGAGGCTCATTATTCTGTATGGAGGACTATGTGGGGCCCAATATTCTGTATGGAGGACTATGTGGGGCCCAATATATTGTATGGAGGACTATATGGGGCCCAATATACTGTATGGATGACTATGTGGGACCCTTTATACTGTATGGAGGACTATGTGGGGACCCATTATACTGTATGGAGGACTAAGTGGGGCCCAATATACTGTGTGGAGCATTATGTGGGGTCCATTATTCTTCATGGAGGACTATGTGGGGCCCATTATTCTGTGTGGAGGACTATGTGAGGCCATTATTCTGTATTGAGGACTATGTGGGGCCATTAAACTGTATGGAGGATTATGTGGGGCCATTTTTCTGTCTGCAGGATTATGTGGGGCCATTATTCTGTATGAAGAACTATGTGAGGCTCATTATTCTGTATGGAGTACTATGTGGGGCCCAATACACTGTATGGAGGACTGTGGGGCCCAATATACTGTATGGAGGACTATGTGGGACCCTTTGTACTGTATGGAGGACTATGTGGGGCCCATTATACTGTATGGAGGACTTTGCGGGTCCATTATTCTGTATGGAGGACCATGTGGGGCCCATTATACTGTATGTAGAATCATGTGGGACCAATTATACTGTATGGAGGACTATGTGGGGCCCTTTATACTGTATGGAGGACTATGTGGTGCCATTATACTGTTTGGAGGGTGATGTGGAGCCCATTATACTGTATGGAGGACTATGTGGTGCCATTATACTGTATGGAGAGTGTTGTGGAGCCCATTATACTGTATGGAGGACTATGTGGGGCCCAATATACTGTATGGAGGACTAAGTTGGGCCCAATATACTGTATAGAGGGTCATGTGGGGCCCATTATACTGTATGGAGGTTCATGTGGCACCCATTATACAATATGAAGGATCATGTGGGACACATAATACCATATGGAGGACTATGTGGGGCCCATTATACTGTATGGAGGACTATGTGGGGCCCATAATACTGTATGGAGGACAATGTGGTGCCATTATACTGTATGGAGGGTGATATGGAGCCCATTATACGGTATGGGGGACTATGTGAGGCCCAGTATAAAGTATGGAGGACTATGTGGGGCCAATTATACTGTATAGAGAGTGATGTGGGGCCCATTATACTGTATGGAGCACTATGTGGGGCCCATTATTCTGTATAGAGGACTATGTGGGGCCCATTGTACTGTATGGAGGACTATGTGGGGCCCATTATACTGTATGGAGGACTATGCAGGGCTCATTGTACTGTATGAAGGACTATGCAGGGCTCATTTTACTGTATGGAGGACTATGTGAGGCTCATTGTTCTCTATGGAGGACTATGTGGGGCCCAATATACTGTATGGAGGACTATGTGGGGCCCAATATACTGTATGGAGGACTATGTGGGACCCTTTGTACTGTATGGAGGACTATGTGGGACTCATTATTCTGTATGGAGGATTATGTGGGACCCATTATACTGTATGGTGAACTATGTGGGGACCCATCATTATACTACATGGAGGAGTATGTGGGGCCCAATATACTGTGTGGAGCAATATGTGGGTCCCATTATTCTTCATGGAGGACTATGTGTGGCCCATTATACTGTATGGAGGACTATGCGGGGCCCATTATTCTGTATGGAGGACTATGTGAGGCAATTCTTCTGTATTGAGGACTATGTGGGGCCATTATACTGTATGGAGGATTATTTGGGGCCATTATTCTGTATGGAGGACTATGTGAGACTCATTATTTTGTATGGAGGACTATGTGGTGCACAATATACTGTATGGAGGACTATGTGGGCCCAATATACTGTATGGAGAACTATGTGAGACCTTTTGTACTGTATGGAGGACTATGTGGGGACCCAATATACTATATGGAGGACTATTTGGTGCCCATTATATTGTATGGAGGACTATGTGGGGCCCATTATACTGTATGGAGGACTATTTGAGGCTCATTATTCTGTATGGAGGACTATGCAGGGCCCAATATAATGTATGGAGGAATAAGTGGGGCCCAATATACTGTATGGAGGACTATGTGGGGCCCATTATACTGTATGGAGGACTAAGTGGGGCCCAAAATACTGTATGGAGGATCATGTGGGACCCATTATACTTCATGGAGTATCATATGGCACCCATTATACAATATGGACGATCATGTGCGGACCATTATACTATATGAAGGATTATGTGGGGCCCATTATACCATATGGAGGACTATGTGGGGCCCATTATACTGTATGGAGGACTTTGTGAGGCCCAGAATACTGTATGGAGGACTATGTGGGGCCCATTACACTGTATGGAGGGTGATGCGGGGCCCATTATACTGTATGGAGAACTATGTGGGGCCCATTATACTGTATGGAGAACTATGTGGGGCCCATTATACTGTATAGAGGACTATGTGGGGCCCATTATACTGTATGGAGGACTATGTGGGGACCCATTATACTGTATGGTGGACTAAGTGGGGCCCAATATACTGTGTGGAGCATTATGTGGGGTCCATTATTCTTCATGGAGGACTATGTGGGGCCCATTATTCTGTGTGGAGGACTATGTGGGGCCATTAAACTGTATGGAGGATTATGTGGGGCCATTATTCTGTCTGCAGGATTTTGTCGGGCCATTATTCTGTATGGAGAACTATGTGAGGCTCATTATTCTGTATGGAGTACTATGTGGGGCCCAACATACTGTATGGAGGACTGTGCGGCCCAATATACTGTATGGAGGACTATGTGAGACCCTTTATACTGTATGGAGGACTATGTGGGGTCCATTATACTGTATGGAGGACTTTGCGGGCCCATTATTCTGTATGGAGGACCATGTGGGGCCCATTATACTGTATGTAGAATCATGTGGAACCCATTATACTGTATGGAGGACTATGTGGGGCCCTTTATACTGTATGGAGGACTATGTGGTGCCATTATACTGTACGGAGGACTATGCAGGGCTCATTTTACTGTATGGAGGACTATGTGAGGCCCATTATACTGTATGGAGGACTATATGGGGCCCATAATACTGTATGGAGGACTATGTGGTGCAATTATACTGTATGGAGGGTTATGTGGAGTGTAACATACCTGGCGGCGTCCTTGCATAGTGGTCCATCTCCCACTGTGCAAGAGCGCGCACTTGAGCTCCTGTCCAGAATGTCTCTCTGGCTTCCCTCCTTGCTGTCTGTTTGTCTGTTTTGGCTGCATAGGGCTACGCCCGCTGAACTTCCTGTTTCTTGTACCTGCTGCGGACACGCCCCTGTTGCACCTTCAGCCTATTGCTGTCCATCTTTGGGTATTTATACCACCTTCTTCCTCAAGATGGCGCCTGAGCATTGTTTCTTGTCAGTTGGCTTTTTGTCTCTGACGTGCCAGGTCCTATCCTGTTTTCCTGCCTGTTTTCCAGTTCTGTGTCTGAACTGTGGTCTGTTCTCGTGAACACGCTTCTTGCCTGTTCTTTCGCCTTCTAGGGGCCGTATTCCTAGATCTGCCTGTCTGTGCCTTGCGGTATCTGTTCCCGTCTGAACAGAGTCCTGTTTGTGTCTCTGCCTTGCGGTATCTGTTCCCGTCTGAACAGAGTCCTGTTTGTGTTCCTGCCTTGCGGTATCTGTTCCCGTCTGAACAGAGTCCTGTTTGTGTTCCTGCCTTGCGGTATCTGTTCCCGTCTGAACAGAGTCCTGTTTGTGTTCCTGCCTTGCGGTATCTGTTCCCGTCTGAACAGAGTCCTGTTTGTGTTCCTGCCTTGCGGTATCTGTTCCCGTCTGAACAGAGTCCTGTTTGTGTTCCTGCCTTGCTGTCTCTGTTCCCGTTCCTCTGTTCCCTGTTGTCTGTGCCTCGTTTCTACTTTAACCTTGTCTCCCTTTTCCCTCTATGTCTGTTTTCTGCGTCTTTCTGCAGAGTCTGAACCCGCTCCTAAATTCCTTCTCGTCGTCTCTGTACCTCTGTTGTGAATTTAGTGTACGCTCGGTACTTCTATGCAAGTACTGTGCGTGCTTCTGGTTCTGCCTTTCCTTCTCCGTCTGTTCTTTGTGAACAGAGTCCTATCCCCTTGCCTTGTTTACCGCTCTGCGGTGTCCGCTCTGCTCCTGCTTAGCTTGCCGCTCTTGCGGTTTCTGCTCTGCTCCTGCCTTGTTTACCGCTCTGCGGTGTCCGCTCTGCTCCTGCTTAGCTTGCCGCTCTTGCGGTGTCTGCTCTGCTCCTGCCTTGTTTACCGCTCTGCGGTGTCCGCTCTGCTCCTGCTTAGCTTGCCGCTCTTGCGGTTTCTTCTCTGCTCCTGGCTTGTTTACCGCTCTGCGGTGTCCGCTCTGCTCCTACTTAGCTTGCAGCTCTTGCGGTTTCTGCTCTGCTCCTGCCTTGTTTACCGCTCTGCGGTGTCCGCTCTGCTCCTGCTTAGCTTGCCGCTCTTGCGGTTTTCACTCTGCTCTTGCCTTGCTTGCTGCTTCTGCGGTTTCCGCCCTGCCCTGCTTCTGCCCGCTGCTCCGGCAGTCCTGTCCTGCCCTGCTTGTGCTCGCTGCTCCTGCAGCCCCGTCCTGCTCTGTTCTTGCCCACCGCTTCGGGCGTTCCCTCTCTGCTGTGGTTGTCTACCGCATCTGCGTTTCTGTGACCCAGTCTGTACTGGGTCTTAACCTCTCTGTGCTCCAGTCCGTCCTTTCGGCCAGTACCTCCCTGCCTGCATACTCGCCTGTATCCACCCGTCTGCATACCTGCCGTGTTCGCTTATATCCACCAGTCTGTGCCAGCCTAACCTGCCTGTTCCAGTAATCCCTGTGTGGGTCAACCCCCGTGTCCGGAGTTTGACCTGGAGTAGCACCTGGTCCCTCTGCCCGGTTTCTCCCTGGTGCACTGGCGTCGTATGCCGTCGTGCCATCTTGGTCGGATCGGCCAGATACTTAGTCACGCCCCTCCAGGCACTCTCCGGTTCATGGTCCAGTGGAACCACAACACCCGCACACGCCAGTCAGTCCGGGCGTGTGCATAACAGCATGCTCAGGCCATGGTTCCCGTTGAGCCCCACGGCCTTCGCTCTCTGAGAAGTTTTCCAGCGAATACATGCATTAAAATAAATAAATAATTTTTTTTTTCCCTTTAGCTGAGTTCCAGGCGAATTACGCACCCGTCCAGATGGATCTATCTGCTCTCGTTCCTGCGGATCCGCTACGTTATTATGGGGATCCAAGACAAAGTCGTGCATTTGTGGAGCAATGCATGCTACACTTCAAGTTCTACCCTCTATGTTTTCCCACCGATCGGGTTAAGGTGGCATTTATTATGTCTTACCTGGCGGGTGATGCCTTGGAATGGATCAACCCCCTATATGAAACACAGGATCCGATCCTCCTGGACCTAATGGCCTTCCTGGTGGCCTTTCTAATGGTCTTCGATGATCCTAACCCGGAGGCTCCTGCTGAAGCTTCACTTCCCAATATCCCGGAGCAGCCCCAATGGGTAATGTGTGTGGGTAGCGCAATAGTCCTCCAGCCCAATGAGACTACTGCCCACCCAGAATCCTCACAGGGTGACTACGCTTTCCGGAATACTTCTCCCAACCTCAAGAGGCAGTCCAGACGTGCTAGACGTAGAGGCAAGCCGTCACGCCAGGGTCTGTCCTCCCTGAGACCTCCTGACCCCAACCTTGAAGTCCCTACTGAAGCTTCATCTCCCTGTATCCTGGAGAAGCCCCAACGGGTAATGTGCGTGGGTAGTGCACCAGTTCTCCTGCCCGAAGAGACTTCTGCCCATCCAGACTCCACACAGGAAAACTTCCTGCACCCGGCATCAGATGCTTCACCCACTTTAACCGGTGTGCATGTCCAAGGATGCTCCAAAGCTGTGGTTACCTCAGAGTCTGTGCACCTCTACTACCTGGCGGAGGACCCCCTGTTGCCTCCTGAATCCTCCGGGATACCACTCGATGACAAATGGAGAGAGATTTCTCTACACCCGGTACTCGATACTTTGTCCGCTTCGTCCTGTGAGCCTGACAATGGGTACCCCAAAGTGGTAGTTACCCCCGAGTCTCTACACCCCTCCGACCAGGCGGAGGACCTCCAGTTGTCTCCTGAACTCTTCGGGGTGCTACCTGGTAGCGAAAGGACAGAGACTCTCCTATACTCTGTACCTGATACCTCGCTCGCTTCGTCCACTGAGTCCAACCTAGTGTACTCCGAAGCAGTGGTTACTCCCGAGTCTCTACACCCCTCTGACCAGGCGGAGGACCTCCAGTTGTCTCCAGAACCCTTCGGGGTGCCACCTGGTGGTGAATGGACAGAGACTTTCCTATATCCTGGATCTGATACCTCGCTTGCTTCGTCCAGTGAGTCCGACCTAGTGTACTCTGAAGCAGAGGTTACCCGTGAGTCTCTACAACCCTCTGACCAGGCGGAGGACCGCCAGTTGTCTCCAGAACCCTTCGGGGTGCCACCTGGTGGTGAATGGACAGAGACTTTCCTATACTCGGTACCCGATACCTCGCCTGCTTCGTCCAGTGAGTCCGACCTAGTGTACTCTGAAGCAGATGTTTTCTCTGAGCCTCGGCACTCTTCTGACCCGGCGGAGGACCTCCAGTTGTTTCCTAAATCCTCCGTGGTACCACCAGATAACAAAGAGACAGTGACTTTTTCTCATTATGTACCTGATAACCCGTCTATTTCTTCCTGTGAGCTTGACAAGATGTACCTCGAAGCAGAGATTACCCCCAAGTCTCTGTCCCCCTCCAACCCGGTGGAGGACTTCCAGTTGTCTCCTGTACCCTCTGGGGTGCCACCTGAAAATATGTGGAGAGAGACTTCCTTGTGTGCTGTTCCTGGTACTCCACCCGTTTCGTCTGTTGCTAAGGGTGGCTGGATGGGAGGTAGCATCCTAGCTACCCAGAGGAGACCAGTTTTTCCGGTGGACAGTGGAAGTGATCTCTTCGAAGTGAAGAATTGGCCCTCGAATTCCCTGCGGAAGATTCTGGCAGGCCTGAAGAAGAGGGGGCGTAAGGGGGGGGGTACTGTAACATACCTGGCGGCGTCCTTGCATAGTGGTCCATCTCCCACTGTGCAAGAGCGCGCACTTGAGCTCCTGTCCAGAATGTCTCTCTGGCTTCCCTCCTTGCTGTCTGTTTGTCTGTTTTGGCTGCATAGGGCTACGCCCGCTGAACTTCCTGTTTCTTGTACCTGCTGCGGACACGCCCCTGTTGCACCTTCAGCCTATTGCTGTCCATCTTTGGGTATTTATACCACCTTCTTCCTCAAGATGGCGCCTGAGCATTGTTTCTTGTCAGTTGGCTTTTTGTCTCTGACGTGCCAGGTCCTATCCTGTTTTCCTGCCTGTTTTCCAGTTCTGTGTCTGAACTGTGGTCTGTTCTCGTGAACACGCTTCTTGCCTGTTCTTTCGCCTTCTAGGGGCCGTATTCCTAGATCTGCCTGTCTGTGCCTTGCGGTATCTGTTCCCGTCTGAACAGAGTCCTGTTTGTGTCTCTGCCTTGCGGTATCTGTTCCCGTCTGAACAGAGTCCTGTTTGTGTTCCTGCCTTGCGGTATCTGTTCCCGTCTGAACAGAGTCCTGTTTGTGTTCCTGCCTTGCGGTATCTGTTCCCGTCTGAACAGAGTCCTGTTTGTGTTCCTGCCTTGCGGGATCTGTTCCCGTCTGAACAGAGTCCTGTTTGTGTTCCTGCCTTGCGGTATCTGTTCCCGTCTGAACAGAGTCCTGTTTGTGTTCCTGCCTTGCTGTCTCTGTTCCCGTTCCTCTGTTCCCTGTTGTCTGTGCCTCGTTTCTACTTTAACCTTGTCTCCCTTTTCCCTCTATGTCTGTTTTCTGCGTCTTTCTGCAGAGTCTGAACCCGCTCCTAAATTCCTTCTCGTCGTCTCTGTACCTCTGTTGTGAATTTAGTGTACGCTCGGTACTTCTATGCAAGTACTGTGCGTGCTTCTGGTTCTGCCTTTCCTTCTCCGTCTGTTCTTTGTGAACAGAGTCCTATCCCCTTGCCTTGTTTACCGCTCTGCGGTGTCTGCTCTGCTCCTGCTTAGCTTGCCGCTCTTGCGGTTTCTGCTCTGCTCCTGCCTTGTTTACCGCTCTGCGGTGTCCGCTCTGCTCCTGCTTAGCTTGCCGCTCTTGCGGTGTCTGCTCTGCTCCTGCCTTGTTTACCGCTCTGCGGTGTCCGCTCTGCTCCTGCTTAGCTTGCCGCTCTTGCGGTTTCTACTCTGCTCCTGGCTTGTTTACCGCTCTGCGGTGTCCGCTCTGCTCCTACTTAGCTTGCCGCTCTTGCGGTTTCTGCTCTGCTCCTGCCTTGTTTACCGCTCTGCGGTGTCCGCTCTGCTCCTCTTGCGGTTTTCACTCTGCTCTTGCCTTGCTTGCTGCTTCTGCGGTTTCCGCCCTGCCCTGCTTCTGCCCGCTGCTCCGGCAGTCCTGTCCTGCCCTGCTTGTGCTCGCTGCTCCTGCAGCCCCGTCCTGCTCTGTTCTTGCCCACCGCTTCGGGCGTTCCCTCTCTGCTGTGGTTGTCTACCGCATCTGCGGTTCTGTGACCCAGTCTGTACTGGGTCTTAACCTCTCTGTGCTCCAGTCCATCCTTTCGGCCAGTACCTCCCTGCCTGCATACTCGCCTGTATCCACCCGTCTGCATACCTGCCGTGTTCGCTTATATCCACCAGTCTGTGCCAGCCTAACCTGCCTGTTCCAGTAATCCCTGTGTGGGTCAACCCCCGTGTCCGGAGTTTGACCTGGAGTAGCACCTGGTCCCTCGGCCCGGTTTCTCCCTGGTGCACTGGCGTCGTATGCCGTCGTGCCATCTTGGTCGGATCGGCCAGATACTTAGTCACGCCCCTCCAGGCACTCTCCGGTTCATGGTCCAGTGGAACCACAACACCCGCACATGCCAGTCAGTCCGGGCGTGTGCATAACATGGAGCCCATTATACTATATGGAGGCCTATGTGAGGCCCAGTATACTGTATGGAGGACTATGTGGGGCCCATTATACAGTATGGAGGGTGATGTGGGACCCATTATACTGTATGGAGGACAATGTGGGGCCCATAATACTGTGTAGAGGACTATGTATGGCCCATTATATTGTATGGAGGACTATGTGAGGCCCAATATACCGTATGGAGGACTGTGTGGGGCCCATTATACTTATGGAGGACTATGCAGGGCTCATTATACTGTATGGATGACTATGTGGGGTCCATTATACTGTATGGAGGACTATGTGGGGGCCAATTATTCTGCATGGAGGACTATGTGGGGCCCATTATACTGTATGGAGTACTATGTTGAGGCCCATTATTCTGTATGAAGGACAATGTGGGGCCCATTATACTGTATGGAGGACTATGTGGGGGCCCATTATTCTGTATGGAGGACTTTGCGGGCCCATTATTCTGTATGGAGGACCATGTGGGGCCCATAATACCATATGGAGGACTATGTGGGGCCCATAATACTGTATGGAGGACTATGTGGTGCCATTATACTGTATGGAGAGTGCTGTGGGGCCCAATATACAGTTTGGAGGACTAAGTTGGGCCCAATATACTGTATAGAGGGTCATGTGGGGCTCATTATACTGTATGGAGGTTCATGTGGCACCCATTATACAATATGAAGGATCATGTGGGACGCATAATACCATATGGAGGACTATGTGGGGCCCATTATACTGTATGGAGGACTGTGTGGGGCCCATAATACTGTATGGAGGACTATGTGGTGCCATTAGACTGTATGGAGGGTGATGTGGAGCCCATTATATGGTATGGAGGACTATGTGAGGCCCAGTATAAAGTATGGAGGACTATGTGGGGCCAATTATACTGTATAGAGGGTGATGTGGGGCCCATTATACTGTATGGAGCACTATGTGGGGCCCATTATACTGTATAGAGGACTATGTGGGGCCCATTATACTGTAAGGAGGAATATGTGGGGCCATTATAATGTATGGAGGACTATGTGGGGCCCATTATACTGTATGGAGGACTATGCAGGGCTCATTGTACTGTATGGAGGACTATGGAGGGCTCATTTTACTGTATGGAGAACTATGTGAGGCTCATTGTTCTCTATGGAGGACTATGTGGGGCCCAATATACTGTATGGTGGACTATGTGGGGCCCAATATACTGTATGGAGGACTATGTGGGACCCTTTGTACTGTATGGAGGACTATGTGGGACCCATTATTCTGTATGGAGGATTATGTGGGACCCATTATACTGTATGGTGAACTATGTGGGGACCCATTATACTATATGGAGGAGTATGTGGGTCCCAATATACTGTGTGGAGCATTATGTGGGGCCCATTATCCTTCATGGAGGACTATGTGTGGCCCATTATACTGTATGCAGGACTATGTGGGGCCTATTATTCTGTATGGAGGACTATGTGAGGCAATTCTACTGTATTGAGGACTATGTGGGGCCATTATACTGTATGGAGGATTATTTGGGGCCATTATTCTGTATGGAGGATTATGTGGGGCCATTATTTTGTATGGAGGACTATGTGAGGCTCATTATTTTGTATGGAGGACTATGTGGTGCACAATATACTGTATGGAGGACTATGTGGGCCCAATATACTGTATGGAGAACTATGTGAGACCCTTTGTACTGTATGGAGGACTATGTGGGGACCCATTATACTATATGGAGGACTATTTGGTGCCCATTATATTGTATGGAGGACTATATGGGGCCCATTATACTGTATGGAGGACTATTTGAGGCTCATTATTCTGTATGGAGGACTATGTAGGGCCCAATATACTGTATGGAGGAATAAGTGGGACCCAATATACTGTATGGAAGACTATGTGGGGCCCATTATACTGTATGGAGGACTAAGTGGGGCCCTTTATACTGTATGGAGGACTATGTGGTGCCATTATACTGTTTGGAGGGTGATGTGGAGCCCATTATACTGTATGGAGGACTATGTGAGGCCCAGTATACTGTATGGAGGACTATGTGGGGCCCGTTATACTGTATGGAGGATGATTTGGGCCATATTATACTGTATGGAGGACTACGTGGGGCCCATTATATTGTATGGAGGACTAAGTGGGGCTCATTATATTGTATGGAGGACTATGTGAGGCCCAATATACCGTATGGAGGACTGTGTGGGGCCCATTATACTGTACGGAGGACTATGCGGGGCTCATTTTACTGTATGGAGGACTATGTGAGGCCCATTATACTGTATGGAGGACTATATGGGGCCCATAATACTGTATGGAGGACTATGTGGTGCAATTATACTGTATGGAGGGTTATGTGGAGCCCATTATACTATATGGAGGACTATGTGAGGCCCAGTATACTGTATGGGAGGACTATGTGGGGCCCATTATACTGTATGGAGGGTGATGTGGGGCCCATTATTCATTATGGAGGACAAAGTGGGGCCCATAATACTGTGTAGAGGACTATGTATGGCCCATTATATTGTTTGGAGGACTATGTGTGGCCAAATATACCGTATGGAGGACTGTGTGGGGCCCATTATACTTATGGAGGACTATGCAGGGCTCATTATACTGTATGGACGACTATGTGGGGGCCCATTATTCTGCATGGAGGACTATGTGGGGCCCATTATACTGTATGGAGTACTTTGTGGAGGCCCATTATTCTGTATGAAGGACAATGTGGGGCCCATTATACTGTATGGAGGACTATGTGGGGGCCCATTATTCTGTATGGAGGACTTTGCGGGCCCATTATTCTGTATGGAGGACCATGTGGGGCCCATTTACCATATGGAGGACTATGTGGGGCCCATAATACTGTATGGAGGACTATGTGGTGCCATTATACTGTATGGAGAGTGTTGTGGAGCCCATTATACTGTATGGAGGACTATGTAGGGCCCAATATACTGTATGGAGGACTAAGTTGGGCCCAATATACTGTATGGAGGGTCATGTGGGGCCCATTATACTGTATGGAGGTTCATGTGGCACCCATTATACAATATGAAGGATCATGTGGGACCCATAATACCATATGGAGGACTATGTGGGGCCCATTATACTGTATGGAGGACTGTGTGAGGCCCATAATACTGTATGGAGGACTATGTGGTGCCATTAGACTGTATGGAGGGTGATGTGGCGCCCATTATACGGTATGTAGGACTATGTGAGGCCCAGTATAAAGTATGGAGGACTATGTGGGGCCAATTATACTGTATAGAGGGTGATGTGGGGCCCATTATACTGTATGGAGCACTATGTGGGGCCCATTATACTGTATAGAGGACTATGTGGGGCCCTTTATACTGTAAGGAGGACTATGTGGGGCCACTATAATGTATGGAGGACTATGCAGGGCTCATTGTACTGTATGGAGGACTATGCAGGGCTCATTTTACTGTATGGAGAACTAAGTGAGGCTCATTGTTCTCTATGGAGGACTATGTGGGGCCCAATATACTGTATGGAGGACTATGTGGGGCCCAATATACTGTATGGAGGACTATGTGGGACCCTTTTTACTGTATGGAGGACTATGTGGGACCTATTATTCTGTATGGAGGATTATGTGGGACCCATTATACTGTATGGTGAACTATGTGGGGACCCGGTATACTATATGGAGGAGTATGTGGGGCCCAATATACTGTGTGGAGCATTATGTGGGGCCCATTATTCTTCATGGAGGACTATGTGTGACCCATTATACTGTATGCAGGACTATGCGGGGCCCATTATTCTGTATGGAGGACTATGTGAGGCAATTCATCTGTATTGAGGACTATGTGGGGCCATTATACTGTATGGAGGATTATTGGGGCCATTATTCTGTTTGGAGGATTATGTGGGGCCATTATTTTTTATGGAGGACTATGTGAGGGTCATTATTTTGTATGGAGGACTATGTGGTGCACAATATACTGTATGGAGGACTATGTGGGCCCAATATACTGTATGGAGAACTATGTGAGACCCTTTGTACTGTATGGAGGACTATGTGGGGACCCATTATACTATATGGAGGACTATTTGGTGCCCATTATATTGTATGGAGGACTATGTGGGACCCATTATACTGTATGGAGGAATAAGTGGGACCCAATATACTGTATGGAGGACTATGTGGGGCCCACTATACTGTATGGAGGACTAAGTGGGGCCCAATATTCTGTATGGAGGATCATGTGGACCCATTATACTTCATGGAGGATCATGTGGCACCCATTATACAATATGGACGATCATGTGCGGACCATTATACCATATGAAGGATCATGTGGGGCCCATTATACCATATGGAGGACTATGTGTGGCCCATAATACTGTATGGAGGACTATGTGGTGCCATTATATTGTATGGAGGGTGTTGTGGAGCCCATTATACTGTATGGAGGACTATGTGAGGCCCATTATACTGTATGTAGAATCATGTGGGACCCATTATACTGTATGGAGGACAATGTGGGGCCCTTTATACTGAATGGAGGACTATGTGGTGCCATTATACTGTTTGGAGGGTGATGTGGAGCCCATTATACTGTATGGACGACTATGTGAGGCCCAGTATACTGTATGGAGGACTATGTGGGGCCCGTTATACTGTATGGAGGATGATTTGGGCCCCATTATACTGTATGGAGGACTATGTGGGACCCATTATATTGTATGGAGGACTAAGTGGGGCCCATTATATTGTATGGAGGACTATGTGAGGCCCAATATACCGTATGGAGGACTGCGTGGGGCCCATTATACTGTACAGAGGACTATGCAGGGCTCATTTTACTGTATGGAGGACTATGTGAGGCCCATTATACTGTATGGAGGACTATATGGGGCCCATAATACTGTATGGAGGACTATGTGGTGCAATTAAACTGTATGGCGGGTTATGTGGAGCCCATTATACTACATGGAGGACTATGTGAGGCCCAGTATACTGTATGGAGGACTATGTGAGGCCCATTAGACTGTATGGAGGGTGATGTGGGACACATTATACTGTGCGGAGGACAATGTGGGGCCCATAATACTGTGTAGAGGACTATGTATGGCCCATTATATTGAATGGAGGACTATGTGAGGCCCAATATACCGTATGGAGGACTGTGTGGGGCCCATTATACTTATGGAGGACTATGCAGGGCTCATTATACTGTATGGACGACTATGTGGGGCCCATTATACTGTATGGAGGACTATGTGGGGGCTCATTATTCTGCATGGAGGACTATGTGGGGCCCATTATACTGTATGGAGAACTATGTTGAGGCCCATTATTCTGTATGAAGGACAATGTGGGGCCCATTATACTGTATGGAGGACTATGTGGGGGCCCATTATTCTGTATGGAGGACTTTGCGGGTCCATTATTCTATATGGAGGACCATGTGGGGCCCATTATACCATATGGAGGACTATGTGGGGCCCATAATACTGTATGGAGGACTATGTGGTGCCATTATACTGTATGGAGAGTGTTGTGGAGCCCATTATACTGTAAGGAGGACTATGTGGGGCCCAATATACAGTTTGGAGGACTAAGTTGGGCCCAATATACTGTATCAAGGGTCATGTGGGGCCCATTATACTGTATGGAGTTTCATGTGGCACCCATTATACAATATGAAGGATCATGTGGGACCCATAATACCATATGGAGGACTATGTGGGGCCCATTATACTGTATGGAGGACTGTGTGGGGCCCATTATACTGTAAGGAGGACTATGTGGTGCCATTAGACTGTATGGAGGGTGATGTGGAGCCCATTAAAAGGTATGGAGGACTATGTGAGGCCCAGTATAAAGTATGGAGGACTATGAGGGGCCAATTATACTGTATAGAGGGTGATGTGGGGCCCATTATACTGTTTGGAGCACTATGTGGGGCCCATTATACTGTATAGAGGACTATGTGGGGCCCATTATACTGTAAGGAGTAATATGTGGGGCCATTATAATGTATGGAGGACTATGTGGGGCCCATTATACTGTATGGAGGACTATGCAGGGCTCATTGTACTGTATGGAGGACTATGCAGGGCTCATTTTACTGTATGGAGAACTATGTGAGGCTCATTGTTCTCTATGGAGGACTATGTGGGGCCCAATATACTGTATGGAGGACTATGTGGGGCCCAATATACTGTATGGAGGACTATGTGGGACCCTTTGTACTGTATGGAGGACTATGTGGGACCCATTATTCTGTATGGAGGATTATGTGGGACCCATTATACTGTATGGTGAACTATGTGGGGACCCATTATACTATATGGAGGAGTATGTGGGTCCCAATATACTGTGTGGAGCATTATGTGGGGCCCATTATTCTTCATGGAGGACTATGTGTGGCCCATTATACTGTATGCAGGACTATGCGGGGCCCATTATTCTGTATGGAGGACTATGTGAGGCAATTCTTCTGTATTGAGGACTATGTGGGGCCATTATACTGTATGGAGGATTATTTGGGGCCATTATTCTGTATGGAGGATTATGTGGGGCCATTATTTTGTATGGAGGACTATGTAAGGCTCATTATTTTGTATGGAGGACTATGTGGTGCACAATATACTGTATGGAGGACTATGTGGGCCCAATATACTGTATGGAGAACTATGTGAGACCCTTTGTACTGTATGGAGGACTATGTGGGGACCCATTATACTATATGGAGGACTATTTGGTGCCCATTATATTGTATGGAGGACTATGTGGGGCCCATTATACTGTATAGAGGACTATTTGAGGCTCATTATTCTGTATGGAGGACTATGTAGGGCCCAATATACTGTATGGAGGAATAAGTGGGACCCAATATACTGTATGGAAGACTATGTGGGGCCCATTATACTGTATGGAGGACTAAGTGGGGCCCTTTATACTGTATGGAGGACTATGTGGTGCCATTATACTGTTTGGAGGGTGATGTGGAGCCCATTATACTGTATAGAGGACTATGTGAGGCCCAGTATACTGTATGGAGGACTATGTGGGGCCCGTTATACTGTATGGAGGATGATTTGGGCCATATTATACTGTATGGAGGACTATGTGGGGCCCATTATATTGTATGGAGGACTAAGTGGGGCCCATTATATTATATGGAGGACTATGTGAGGCCCAATATACCGTATGGAGGACTGTGTGGGGCCCATTATACTGTACGGAGGACTATGCAGAGCTCATTTTACTGTATGGAGGACTATGTGAGGCCCATTATACTGTATGGAGGACTATATGGGGCCCATAATACTGTATGGAGGACTATGTGGTGCAATTATACTGTATGGAGGGTTATGTGGAGCCCATTATACTATATGGAGGACTATGTGAGGCCCAGTATACTGTATGGAGGACTAAGTGGGGCCCATTATATTGTATGGAGGACTATGTGAGGCCCAATATACCGTATGGAGGACTGTGTGGGGCCCATTATACTGTACGGAGGACTATGCAGAGCTCATTTTACTGTATGGAGGACTATGTGAGGCCCATTATACTGTATGGAGGACTATATGGGGCCCATAATACTGTATGGAGGACTATGTGGTGCAATTATACTGTATGGAGGTTTATGTGGAGCCCATTATACTATATGGAGGACTATGTGAGGCCCAGTATACTGTATGGAGGACTATGTGGGGCCCATTATACTGTATGGAGGGTGATGTGGGGCCCATTATACTGTATGTAGGACAATGTGGGGCCCATAATACTATGTAGAGGACTATGTATGGCCCATTATATTGTATGGAGGACTATGTGAGGCCCAATATACCGTATGGAGGACTGTGTGGGGCCCATTATACTTATGGAGGACTATGCAGGGCTCATTATACTGTATGGACGACTATGTGGGGCCCATTATACTGTATGGAGGACTATGTGGGGGCCCATTATTCTGCATGGAGGACTATGTGGGGCCCATTATACTGTATGAAGGACAATGTGGGGCCCATTATACTGTATGGAGGACTATGTGGGGGCCCATTATTCTGTATGGAGGACTTTGCGGACCCATTATTCTGTATGGAGGACCTTGTGGGGCCCATTATACCATATGGAGGACTATGTGGGGCCCATAATACTGTATGGAGGACTATGTGGTGCCATTATACTGTATGGAGAGTGTTGTGGAGCCCATTATACTGTGTGGAGGACTATGTGGGGCCCAATATACTGTATGGAGGACTAAGTTGGGCCCAATATACTGTATGGAGGGTCATGTGGGGCCCATTATACTGTATGGAGGTTCATGTGGCACCCATTATACAATATGAAGGATCATGTGGGACCCATAATACCATATGGAGGACTATGTGGGGCCCATTATACTGTATGGAGGACTGTGTGAGGCCCATAATACTGTATGGAGGACTCTGTGGTGCCATTAGACTGTATGGAGGGTGATGTGGCGCCCATTATACGGTATGTAGGACTATGTGAGGCCCAGTATAAAGTATGGAGGACTATGTGGGGCCAATTATACTGTATAGAGGGTGATGTGGGGCCCATTATACTGTATGGAGCACTATTTGGGGCCCATTATACTGTATAGAGGACTATGTGGGGCCCATTATACTGTAAGGAGGGCTATGTGGGGCCATTATAATGTATGGAGGACTATGTGGGGCCCATTATACTGTATGGAGGGCTACGCAGGGCTCATTGTACTGTATGGAGGACTATGCAGGGCTCATTTTACTGTATGGAGAACTATGTGAGGCTCATTGTTCTCTATGGAGGACTATATGGGGCCCAATTTACTGTATGGAGGACTATGTGGGGCCCAATATACTGTATGGAGGACTATGTGAGGCCCAATATACTGTATGGAGGACTATGTGGGACCCATTATTCTGTATGGAGGATTATGTGGGACCCATTATACTGTATGGTGAACTATGTGGGGACCCATTATACTATATGGAGGAGTATATGGGGCCCAATATACTGTGTGGAGCATTATGTGGGGCCCATTATTCTTCATGGAGGACTATGTGTGACCCATTATACTGTATGTAGGACTATGCAGGGCCCATTATTCTGTATGGAGGACTATGTGAGGCAATTCTTCTGTATTGAGGACTATGTCGGGCCATTATACTGTATGGAGGATTATTTGGGGCCATTATTCTGTATGGAGGATTATGTGGGGCCATTATTTTGTATGGAGGACTATGTGAGGGTCTTTATTTTGTATGGAGGACTATGTGGTGCACAATATACTGTATGGAGGACTATGTGGGCCCAATATACTGTATGGAGAACTATGTGAGACCCTCTGTACTGTATGGAGGACTATGTGGGGACCCATTATACTATATGGAGGACTATTTGGTGCCCATTATATTGTATGGAGGACTATGAGGGGCCCATTATACTGTATGGAGGACTATTTGAGGCTTATTATTCTGTATGGAGGACTATGTAGGGCCCAATATACTGTATGGAGGAATAAGTGGGACCCAATATACTGTATGGAGGACTATGTGGGGCCCATTATACTGTATGGAGGACTAAGTGGGGCCCAATATTCTGTATGGAGGATCATGTGGGACCCATTATACTTCATGGAGGATCATGTGCGGACCATTATACCATATGAAGGATTATGTGGGGTCCATTATACCATATGGAGGACTATGTGTGGTCCATAATACTGTATGGAGGACTATGTGGTGCCATTATATTGTATGGAGGGTGGTGCGGGGCTCAATATACTGTATGGAGGACTATGTGGGGCCCATTATACTGTATAGAGGACTATGTGGGGCCCATTATACTGTATGGAGGACTATGTGGGGCCATTTTACTGTATGGAGGACTATGCAGGGTTCATTATACTGTATGGAGGTCTATGTGAGGCTCATTATTCTGTATGGAGGACTATGTGGGGCCCAATACACTGTATGGAGGACTATGTGTGGCCCAATATACTGTATGGAGGACTAAGTGGGTCCCAATATACTGTATGGAGGACTATGTGGGACCCTTTATACTGTATGGAGGACTATGTGGGGACCCATTATACTGTAAGGAGGAATATGTGGGACCATTATAATGTATGGAGGACTATGTGGGGCCCATTATACTGTATGGAGGACTATGCAGGGCTCATTGTACTGTATGGAGGACTATGCAGGGCTCATTTTACTGTATGGAGAACTATGTGAGGCTCAATGTTCTCTATGGAGGACTATGTGGGGCCCAATATACTGTATGGAGGACAATGTGGGGCCCAATATACTGTATGGAGGACTATGTGGGACCCTTTGTACTGTATGGAGGACTATGTGGGACCCATTATTCTGTATGGAGGATTATGTGGGACCCATTATACTGTATGGTGAACTATGTGGGGACCCATTATACTATATGAAGGAGTATGTGGGTCCCAATATACTGTGTGGAGCATTATGTGGGGCCCATTATTCTTCATGGAGGACTATGTGTGGCCCATTATACTGTATGCAGGACTATGCGGGGCCCATTATTCTGTATGGAGGACTATGTGAGGCAATTCTTCTGTATTGAGGACTATGTGAGGCTCATTATTTTGTATGGAGGACTATGTGGTGCACAATATACTGTATGGAGGATTATTTGGGGCCATTATTCTGTATGGAGGATTATGTGGGGCCATTATTTTGTATGGAGGACTATGTGAGGCTCATTATTTTGTATGGAGGACTATGTGGTGCACAATATACTGTATGGAGGACTATGTGGGCCCAATATACTGTATGGAGAACTATGTGAGACCCTTTGTACTGTATGGAGGACTATGTGGGGACCCATTATACTATATGGAGGACTATTTGGTGCCCATTATATTGTATGGAGGACTATGTGGGGCCCATTATACTGTATGGAGGACTATGTAGGGCCCAATATACTGTATTGAGGAATAAGTGGGACCCAATATACTGTATGGAGGACTATGTGGGGCCCATTATACTGTATGGAGGACTAAGTGGGTCCCTTTATACTGTATGGAGGACTATGTGGTGCCATTATACTGGTTGGAGGGTGATGTGGAGCCCATTATACTGTATGGAGGACTATGTGAGGCCCAATATATTGTATGGAGGACTATGTGGGGCCCGTTATACTGTATGGAGGATGATTTGGGCCATATTATACTGTATGGAGGACTACGTGGGGCCCATTATATTGTATGGAGGACTAAATGGGCCCATTATATTTTATGGAGGACTATGTGAGGCCCAATATACCGTATGGAGGACTGTGTGGGGCCCATTATACTGTACGGAGGACTATGCAGGGCTCATTTTACTGTATGGAGGACTGTGTGAGGCCCATTATACTGTATGGAGGACTATATGGGGCCCATAATACTGTATGGAGGACTATGTGGTGCAATTATACTGTATGGAGGGTTATGTGGAGCTCATTATACTATATGGAGGACTATGTGAGGCCCAGTATACTGTATGGAGGACTATGTGGGGCCCATTATACTGTATGGAGGGTGATGTGGGGCCCATTATACTGTATGGAGGACAATGTGGGGCCCATAATACTGTGTAGAGGACTATGTATGGCCCATTATATTGTATGGAGGACTATGTGAGGCCCAATATACTGTATTGAGGACTGTGTGGGGCCCATTATACTTATGGAGGACTATGCAGGGCTCATTATACTGTATGGACGACTATGTGGGGCCCATTATACTGTATGGAGGACTATGTGGGGGCCCATTATTCTGCATGGAGGATTATGTGGGGCCGATTATACTGTATGGAGTACTATGTGGAGGCCCATTATTCTGTATGAAGGACAATGTGGGGCCCATTATACTGTATGGAGGACTATGTGGGGGCCGATTATTCTGTATGGAGGACTTTGCGGGCCCATTATTCTGTATGGAGGACCATGTGGGGCCCATTATACCATATGGAGGACTATGTGGGGCCCATAATACTGTATGGAGGACTATGTGGTGCCATTATACTGTATAGAGAGTGTTGTGGAGCCCATTATACTGTATGGAGGACTATGTGGGGCCCAATATACTGTATGGAGGACTAAGTTGGGCCCAATATACTGTATGGAGGGTCATGTGGGGCCCATTATACTGTATGGAGGTTCATGTGGCACACATTATACAATATGAAGGATCATGTGGGACCCATAATACCATATGGAGGACTATGTGGGGCCCATTATACTGTATGGAGGACTGTGTGAGGCCCATAATACTGTATGGAGGACTATGTGGTGCCATTAGACTGTATGGAGGGTGATGTGGCGCCTATTATACGGTATGTAGGACTATGTGGTGCCATTAGACTGTATGGAGGGTGATGTGGCGCCCATTATACGGTATGTAGGACTATGTGAGGCCCAGTATAAAGTATGGAGGACTATGTGGGGCCAATTATACTGTATAGAGGGTGATGTGGGGCCCATTATACTGTATGGAGCACTATGTGGGGCCCATTATACTGTATAGAGGACTATGTGGGGCCCATTATACTGTAAGGAGGACTATGTGGGGCCATTATAATGTATGGAGGACTATGTGGGGCCCATTATACTGTATGAAGGGCTATGCAGGGCTCATTGTACTGTATGGACGACTATGCAGGGCTCATTTTACTCTATGGAGAACTATGTGAGGCTCATTGTTCTCTATGGAGGACTATGTGGGACCCAATATACTATATGGAGGACTATGTGGGGCCCAATATACTGTATGGAGGACTATGTGGGGCCCAATATACTGTATGGAGGACTATGTGGGACCCTTTGTACTGTATGGAGGACTATGTGGGACCCATTATTCTGTATGGAGGATTATGTGGGACCCATTATACTGTATGGTGAACTATGTGGGGACCCATTATACTATATGGAGGAGTATATGGGGCCCAATATACTGTGTGGAGCATTATGTGGGGCCCATTATTCTTCATGGAGGACTTTGTGTGACCCATTATACTGTATGCAGGACTATGCGGGGCCCATTATTCTGTATGGAGGACTATGTGAGGCAATTCTTCTGTATTGAGGACTATGTGGGGCCATTATACTGTATGGAGGATTATTTGGGGCCATTATTCTGTATGGAGGATTATGTGGGGCCATTATTTTGTATGGAGGACTATGTGAGGGTCATTATTTTGTATGGAGGACTATGTGGTGCTCAATATACTGTATGGAGGACTATGTGGGCCCAATATACTGTATGGAGAACTATGTGAGACCCTTTGTACTGTATGGAGGACTATGTAGGGACCCATTATACTATATGGAGGACTATTTGGTGCCCATTATATTGTATGGAGGACTATGTGGGGCCCATTATACTGTATGGAGGACTATTTGAGGCTTATTATTCTGTATGGAGGACTATGTAGGGCCCAATATACTGTATGGAGGAATAAGTGGGACCCAATATACTGTATGGAGGACTATGTGGGGCCCATTATACTGTATGGAGGACTAAGTGGGGCCCAATATTCTGTATGGAGGATCATGTGGGACCCATTATACTTCATGGAGGATCATGTGGCACCCATTATACAATATGGACGATCATGTGCGGACCATTATACCATATGAAGGATTATGTGGGGTCCATTATACCATATGGAGGACTATGTGTGGCCCATAATACTGTATGGAGGACTATGTGGTGCCATTATATTGTATGGAGGGTGTTGTGGAGCCCATTATACTGTATGGAGGACTATGTGAGGCCCAGAATACTGTATGGAGGACTCTGTGGGGCCCATTACACTGTATGGAGGGTGATGCGGGGCCCAATATACTGTATGGAGGACTATGTGGGGCCCATTATACTGTATAGAGGACTATGTGGGGCCCATTATACTGAATGGAGGACTATGTGGGGCCATTATACTGTATGGAGGACTATGCAGGGTTCATTATACTGTATGGAGGTCTATGTGAGGCTCATTATTCTGTATGGAGGACTATGTGGGGCCCAATACACTGTATGGAGGACTATGTGTGGCCCAATATACTGTATGGAGAACTAAGTGGGGCCCAATATACTGTATAGAGGACTATGTGGGACCCTTTATACTGTATGGAGGACTATGTGGGGACCCATTATACTGTATTCAGGACTAAGTGGGGCCCAATATACTTTGTGGAGCATTATGTGGGGTCCATTATTCTTCATGGAGGACTATGTGGGGCCCATTATTCTGTGTGGAGGACTATGTGAGGCCATTATTCTGTATTGAGGACTATGTGTGGCCATTAAACTGTATGCAGCCTTATGTGGGGCCATTATTCTGTCTGCAGGATTATGTGGGGCCATTATTCTGCATGGAGAACTATGTGAGGCTCATTATTCTGCATGGAGGACTATGTGGGGCCCAATATACTGTATGGAGGACTGTGGGCCCAATATACTGTATGGAGGACTATGTGGGACCCTTTGTACTGCATGGAGGACTATGTGGGGCCCATTATTCTGTATGGAGGACTTTGCGGGCCCATTATTCTGTTTGGAGGGCCATGTGGGGCCCATTATACTGTATGTAGAATCATGTGGGACCCGTTATACTGTATGGAGGACTATGTGGGGGCCTTTATACTGTATGGAGGACTATGTGGTGCCATTATACTGTTTGGAGGGTGATGTGGAGCCCATTATACTGTATGGAGGACTATGTGAGGCCCAGTATACTGTATGGAGGACTATATGGGGCCCGTTATACTGTATGGAGGAAGATTTGGGCCCCATTATACTTTATGGAGGACTATGTGGGGCCCATTATATTGTATGGAGGACTATGTGGGGCCCATTATATTGTATGGAGGACTATATGAGGCCCAAAATACCATATGGAGAACTGTGTGGGGCCCATTATACTGTACGGAGGACTATGCAGGGCTTATTATACTGTATGGAGGACTATGTGGGGCCCATTATACTGCACGGAGGACTATGCAGGGCTGATTATATTGCATGGAGGACTATGTGGGAACCTATGTACTGTACGGAGGACTATGTGGGGCCGTTATACTGTATGAAGGACTATGTTGGGCCCATTATACAGTTTGGAGGACTATGTTGGGCCCATTATTCTGTATGAAGGACTATGTTTGGCCCATTATACTGTATGGAGCACTATGTGGAGGCCCATTATTCTGTATGGAGGACAATGTGGAGCCCATTATTCTGTATTGAGGACTATGTGGTGGTCCATTATTCTGTATGGAGGACAATGTGGGGCCAATTATACTATGTGGATGACTATGTGGGGGCCCATTATTCTGTATGGAGGACTATGTGGGACCATTATTCTGTATGAAGGACTATGTGGTGTCCATTATATTGTACGGAAGACTATGTGGGGCCCAATATACTGTATGGAGGACTATGTGGGGCCCATTATTTTGTATGAAGGACTCTGCGGGGGCCCATTATTTTGTATGGATAACTATGCTGAGGCCCATTATACTGTATGGAGGACTATGTGGGGCCAATTATTCTGTATGAAGGACTTTGTGGGGCCCATTATTTTGTATGGAGGACTGTGGGCCCAATATACTGTATGGAGGACTATGTGGGACCCTTTGTACTGCATGGAGGACTATGTGGGGCCCATTATTCTGTATGGAGGACTTTGCGGGCCCATTATTCTGTTTGGAGGGCCATGTGGGGCCCATTATACTGTATGTAGAATCATGTGGGACCCGTTATACTGTATGGAGGACTATGTGGGGGCCTTTATACTGTATGGAGGACTATGTGGTGCCATTATACTGTTTGGAGGGTGATGTGGAGCCCATTATACTGTATGGAGGACTATGTGAGGCCCAGTATACTGTATGGAGGACTATATGGGGCCCGTTATACTGTATGGAGGAAGATTTGGGCCCCATTATACTTTATGGAGGACTATGTGGGGCCCATTATATTGTATGGAGGACTATGTGGGGCCCATTATATTGTATGGAGGACTATATGAGGCCCAAAATACCATATGGAGGACTGTGTGGGGCCCATTATACTGTACGGAGGACTATGCAGGGCTTATTATACTGTATGGAGGACTATGTGGGGCCCATTATACTGCACGGAGGACTATGCAGGGCTGATTATATTGCATGGAGGACTATGTGGGAACCTATGTACTGTACGGAGGACTATGTGGGGCCGTTATACTGTATGAAGGACTATGTTGGGCCCATTATACAGTTTGGAGGACTATGTTGGGCCCATTATTCTGTATGAAGGACTATGTTTGGCCCATTATACTGTATGGAGCACTATGTGGGGGCCCATTATTCTGTATGGAGGACAATGTGGAGCCCATTATTCTGTATTGAGGACTATGTGGGGGTCCATTATTCTGTATGGAGGACAATGTGGGGCCAATTATACTATGTGGATGACTATGTGGGGGCCCATTATTCTGTATGGAGGACTATGTGGGACCATTATTCTGTATGAAGGACTATGTGGTGTCCATTATATTGTACGGAAGACTATGTGGGGCCCAATATACTGTATGGAGGACTATGTGGGGCCCATTATTTTGTATGAAGGACTCTGCGGGGGCCCATTATTTTGTATGGATAACTATGCTGAGGCCCATTATACTGTATGCAGGACTATGTGGGGCCAATTATTCTGTATGAAGGACTTTGTGGGGCCCATTATTTTGTATGGAGGACTATGTGGGACCCATTGTTCTGTATGGAGGACTATGTTTGGCCCATTATACTGTATGGAGCACTATGTGGAGGCCCATTATTCTGTATGGAGGACAATGTGGGGCCCATTATTCTGTATTGAGGACTATGTGGGGATCCATTATTCTGTATGGAGGACTATGTGGGACCATTATTCTGTATGAAGGACTATGTGGTGTCCATTATATTGTACGGAAGACTTTGTGGGGCCCAATATACTGTATGGAGGACTATGTGGGGCCCATTATTTTGTATGAAGGACTCTGCGGGGGCCCATTATTTTGTATGGATAACTATGCTGAGGCCCATTATACTGTATGGAGGACTATGTGGGGCCAATTATTCTGTATGAAGGACTTTGTGGGGCCCATTATTTTGTATGGAGGACTATGTGGGACCCATTGTACTGTATGGAGGACTATATGGGGCCCATTATACTGTATAGATGACTATGTGGGGCCCATTATACTATATGAAGAACTATGTGGGGCCCATTATACTGTATGAAGGACTATGCGGGGGCCCATTATACTGTATGGAGGACTATGTGGGGCCAATTATTCTGTATGAAGGACTATGTGGGGCCCAATATACTGTGTGGAGGACTGTGTGGGGTCCATTATACTGTATGGAGGACTATGTGGGGCCCAATATACTGTGTGGAGCACTATGTGGGTGGCCCATTATTCTGCATGGCGTACTATGTGAGGCCCATTATTCTGTATGGGGGACTATGCGGGGGCCCATTATACTGTATGGAGGACTATGCGGGGGCCCATTATACTGTATGGAGGACTATGTGGGGCCAATTATTCTGTATGAAGGACTATGCGGGGGCCCATTATACTGTATGGAGGACTGTGTGGGGTTCATTATACTGTATGGAGGACTATGTGGGGCCCAATATACTGTGTTGAGCACTATGTGGGTGGCCCATTATTCTGCATGGCGTACTATGTGAGGCCCATTATTCTGTATGGGGGACTATGTGGAAGTCCATAGTTCTGTATGGAAGACAATGTGGGGCCCATTATACTGTATGGAGGATTATGTGGAGGCCCATTATTCTGTATGGAGGACAATGTTGGGCCCATTATACTATGTGGAAGACTATGTGGGGGCCCATTATTCTTTATGGAAGACTATGTGGGGCCCATTATTCTTTATAGAGGATGATGTGGTGCCCATTATACTGTATGGGGGATTATGTGAGGCTCATTATTCTGTATGGGAGACTATGTGGGGCCCAATATACTGTGTGGAGCATTATGTGGGGCCCATTATTCTTCATGGAGGACTATGTGTGACCCATTATACTGTATGCAGCACTATGCGGGGCCCATTATTCTGTATGGAGGACTATGTGAGTCAATTCTTCTGTATTGAGGACTATGTGGGGCCATTATACTGTATGGAGGATTATTTGGGGCCATTATTCTGTATGGAGGATTATGTGGGGCCATTATTTTGTATGGAGGACTATGTGAGGGTCATTATTTTGTATGGAGGACTATGTGGTGCACAATATACTGTATGGAGGACTATGTGGGCCCAATATACTGTATGGAGAACTATGTGAGACCCTTTGTACTGTATGGAGGACTATGTGGGGACCCATTATACTATATGGAGGACTATTTGGTGCCCATTATATTGTATGGAGGACTATGTGGGGCCCATTATACTGTATGGAGGACTATTTGAGGCTTATTATTCTGTATGGAGGACTATGTAGGGCCCAATATACTGTATGGAGGAATAAGTGGGACCCAATATACTGTATGGAGGACTATGTGGGACCCATTATACTGTTTGGAGGACTAAGTGGGGCCCAATATTCTGTATGGAGGATCATGTGGGACCCATTATACTTCATGGAGGATCATGTGGCACCCATTATACAATATGGACGATCATGTGCGGACCATTATACCATATGAAGGATTATGTGGGGCCCATTATACCATATGTAGGACTATGTGTGGCCCATAATACTGTATTGAGGACTATGTGGTGCCATTATATTGTATGGAGGGTGTTGTGGAGCCCATTATACTGTATGGAGGACTATGTGAGGCCCAGAATACTGTATGGAGGACTCTGTGGGGCCCATTACACTGTATGGAGGGTGATGCGGGGCCCATTATACTGTATGGAGGATTATGTGGGGCCCATTATACTGTATAGAGGACTATGTGGGGCCCATTATACTGTATGGAGGACTATGTGGGGCCATTATACTGTATGGAGGACTATGCAGGGTTCATTATACTGTATGGAGGTCTATGTGAGGCTCATTATTCTGTATGGAGGACTATGTGGGGCCCAATACTCTGTATGGAGGACTATGTGTGGCCTAATATACTGTATGGAGGACTATGTGGGGCCCAATATACTGTATGGAGGACTATGTGGGACCCTTTATACTGTATGGAGGACTATGTGGGGACCCATTATACTGTATGGAGGACTAAGTGGGGCCCAATATACTGTGTGGAGCATTATGTGGGGTCCATTATTCTTCATGGAGGACTATGTGGGGCCCATTATTCTGTGTGGAGGACTATGTGAGGCCATTATTCTGTATTGAGGACTATGTGTGGCCATTAAACTGTATGCAGCCTTATGTGGGGCCATTATTCTGTCTGCAGGATTATGTGGGGCCATTATTCTGCATGGAGAACTATGTGAGGCTCATTATTCTGCATGGAGGACTATGTTGGACCCAATATACTGTATGGAGGACTGTGGGGCCCAATATACTGTATGGAGGACTATGTGGGACCCTTTGTACTGCATGGAGGACTATGTGAGGCCCATTATTCTGTATGGAGGACTTTGCGGGCCCATTATTCTGTTTGGAGGGCCATGTGGGGCCCATTATACTGTATGTAGAATCATGTGGGACCCGTTATACTGTATGGAGGACTATGTGGGGCCTTTATACTGTATGGAGGACTATGTGGTGCCATTATACTGTTTGGAGGGTGATGTGGAGCCCATTATACTGTATGGAGGACTATGTGAGGCCCAGTATACTGTATGGAGGACTATATGGGGCCCGTTATACTGTATGGAGGAAGATTTGGGCCCCATTATACTTTATGGAGGACTATGTGGGGCCCATTATATTGTATGGAGGACTATATGAGGCCCAAAATACCATATGGAGGACTGTGTGGGGCCCATTATACTGTACGGAGGACTATGCAGGGCTTATTATACTGTATGGAGGACTATGTGGGGTCCATTATACTGCACGGAGGACTATGCAGGGCTGACTATATTGCATGGAGGACTATGTGGGAACCTATGTACTGTACGGAGGACTATGTGGGGCCGTTATACTGTATGAAGGACTATGTTGGGCCCATTATACAGTTTGGAGGACTATGTTGGGCCCATTATTCTGTATGAAGGACTATGTTTGGCCCATTATACTGTATGGAGCACTATGTGGAGGCCCATTATTCTGTATGGAGGACAATGTGGAGCCCATTATTCTGTATTGAGGACTATGTGGGGGTCCATTATTCTGTATGGAGGACAATGTGGGGCCAATTATACTATGTGGATGACTATGTGGGGGCCCATTATTCTGTATGGAGGACTATGTGGGGCCATTATTCTGTATGAAGGACTATGTCGTGTCCATTATATTGTACGGAAGACTATGTGGGGCCCAATATACTGTATGGAGGACTATGTGGGGCCCATTATTTTGTATGAAGGACTCTGCGGGGGCCCATTATTTTGTATGGATAACTATGCTGAGGCCCATTATACTGTATGGAGGACTATGTGGGGCCAATTATTCTGTATGAAGGACTTTGTGGGGCCCATTATTTTGTATGGAGGACTATGTGGGACCCATTGTTCTGTATGGAGGACTATATGGGGCCCATTATACTGTATAGATGACTATGTGGGGCCCATTATACTATATGAAGAACTATGTGGGGCCCATTATACTGTATGGAGGACTATGCGGGGGCCCATTATACTGTATGGAGGACTATGTGGGGCCAATTATTCTGTATGAAGGACTATGTGGGGCCCAATATACTGTGTGGAGGACTGTGTGGGGTCCATTATACTGTATGGAGGACTATGTGGGGCCCAATATACTGTGTGGAGCACTATGTGGGTGGCCCATTATTCTGCATGGCGTACTATGTGAGGCCCATTATTCTGTATGGGGGACTATGCCGGGGCCCATTATACTGTATGGAGGACTATGCGGGGGCCCATTATACTGTATGGAGGACTATGTGGGGCCAATTATTCTGTATGAAGGACTATGCGGGGGCCCATTATACTGTATGGAGGACTGTGTGGGGTCCATTATACTGTATGGAGGACTATGTGGGGCCCAATATACTGTGTTGAGCACTATGTGGGTGGCCCATTATTCTGCATGGCGTACTATGTGAGGCCCATTATTCTGTATGGGGGACTATGTGGAAGTCCATAGTTCTGTATGGAAGACAATGTGGGGCCCATTATACTGTATGGAGGATTATGTGGAGGCCCATTATTCTGTATGGAGGACTATGTGAGGCAATTCTTCTGTATTGAGGACTATGTGGGGCCATTATACTGTATGGAGGATTATTTGGGGCCATTATTCTGTTTGGAGGATTATGTGGGGCCATTATTTTGTATGGAGGACTATGTGAGGGTCATTATTTTGTATGGAGGACTATGTGGTGCACAATATACTGTATGGAGGACTATGTGGGCCCAATATACTGTATGGAGAACTATGTGAGACCCTTTGTACTGTATGGAGGACTATGTGGGGACCCATTATACTATATGGAGGACTATTTGGTGCCCATTATATTGTATGGAGGACTCTGTGGGGCCCATTATACTGTATGGAGGACTATTTGAGGCTTATTATTCTGTATGGAGGACTATGTAGGGCCCAATATACTGTATGGAGGAATAAGTGGGACGCAATATACTGTATGGAGGACTATGTGGGACCCATTATACTGTATGGAGGACTAAGTGGGGCCCAATATTCTGTATGGAGGATCATGTGGGACCCATTATACTTCATGGAGGATCATGTGGCACCCATTATACAATATGGACGATCATGTGCGGACCATTATACCATATGAAGGATTATGTGGGGCCCATTATACCATATGTAGGACTATGTGTGGCCCATAATACTGTATGGAGGACTATGTGGTGCCATTATATTGTATGGAGGGTGTTGTGGAGCCCATTATACTGTATGGAGGACTATGTGAGGCCCAGAATACTGTATGGAGGACTCTGTGGGGCCCATTATACTGTATGGATGGTGATGCGGGGCCCATTATACTGTATGGAGGACTATGTGGGGCCCATTATACTGTATAGAGGACTATGTGGGGCCCATTATACTGTATGGAGGACTATGTGGGGCCATTATACTGTATGGAGGACTATGCAGGGTTCATTATACTGTATGGAGGTCTATGTGAGGCTCATTATTCTGTATGGAGGACTATGTGGGGCCCAATACTCTGTATGGAGGACTATGTGTGGCCCAATATACTGTATGGAGGACTATGTGGGGCCCAATATACTGTATGGAGGACTATGTGGGACCCTTTATACTGTATGGAGGACTATGTGTGGACCCATTATACTGTATGGAGGACTAAGTGGGGCCCAATATACTGTGTGGAGCATTATGTGGGGTCCATTATTCTTCATGGAGGACTATGTGGGGCCCATTATTCTGTGTGGAGGACTATGTGAGGCCATTATTCTGTATTGAGGACTATGTGTGGCCATTAAACTGTATGCAGCCTTATGTGGGGCCATTATTCTGTCTGCAGGATTATGTGGGGCCATTATTCTGCATGGAGAACTATGTGAGGCTCATTATTCTGCATGGAGGACTATGTTGGGCCCAATATACTGTATGGAGGACTGTGGGGCCCAATATACTGTATGGAGGACTATGTGGGACCCTTTGTACTGCATGGAGGACTATGTGGGGCCCATTATTCTGTATGGAGGACTTTGCGGGCCCATTATTCTGTTTGGAGGGCCATGTGGGGCCCATTATACTGTATGTAGAATCATGTGGGACCCGTTATACTGCATGGAGGACTATGTGGGGGCCTTTATACTGTATGGAGGACTATGTGGTGCCATTATACTGTTTGGAGGGTGATGTGGAGCCCATTATACTATATGGAGGACTATGTGAGGCCCAGCATACTGTATGGAGGACTATATGGGGCCCGTTATACTGTATGGAGGAAGATTTGGGCCCCATTATACTTTATGGAGGACTATGTGGGGCCCATTATATTGTATGGAGGACTATATGAGGCCCAAAATACCATATGGAGGACTGTGTGGGGCCCATTATACTGTACGGAGGACTATGCAGGGCTTATTATACTGTATGGAGGACTATGTGGGGCCCATTATACTGCACGGAGGACTATGCAGGGCTGATTATATTGCATGGAGGACTATGTGGGAACCTATGTACTGTACGGAGGACTATGTGGGGCCGTTATACTGTATGAAGGACTATGTTGGGCCCATTATACAGTTTGGAGGACTATGTTGGGCCCATTATTCTGTATGAAGGACTATGTTTGGCCCATTATACTGTATGGAGCACTATGTGGAGGCCCATTATTCTGTATGGAGGACAATGTGGAGCCCATTATTCTGTATTGAGGACTATGTGGGGGTCCATTATTCTGTATGGAGGACAATGTGGGGCCAATTATACTATGTGGATGACTATGTGGGGGCCCATTATTCTGTATGGAGGACTATGTGGGGCCATTATTCTGTATGAAGGACTATGTGGTGTCCATTATATTGTACGGAAGACTATGTGGGGCCCAATATACTGTATGGAGGACTATGTGGGGCCCATTATTTTGTATGAAGGACTCTGCGGGGGCCCATTATTTTGTATGGATAACTATGCTGAGGCCCATTATACTGTATGGAGGACTATGTGGGGCCAATTATTCTGTATGAAGGACTTTGTGGGGCCCATTATTTTGTATGGAGGACTATGTGGGACCCATTGTTCTGTATGGAGGACTATATGGGGCCCATTACACTGTATAGATGACTATGTGGGGCCCATTATACTATATGAAGAACTATGTGGGGCCCATTATACTGTATGGAGGACTATGCGGGGGCCCATTATACTGTATGGAGGACTATGTGGGGCCAATTATTCTGTATGAAGGACTATGTGGGGCCCAATATACTGTGTGGAGGACTGTGTGGGGTCCATTATACTGTATGGAGGACTATGTGGGGCCCAATATACTGTGTGGAGCACTATGTGGGTGGCCCATTATTCTGCATGGCGTACTATGTGAGGCCCATTATTCTGTATGGGGGACTATGCGGGGGCCCATTATACTGTATGGAGGACTATGCGGGGGCCCATTATACTGTATGGAGGACTATGTGGGGCCAATTATTCTGTATGAAGGAATATGTGGGGGCCCATTATACTGTATGGAGGACTGTGTGGGGTCCATTATACTGTATGGAGGACTATGTGGGGCCCAATATACTGTGTGGAGCACTATGTGGGTGGCCCATTATTCTGCATGGCGTACTATGTGAGGCCCATTAATCTGTATGGGGGACTATGTGGAAGTCCATTGTTCTGTATGGAAGACAATGTGGGGCCCATTATACTTTGTGGAAGACTATGTGGGGGCCCATTATTCTTTATGGAAGACTATGTGGGGCCCATTATTCTTTATAGAGGACTATGTGGTGCCTATTATACTGTATGGGGGACTATGTGAGGCTCATTATTCTGTATGGGAGACTATGTGGGGCCCATTATACTGTATGGATGACTATGCAGTGCTTATTATACTGTATGGAGGACTATGCAGGGCTCATTATACAGTATGGAGGACTATGTGAGTCTCATTTTTCTTTGTGGAGGACTATGTGGGGCCCAATATACTGTATGGAGGACTCTGTGGGGCCCAATATGTTGTATGGAGGACTATGTGGGACCCTTTGTGCTGTATGGAGGACTATATGGGGCCATTATACTGTATGGAGGACTGTTTGGGGGCCCATTTTACTGTATGTAGGACTATGCAGGGCTCATTTTACTGTATGGACGACTATGTAGGGCTCATTATACTGTATGGAGGACTATGTGAGGCTTATTATTCTGTATGGAGGACTATGTGGGGCCCAATATACTGTATTCAGGACTATGTGGATCCCATTATTCTGTGCAGAGGACTATGTGGGTTCCATTATTCTGTATGGAGGATTATGTGGGACCCATTTTACCTGTATGGAGGACTATGTGGGACCCTTTGTACTGTATGGAGGACTATGTGGGGCCATTATTGTGTATGGAGGAGTATGTGGGGCCCAATATACTGTGTGGAGCATTATGTTGGGCCCATTATTCTATATGGAGGACTATGTGGGGCCCAATATTCTGTATGGAGGAATCTGTGGGGTCCATTATTCTGTATGGGGAACTATGTGGGGGCCCATTATACTGTATGGAGGGCTTTGTGGGGCCCATTATTCTGTATGCAGCCCTATGTGCGGCCCATTATACTGTATGGTGGACTATGTGGGGCCCATTATTCTGTATGGGGGACTATGTGAGGCTCATTATTCTGCATGAGGGACTATGTGGGGCCCATTGTTCTGTATTGGGGACTATGTGTGGCCCATTATTTTATATGGAGGACTATGCGTGGGCCTATTATTTTGTATGGAGGATTATGCTGAGGCCCATCATACCGTATGGAGGACTATGTGGGGCCAATTATTCTGTATGAAGGACTTTGTGGGGCCCATTATACTGTATGGAGGACTACGTGGGACCCATTATTCTGTGTGGAGGACTATGTGGTGCCCATTATACTGTATGAAGGATTATGTGGGGCCCATTATACTGTATGGAGGACTATGTGGGTCCCATTATACTGTATCGAGGACTATGTGGGGCCCATTATTCTGTATGGAACACTATGTGCGGCCCATTATTGTGTATGAAGAACTTTGTGGAGCCCATTATTCTGTATGCAGCACTTTCTGGGGCCCATTATTCTGTATTGGGGCTATGTGGGGCCCATTATTTTGTATGGAGGACTATGCGGGGGCCCATTATACTGTATGGAGGACTATGCTGAGTCCAATTATACTGTATGGAAGACTACGTGGGGCCAATTATTCTGTATGAAGGACTTTGTGGTGCCCATTATACTGTATGGAGGACTATGTGGGTCCCATTATACTGTATGGAGGACTATGTGGGGCCAATTATTCTGTATGAAGGACTTTGTGGGGCCCATTATTCTGTATAGAGGACTATGTATGACCCATTATTCTGTATGGAGGAATATGTGGGACCCATTCTTCTGCATGGAGGACTATGTAGGGCCCATCCCATTATTCTGTATGGAGGACTATGTGAGGTCCATTATAGTGTATGGAGGACTATGTGGGGCCCAATATACTGTGTGGAGCACTATGTGCGGCCCATTATTCTGTATGAAGGACTTTGTGGGGCCCATTATTCTGTATGGGGGACTATGTTGGGTCCATTATTCTGTATGGGGTACTATGTGAGGCTTATTATTCTGTATGGGGGACTATGTGAGGTCCATTATTTGTATTGGGGACTATGTGGGACCCATTACTTTGTATGTAGGACTATGCAGGCAGGCGCCCATTATTTTGTATGGAGGACTATGCGGGGGCCTTTTATACTTTATGGAGGACTATGTGGGACCCATTATACTGTATGGAGGACTGTGTGGGGCCCATTATTCTGTATGGTGGACTATGTGGGGTCCATTATTCTTTATGGGGGACTATGTGAGGCCCATTATTCTATATGGATGACTATGTGGGGCACATTATTTTGAATGGACGACTATGTGGAGCCATTATACTGTATGTAGGACTTTGTGGGGCCCATTATTCTGTATGGGGTACTATGTGGGGCCAATTATTCTGAATGGAGGACTGTTTGGGGCCCAATAATCTGTATGGATGACTGTGTGGGGCCCATTATTCTGTATGGGGGACTATGTGAGGCCCATTATTCTGTATGGAGGACTATGTGGGACCCATTATACTGTATGGAGGACTGTGTGGGGCCCATTATTCTGTATGGTGGACTATGTGGGGTCCATTATTCTTTATGGGGGACTATGTGAGGCCCATTATTCTATATGGATGACTATGTGGGGCACATTATTTTGAATGGACGACTATGTGGAGCCATTATACTGTATGTAGGACTTTGTGGGGCCCATTATTCTGTATGGGGTACTATGTGGGGCCAATTATTCTGAATGGAGGACTGTTTGGGGCCCAATAATCTGTATGGATGACTGTGTGGGGCCCATTATTCTGTATGGGGGACTATGTGAGGCCCATTATTCTGTATGGGGGACTATGTGCGGTCATTATACTGTGTGGATGACTCTATGGGGCCCATTATACTGCGTGGAGGACTGTGTGGGGCCCATTATACTGTATGGAGGATCACAGTTGGGGCATCATACTGGGTCACCATGCTTTGCTGGGGGTGACTAGCCCAGGGGAATGGGGATGACTCGGTACCCGGGCCTTTAGCCTGGTCTAGTAGGGATGTCGCGGTGGTCGGCTCCCGGGCCCCTACCCTGGGGTCTCTCCTAAAAAGGGTTTATGGTTTGTTAATTTTAAGAAAGAGTTTGTGACGCCACCTGTGGCTTCTGGTGAGGATCACCAGCGCTGCGCAGTCCACTGAGGCCAATGATAAGGTAACTGGATGGTATAGCTCCCCACAGGTGGAGCTAGGCCTCAGGGCAGTGTATGAAGGGAGATGCAGGACAGGTGAGACCCAGCCGGGTCAGAGCAAGAACGGGAACGGACACGATAGTCACTTCAGTACCTTTTACTGATGGAAATTCAGGCACGTCCTGGAGCACTGTAAGGTGAAGGGTGCATATCAGGATCCTCCCCAATGAGCGGGTTTAGGGCCTCCTGTTTCTTGCCTCTGCGTAGCAAGTTTCTGACCTGCCTGGAGCTAGGCCTA